>NC_074699.1:14977217-15299717 GCF_029448725.1 Salvelinus fontinalis
AGCTCGAGTTTCTCATTTTGTCGTCTATCACGTCTGTCAAACCTTGGTATAGTGAGTCTTTCACACTGAACTGGTGCCTGACAAGGATATTGAACACCATATCCACTATGCTCTCGAACTGTCTGCGGCCTCTGTACCTGACTTTCATTTCCTTGCTGAGGCGCTCCAGTTTACCCAGATGAGGGTACAGGTGCGCAAAGTAGTAGCTGTGGTCGTCTTTACTCACAATGAAGGGGTGATCCTCTGAGGCGTTGTAGAAGCAAGAATATGAGGTCTGACACTCTCCGCTACACGCTCCAATGTGGTCCTTGGTGAGCCTCGTCTTGCAATAACACTGTCCTTTCCTCAGCAAAGACGCGATAGCTTTAGTTCTGCGTCTACTCTTTACATCACGTAATACCCTGGCAATGCGGCTCTTGGTGACGGGCATGTGCCTGTGGATCAGAGAGTTGAGAAATAGGTCCGGGTTCTCCCTGTCAATGAGTTTCTCCACAGAGTACCTGAATACCAAGAGACCTCTGATGTCAACCTCCATGCCTCCAGAGGACCTGTTGAGATCGACCGTGAAACGTTTCAGTCTTTCCACAAATCTCACATCCTCTGGAATGGTCGAGTTGTAGCACGTTTCAACAACCTTCTGGTTCAGCCATTGCACGCACGTCAGCTTAGACATGATTGCTAGGAACAGGTTCTTGGATTCACCTTTGCTTGTACTGTCTGTGATCCTCCCTATGGAGGTCTCCAGAACATTGAGATTTAGGTCCATTATAGACTCCGGTAAGGAAACCACCTGCCTCCCTGACTGACAGGCTGGGGTGTACATGGAACCCTGGAGTTCCTTCACCTTCTTCCTATCCACCTTGGTAGCATTCAGTGTATCACTGCGGATATCCACCCAGTCGAACATGGAGCCTAGCTCTCCCTTGCTGTCTCTCATCACTATCATAGCATTGTTGACGGATGATGCCCTTTTCCTAACCAATTGCAGTCGCATGAAAGCGTTGAACGCCTCCTCAAAGGCTTCTGTCATCTCATTGTCAGTTGCTTGATGTGGGGACGTGTCGTAATTGGTGTCAGACCTGGCGCCATCTCCTCTGAACACATCCATGTTCACACTCATGTTCATGAGTCTGAGCAACTGGGTACTGGACACATCCCCATCCGTATCACCAGAGGCGGCCAGTGTGCTTAACTGGGACTGTACACCGAGGCTAGACGACGGCGTATTTGTTTCACATGGCTCCTCGTTACTCATGTCTAGGATAAAACAGAATAGGCGCCCCTGAGCAAAATCCTCTCTGATAGGTGGTGACATACTGCAGAAATCTGTGTTCTCCAGAGTCACTTGGAGAACCTCGCCTTTGCAGCAATATGTCAGGTAAAGGAGAAATTGGAAAGTAGCTCTGTCCTTTGGTGACAACGCTCCGAAAGACAGCTCATCTGATATCCTATCGTGTAGTATGTCATTGTCAACCGCTAAGAAGAAGGCTCTCCTATTGGAAGGCACGTTCACTGTTTCTAACACAGCTGTATTTGCTTGTCTGTGAGGCAAAACATTACAATAGGTTGACACCGTTGTATTTTTCTTAGTGGCCATGCTTTGATAGTGTTGTCTTCTCTGGTCTAACACAATTGAGAGCCCTAGAGCCTACTTCCTAACTCCTTGGCATACATGTTACACTAAACCTCATGTCCTTGACAGGGTACTTCAGCTCTGAACAGTGAAGTCAGTTTGTCTGAGTTAGATAAGTCAGCCGTGTTTGGATAGATGAGCTCGTGACTGAACCGGACACTTCAGCTCTGAACAGAGAAGTCAGTGTCTCGTATTTGGATAAGTCAGCCGTGTTCGGATACATGAGCACGTGACTGGATCGGACACTTCAGCTCTGAACAGAGAAGTCAGTGTCTCGTATTTGGATAAGTCAGCCGTGTTCGGATAGATGAGCATGTGACTGGAGACAGATAATTCAGCTCTGCTCGGATGAGCCAGCCGTGGTCGGGCACCTCAGACTTAGTCACAAATGGATAATTCAGCTCTGCTCGGATGAGCCAGCCGTGGTCGGGCACCTCAGACTTAGTCACAAATGGATAATTCAGCTCTGCTCGGATGAGCCAGCCGTGGTCGGGCACCTCAGACTTAGTCACAAATGGATAATTCAGCTCTGCTCGGATGAGCCAGCCGTGGTCGGGCACCTCAGACTTGGTCGCAAATGGATAACTCAGCTCTGCTCGGATGAGCCAGCCGTGGTCGGGCACCTCAGACTTGGTCACAAATGGATAACTCAGCTCTGCTCGGATGAGCCAGCCGTGATCGGGCACCTCAGACTTGGTCGCAAATGGATAACTCAGCTCTGTTGTGATGAGCCAGCCGTGGTCGGGTACCTCAGACTTGGTCGCAAATGGATAACTCAGCTCTGTTGTGATGAGCCAGCCGTGGTCGGGTACCTCAGACTTGGTCACAAATGGGTAATTCAGCCCTGAACGGATAATTCAGCCCTGGTTGTGTAGGTCTGTACTTGGTTTCGATTAAGATCTTTCATCCTTTGCTCTCCATATGCTCCTTAGTTCAACATTTGATATCTTAGCATCAGTTGGATGCTTGATACCATACAAAGGGTTTCAGGTTGTCACTGAACAGTAGTTCTACGAAAATATGTGACTACACTCTGTAAAATAAAGTCCCCTAGGTCTCTTGAGTAACAATCATGAACAAAGCCGTGCCTTTCGTGGATTACTTTCCTGACATCTACCCCGAGCGTAGAGTTGTAAACCCTGACCTTGAACCTAATCTGGTAGGGGTGATGATCAAGTCTGTCCTCTTTAACAGACAGGAGGAGGCGCTGTTATGCAGAGGGTTGGTGGTGCAGGCTCGAGATATCAAAATCTACACTACGGTACACTTCAAAGTCACTGGTATAGCTCCTGTTGTGGGTTATGACCTAGACTTGGGTCGCGATCAGGATGGCGAGGAAGAGACCTGGGAGCTGGTTGGTAGAAATTGGTCTAAACACTTTGCTGCTGAGCCAGTGAACGTCCACGTTCTCCATGATGACATTAAGCGGAAAGTAAATGCTCTCGTTTTCCCGCTTAAATGTATATCCTTGGCCAAAAGGTATGTAGAATCTGTAAGGGGAGCACTCACCTTCGGAGACTTTTGCCCCGACAAGGGCTACTACATTGCTCGAGACGGTAACACGCCTGCCTTGTGCTCCAATGTCATGTTCGGTAGGGTCTATTTCATGTCTGCAAACAAGCTGAACCAGGTGCTCTCAGTATCCGAACTCATCTATGATCACGACCTGTCTGAGGCTGAGACTAAGCTCTTTGACAGTAAACACGTGGCCTATTTCTACAAGGCAGCGTGTCTGGACATTGAGACAGTGTTTGACAAATCATACCGAGACATGTCCCTAAGATGCGACTCATTCGCCTACAGGTTCCCCTACTGCACTGAGCGTACGGTCGAGGGCATGACAGAGTACAGGACTAAGCTGGTTCACATGCTAGACACTGGCAGGTCACAATTGCCAAAACATAGTAAGCACGTCTCTATCCCTACTCTATCTCCTGACATGCCAGGTCAGCAGCACGAGATAACCTGCATCTCTCTCGTGATCCTCAACTCCCACATACCCAAGACTTCACCTGACCACCACAGGAAGAAGCTGATAGTTGTCTATAACAAATGTAAGGTAACACACAACCACCAACCAGAGGCTGACCACGAACTAGCCAGGGGTGCCGGTATAGACGATGTCAGAAGGATTATGTTTTACCCGTGCTCCGGAGAACTCGCAGTCCTGGAGAAGATGATCCAACTGCTGTACAAGTACGGCATAGAACTGCTGTACGTGTTCAACGCCGAATTCGATGTGAGAGTGATCGAGCAGCGTGTGCATTTTTACACTCAATCGAATTACACCAAGTTCCGAGACGCCGTTACCCAGGAACGAGGAGCCTCGCTATTGCGAGCCTGGTACGGCCTCTTTGTCACCAAGGCCCTGGCCCATGACATGGTACCGTTCTTCCAGTTTGAAAACGTACGTTACCTTGATATGTACAAGGAGATGCTGAAGAGCGTAGGCTCTGTGTTGCTCAACGGAACCTTGACCGAGTACAAGCTCCAACTGATATCTGTGCACATCCAAACGTTCAACAAAGACAAGGCCAAGCTGGGCCACTTCAAGATGAACAGCTGCGGTATGAACATCATAGATCTGTACAGGATGGCGGGGACCAGAGATATAAAGTTTGCGTGTACCAGCATGAAGTTGAACGACGTGGCACCCTTTGTCATCTCCAAGGTCAGGAAGCTACACAGAAAGGTTCCAAAGGACACCAGAAAGCTTTGCAAGCTAGCGGACGTGGGTTACTCTAGCATGGACGAGATGATCAGACTCGGAGGTAGGAGTCTATTTGCCGTGCTCGTCTACAACTTGGTCGACTCACAGCTGTGCGCCAGGCTGGCTAAAGTTCTCAACCCAGTATCAACTCTGTTTCATCGATGTAGGGCCACTCTCAATATAGACGTGGTGGTACACGGGAGAGGGGATAACTTTTGCGGCTTTGTGCAGAGCATTCACTCGGTTCAGATCCCCCAGCTCAAGTTTACACTCGATACCCTCAGAGTGAAAGCGGGACCCCTGGGCATGGAACTGAACAGCCGACTGCGATGGGATCCTAATCTCGCCTCAGACAATGGTGACAGTGACATGTGGAAGGGAGGATCTGTGTGTGACCCACTCACTGGCCTACACTACTCGGGGCCCGGCATGGGTCTGGAGCTGTCCTTTGACTTCTCCAGTATGTACCCCTCGATCATGTGCGCTCTCAACATCTCACCTGAGACCACCATCCCCTGGCCTCCCGTTGACTTTCCCCACGATCTATCGGGTTGGGTGTGTTACAACTGGGAGGCTGAGGGGTTTCAGTACGCATCGCTCATTCTCAAGTACGACCAGACCCAAGGCTGCTTCATCCGTGCCCCGGGCATATTCTCTTCCTCGGTAGAGTACTATCTCAACCAGCGAGCTGAGTTCAAGAGGAAACTCAAGAACCCTGACATCAGCGAGGCCGAGCGGGTCTACTACAAGCTACAGGAGGGAGAGTGTAAAGTCCTAGCCAACTCCTTCTACGGAACGGCTCCTCGTCCCTGCGGGCCTCTCATATCTGGCCACGGCAGGCAACAGATTGCCGTTGTAAACAACTGTGTGTCTACGTTCTACCAGCACAGCTGCCCTGTTGTCTACGGAGACACTGACAGTGTCATGGTCTCAGTCGGATACGGTCCCCGGGACATCCCCGAAAGGGACGTGTCTGATGTAGTCGTGCACAGAACAGATACGCCCCGGTCCGGGGACACTGACATCAAACTCCTCGAGAGCTTTGCCTGTGATGGCCGGAAGGCTGTGGGTGACATGTTTAAGAGGGCTGGCTCCCAGGTGCCTGCCTTTCTGGACTACGTGCACACTGCCTTGGTTGAGGACACTCTCGAGAGGATGTACGTGATAGGCAGAGGTAACACACACCGAAATGTAGCCAGAGACCCGAAAGGAACATTCACCAAGGAAGGATATCCCGTCTTTGTGGCAAGAGTCCCTGGGTCCGAAGAAGTTGCGGATGTCACAGGGCCCTTCGTTAAAGACAGGAGAGTCAAGCTGGAGTATGAAAACAGTTGCTCGGTCTACTGTCACGTAGCTAAGAAGACCTACGTGGCTCTCAGTCACAACCTAGACGACAAGGGTGATCTGTCTTCGATCTCCGTAAAGGTCAGGGGGCTGTCGGCCTTCAAAAGTATGCGCTCCCCTTGTGATTCTGCCGTGACGGACACCTTCATATCCTGCGTCATGAGGGGAGACTGTGTCAAACTGGAGACTGACGTGTTATCCTGCTTTTCAACCTCTCCCTGGCACCAGCTCAAGGCTGGAGATGTAATCTTATACCTGGAGAGGGAACCGATCCTGGACGATCACGGGCAGTGGTTAGACTTACATCGAGCTAGGTCCTTCCTCACCTCTTACCGAGTGGACGATGTTATAACGTTGAAGCTGGACTCTGGGTTCTCTGCGGTCTCTACGACACTGGTTCCCGTACAGGGCTACGAGTCTGCGTCGAGCGACACCATCACAGTGAGAACGCTGTACAAGGACTGGAAATACTGCATGAACCACATGTTCTCGCGCAAGGAAGCCATCCTCAGAGACCTGTTAGCGTGCAAAGCATCGCAACTCATCGCGTCCAAGATGGCAGCAGGGTTCTTTCCTTGGAGCAGTCTCATCAAATCATCAAAGAACAAGCACTTTAGTCAACAAACACTGGATCGCTTGCAGGTAGCCAACTCCAGTGTTAAAACGACCTACCTAGAAACTGTGAAGACGTGGCTACAGCACATTACAGGACTCTCTGTCAAGCCAGTCGAATGCCCCGAGTATCACAAGTGTAACCCTTGCGAAGCAGCCTTCTACAGATACCCCTTGAACCTCCAGGCTAACACAGGGTGTATCACGGCCATGTTCGGTGGATCGCTCATATGCGAGGCCAAGCGTTCCGACACAAGCGTGGTGTCTGACGGTGATAATGAACACGGGTCCAAACCCGTTAGAGATGACAACACGGAGGAGCATCACACCCCGGCCCCCAGAACCCTAACGCCAATCGATTCCTCGTCTTACACAGAGATCATTTCACACCCCTACCAGCCTTTCAACAAATGTTTCGCCAACTCCAGGGTGCTGATAGCTCACTATGCTGACTCTACCTTGGTGAACCGCTCTGGAAAGCTTTTAGCTCACTGCATTATAGACTACTGCTTACCCCGCTACATGTACAGTTCTGCCCTTGGCTCCCACAGCCTGGATGATTGCAAAGAGCACTTGCTCACCTCAATCTCCTCAGTCAGACAGAGGTTGAAGAGGGCAACCACGGCTTTCAACGCGGTAATGAACAACTGCCCTGAACACATGATACCCGTCTGCGGTAGTAGTGAGTTGGAGCACCTAAGGATCAACAGGGAAACTGTGGCGCGTCTGCCCGGTGAGAAACTCGAGGTCTGCAGCAATGTGATCACCAAGGACATGTCCCTACAGCCCCGTGATGTCTACAGGAACCTAAGCGCCTCGCTCGGGAAAAGGCTCACGGAAGCCATATCGGAAGGCATACTGTCCCTTGTCGACAACGACTCTTGCTCTGACGCCTCCATCTTGCTTTCGTTGCCGATTGTCATGTTGCAAGACGCTGGGATCACCTACTCTACTACTGGTAGGCTTTCCATAGTGAGAAGCGAGCTGTGCGAGAGGACTCTAGTTGACCTGGCAGGCCTTCTGTATCAGACTGTACTCATGTTGCAGATACAGACCCCTGACGCGTTCAGCTCTGGGCCCGTTATGTACCCAGAATCTGTTCTTTGCATCATGCCGTACTGTTGCGCCGACGCAAAAGTCATGAGAACCTGGATCGAGACCTTTAAGGAGAAAAAATGGATCACCCCTGTCCGGGCCACGCTCGGAAAGAGGAGACGTCCTCCCTCTGACTGCAGGGTGGTTACGTATCATTGCACCGGTTGTAAAAACTTCTACAAGGACCTGTTCACCAACAATATCCCCGGTCACAGGCTTATCCAGCGTGTCTACGGTGAAGACAAGAAGAGAAGGATAGGACGGTGTGTCAATGAAAGACGGTGGCTCTCGTGATCGAGACGAAAAGCACTGTATATACCATTTCGTATACATGCATTGAGTACAGACCGGTGATAGTATACCTTTAGCATCCCAAGCACGGGTAAAGATGTCTTTCAGTCAGAAGGAGTATGTGTTCACCCATACAATGAACAAGGTCAGTGAAGCACATCAGCCTACCATGTTCAAGATTGACTTGCAAGGGCTCATACCCTTTGGAGACTGCAGCACTCTGTTCATCATTGACAACATGACAGTTACCGCATACAAGCAAGGCACCTTGGACAAAATACCAGTCAAGTTCACTGTCCTCAATGACAACAAGACAAGGATCCTGACTAATGATCCATCTAAACTTTCATCCCAATGGAACGTTGACATTAACGGTGGCTCCTGTATCAAGATAGCTGGCACGGACACAGTGCCTTTCAATCGAACCCTATCTGTCTATGATGACGACAACAGGCAGGCTCTCATCAATGTCTTAGCCTTCATGATGTCAAAAAGTCTCTGGGCCTCGGACAGAGCGAAAGGAGCTTTAGACGTTCTGGTCGCTTCTCCCCGAGGGGAGTTTCAATTCATATGCGGCCTGTGTTCGGCGAAAGGCTTTGTCAGCATTACCAGGGGACCCAGTGGAATAGCATCCTTTTCTTTCCCCCAGTGTGCAGACAGCTACGTGTGCGTACCTTCCCATCAACTCGGCACTGACAAGGACTATGATGCTCTCAGAAATGTCCTAGCTCTTTGGCGATCTGTCTCCCTCGACGACCTTGGAATTCTCCACAGAGTCACTCAGGAGATGGCAATGGCAACCCCGCGAGCCTTCCAAGACCTCGACTGTACATCTTTCCCTCCTAGACACATGTATGGTGGGGGTATTGTCATCCCATATGCTGTGATGAAATACGTCTCCGCACTGTACCAGACCATGAGCGAGTACGCGGACAACATTGCCATTGTAGACGAAAATAGGCCTCACATCAAAGTCTTGATCCAGAGCCCCTCTGAAAACATAGGTGAAATCACTGGGCATCTCTCAATCACCATACTCTATGGAACAACACTCTGGGACATATACACCAAACTCATCCATGGGCTGAGGCTTGCAGAGGGATGTGAGGAAGAAGACATTGACAGTCTTTCTACTGTCACACAGTTAAGCACCGAGGTGTTGATCAGGAGAACCCAGTTGAAGTTTATGTTGAATAACCATATGTCTTTAAGGGATTGGTATAACTTTTACTATGGGGCAACATGTATGGGTTAACAACAATTGCGTGATATGTGCAGGAGGACTATGTTATACAGTAATGTTTCACAAATATATTGAATAAAGGCAAAAGACACCATTGATTTGGTTTATTCATTTCAAGAAAAAGTACACTCTAGCTGTAACATTGTATAATATCTTACAGAGTATGTTATGAAAAGAGTTCACTATTCATATCCATAGCCTTGTGCTGAGAATATCGAACCCTCTTGTGTCCTTCGATCCTACTCCATCCTTGTCATTGTCTCCCCTCACATTAGGGGGAAGGTCGTGGCACAAAAGTTACATTCCTAGCCCCTCTCATGTAGTCAATCAACTCTCCTATGGTGTAGAAGTGTAGATTGGTCCCACATCGAAAGCCAGACCCATGGAACATGATTTTGTATACCTTTCCTTTCCCTGTTACAATGTCAAAGAGGTATCCAGAGCGATGTTCATCCATGTAACATACTGCAGCAGCAGGGTTGAAGTTTTCACTTTGCATACTCTTTAGACTGTTTAACAAGGCAGTGTGCTCACTTGACCCTGGGGACCTACCATTTGGCGACTGCCCAAGAGACAGTCCCCACCATGCACTCTTTAGTAACTGTATCATAGTATGCATCTCTTCCACTACACGTATGCAAGTCCCCTTGCTTTGACCACCAGGTATGGCTCTAGGTCTAGCCATCAGGTACCCTCCTGGGTAATTTGCAATCATGTCTTCTATAATTTTTGCTGGTTGACTGTATTCCCACTCTAGGAAGTCGGTGCATTTGTAACGGCCTCCAGTGACATATATGGCGAATGAGATAATGTCACAATCCCCTGTCTTCATCATACATGAACACACTCCTCCGGGCTCCGCTCCACGGTAGTCCGCTATGGCAAAAGCTCCCACCTTCACCTCGGGTCTATTGAGGAAAGATATCATTTGTTCCTCAGATACGGAACCCCACCAGTGGTCACCCAGTGACTCTACAAATGAAAGCCATGATCTGTCCAATAGAGGCCAGTTTCCATAGGTCACTTCCATCCCAGTCATTTCGAATGCACACTTGATATTTCTTCCCCAGTGCTGAGAGAGGCAAACTGTTAACAGATCCTAAGAACAGACCTTGCTATTTAACTGCCTCCCTGTAATGCTCGGTTGGGTAAACACAGAGAGTTGGACAGCACAGAAACAGTTGGACGAGTGCCCAGAGCTGGATAAACAAATAGAGCCGTTGCCTAGGTGAAGGGAAGATAAACAGACAGGGCTGGAGAAAGTAAGCCTGTGTGTACAGCATAGACAGGGTTGGATGAGGCTGTGTGGACAGCATAGACAAGGTTGGATGAGTGCCCAGGTGACGGGAAGATAAACAGACAGGGATGGAGAAAGTAAGCTTGTGTGGACAGCACAGACAAGGTTGGATGAGCATGTGTGGACAGCACAGACAAGGTTGGATGAGCCTGTGTGGACATCACAGACAAGGTTGGATGAGTGCCCAGGTGATGGAAAGATAAACAGACAGGGATGGAGAAAGTAAGCCTGTGTGGACAGCACAGAAACAGTTGGACGAGTGCCCAGAGCTGGATAAACAAATAGAGCCGTTGCCTAGGTGAAGGGAAGATAAACAGACAGGGCTGGAGAAAGTAAGCCTGTGTGTACAGCATAGACAGGGTTGGATGAGGCTGTGTGGACAGCATAGACAAGGTTGGATGAGTGCCCAGGTGACGGGAAGATAAACAGACAGGGATGGAGAAAGTAAGCTTGTGTGGATAGCACAGACACGGTTGGATGAAGCAGTACCGGGTGGATAGCCCAGCTATAATGACTTTGTGAAACATGTGTAGTTGCAACGGTACTGCTCTTTGTAATGTATGTGAATAAAAAGAACAAGGCTCTGACATGACTGGTGATACACTTTATTGATTGCATGTCAAAACAATGATATGTAATGTATATTACATTGACACATATACTGTCACAAATATTAATTGAGATGTACAGTAATACAATGGTCATGGCCTATACCTCTGGTCATACGGGCTAGTCTGTATGGAACGTTTGAGACTGGGTAGGCCTCCACTTGTCTCCACTGGTCCCCTCCTTCTCCCTCCTGTTACATCCATCTTGCTCATGCACAGGTCCTGTGTTGTAGAAAGGGGTCTTGGTACAAAGGAAACCTTTACAACCGTTGTCATATGGTCCAGCAAACTTGTCATTGAGTTAAAGTGTATATCTGTATCAAGCACAAACCCAGACTTATCAAACGTGACCTTGTATGGTTGTCCTTTTGCTGTTACAATTTCGAAGAGGTATCCATATTCCTCTTCATCCATGTAACAGATCGCTGCAGCTGGCTTGGGGTATTCATCTTCCATCTTTTTTAGGTCCTGTATAACTTCAATGTGATTTGATGACATTGGGGAACTGCCCGTCGAATGTCCCCACCATGCACCCTCTAGTAGCTGTATCATTTCACGCATCCCTTCCACTACACATTTGCCAGACCAATTGTTCTGTTCATCAGGTATGTCTCTTGGTCTAGCCATCAAGTAACCGCTTGGGACTGCTTTAAGCACATCGGTTATTAGCTGAACAGGGTCACCTCTGTCCCAGTCTAGGAACTCAGTGCATTTGTAATAGCCTTGGGTGACGTGTATATCAAATGGGATGAGAGTATTGTCAGTGCTCTTCACCATACAGGAACACACTCCTCCCTGCATGTCACCAAAGTAGGCCGTGATGGCAATAGCTCCTACAGTAACTTCGGATCTATTTAGGGATGACATTAGCTGCTCTTTAGAGACGGAGCCCCACCACCTCTCACCCAGCCATTCTACCAGTGGAAGCCAGGATCTGTTCAATAGAGGCCAGTTGCCATATTTCCTTTGCTTAGCGACACGGAGTGAGTCGAATTGTCTTCTCCCCATATAGGCCATCTTCCAACCACTTACCTATTTTGCTATGTGTATGTAATTGGTATCATAGTTCTTGTGATTCAGCCATTGTAAATAGTAGGAAAAGTGGAACCATACCCCAAAGCCGCACACTCTCACCAACCCCAGGAAAGGGCCTTATGTTTTCTAACTGTTGTTGCTAGAGACGTGGCTAGTTGCTCATCATGATTATGATCACATGCAGCCTTACGAACAGCTTTCACCTCTGTACAACCACACCTAACCCGTAACTTAACCCACTCATGAAAAGGTGTTTAACTGTGACACCTACTGCAACTGTCGCATTTAACAGCTAATCATGGACCTATATCTCCTTACCTCAGGCAATTGTGCATTTCCGACCTCTAATCATGTCAGAGGAGAGTGGTATAGAAACTGACAATAGCGAGCTGAGCCTGGTAGGAGAGACGCATGTTATATCATACTCTATAGACACCTCTTTCATAGACCATACTCATCACAGGCATTTAACTTGTACTGATTCTAACACTCGTCTCTATTCCACAGGTATCTACCATAATCCTGACCCGTTCTGTAGGTACTCGGTTTGATGTCCTTTCATTCACTGTTGTAAAGTATACCATGTATAAGTGATACATTTCCCATGTCTGTAATACACATTCAGGAGAGTGATTACATACTATCGTCTGACGATGAGGGACCTAGGAACCTTGTCTTGGAACAAGCTCCTCCACTGTTGCCCCCAGAAGTCGTCAACCGGCCTCAACCTCACCTAGCATTACCTCCTCTTCCCCAGTTGAACAATGCAGAAGATGAAATGGTAGATATGGTAGTGTATACTGTGATGACACTTTTGCTTGTGTGTATGACTTGTTGGTAATGTGGTTATGTCTCTTTCGCTCAAGTATATGGCCGATGATGAGGATGGAGCTGATGCGGATGGAGATTATGATGATGGAGATGACTAGGTTGCAATGTGTTGAGATCTAACTACACTGAACCCATTTTATTCATTTTTGAGCTGCCACTATGTCCTACTTTTGATATGGATGTATGTAAATGTTATGTACTCTGTAAATAAATGTGACCTGGTATTCTTGCTCAGGATATTATTGTCTTTATTCACAGAAGGATATGGACATTGAATAATACACCACAAGCACTTTGTAATGGCACATTTACCAAGCGATATGACAGTGATTACATATGCTCTCCACCTATATCTTTCCTACTCTAGACATTGTGTCTGGCATCTGTGACACCTGGGTGACGTTCCAGGCCTTCATCCCCAAAGATGTGGTTCTTTGGTCGGGCAACAAAGGTTGCATCTTCAAGGCAGCAGATGCGGGAAAGAATAGATGTGATATATGGAAAGTGTACACCTGTCCCAATCGTAAACCCCAAGTTATCAAACGTCACCTTGAATCTCTTTCCCTTGGCAGTTACAATATCAAACAGGTATCCCAAACTGTCCTCATTCATATAATGGATTGCGGCAGCTGGGTTGGTGTGCTTGTTTGTCCTCATTCGTAGAAGCTCTATCACTTTACCATGTGGTGGGGACATTTCCAAACTGAGGAATGCAGCTCCCCACCATGAGCCTTTTATCAGCTTTACAATATAACGCAGCTCGTCCACAATTTGTGTCATAGCAAAGTATTTGGGGTCATGAGCCATCCACCTGGGTCTACGTAGCAAGTGTCCTTCTCCCAGTTTACGCACCAGAACTTTCATAATGTCAATAGGAGTTGAAAATAGACCTTGTACCATATCGGTACAGATGTACCTGCCTCGACTAATAACAACAGTAAAGGTCATGACTGAATCCTGTGTCTTCACCATAATCGAACACACTCCTCCTTGCATGCCACCGAAGTGTGCTGCGACGACAATGTCCCCTTTGCGACTGTTAGATGTATCCATGAATGTGATAATCTGCTCTTTAGAGACTGATCCCCACCAGCGCTCCCCCAGCCATTCTAGGAAGGAATGCCATGATGTGTTCAGTATAGACCAACTAAGCATGCTTTCCATCAAATGTTGCTTTCTCGAATCTTCCACAGCTGGAATCGAGTCGTGACCATCTTCACAGTAAACCTGTAACTCGCCACCCTCTTCGCTGTAGCCTTCGTTGCTGTCCACCACCTCGCCATCGTCAACCTCTTCATCGTACACGTCTTCACAGTCCACCACCTCGTCGTCGTAAACCTCTTCATCGTACACGTCGTCACAGTCCACCACCTCGTCATCATCGACTTCTTCACATTCCACGACAGCGCCGGTGTCAACCTCTTCACCATAGACCTCTTCACAGTAGACCACCTCTTCGTTGTCAACCTGTTCACTGTAGAGCTGTTCACTGTCGACGTCTTGGGTGTGGACCTCGTAGTCTGACTCCTCGGAATCGTAAATGTCGTAGTCCACAAGACTATCGGTTGAACGGGGACTGGTTTCAGCCTCTTGGTCTCTGGTATCCTCCATGTCAGCACCGGGAGTATCTCGGTTATGGGTATAGTCCTCTTGACAATTGTCCTGATAATCATCACACATCCAATCCTCGTAGTCACCTGCCATGTCCGCTCCCGAACTGCTTTCGGAATCAGATGATTTGGAGCCTGAGGACCTAACTGCTTGTGGTATATGGCTGTTCCCAATCTCATAACCCTGGCAGTAACCGTAACAAGACTGAGTCTGAGGCCTCTTGACACAAACGACTGTCTCGTAATGGTTCCGACTATTCTCCAAATATATGCCCTGCTTAGACACCTCTAAACCATTAGATCTGTATTCAATCCAACGGTTGGTATAGTATGTATATATGCTTACCCCCAACATGTCTGCAGCTGCTTGAATCTCCACTTCGGTCGCCCAACTACCTAAACAATTCATGTTGGACTCCGTAATGTACTCTGACACTGAACGGTAACACACTCTCAGGATGGTCCTATACATATGTTGTTTGCTCTGTAGCTGCTGCACCACCGCATTTCGAATTGGCTCATGGTACTCCTCTGTACCACACAGTGCTTCACTGACCGCTCTGAAGAAACAATTTCCGTCACCTTTTATTTTCACATTCTTACACGGAGCACCTAACACACCAGACGCAGTATGACTGAGAGACCTCTTCTTGCACTGCACCTTCAGCCTAGTGCACAGCAGCTGGGCATCTTCAACTGTAACAGGGTTGAACTGCAGCTCTCTGCATGTGCTGCCACTAACAAAGTCAATGTCCGAGTCGTCGCTACTGTCATTCTCCTTTGCTGTATTACAATATCTGAGTGTATAGAAAGACTCTGATTTCCCATGTGCCATTATACACTCTGTTCTGCTTCCTGAGAGACGTCAGTATGGTCATTAATATATCGCTTTGGCCCCTATTGTCAAAGACCCACAGTTCTGCAGACTGAGTCATAATAGGGCGGGCCTAAGGAAAGCGTCATCAATCACACAGAGCTTAACAGAAGCCACAGGAGCCTATAAGGCTTCCATGCTTGCTGACTGAGTCATAATAGGGCGGGCCTAAGGAAAGCGTCATCAATCACACAAAGCTTAACAGAAGCCACAGGAGCCTATAAGGCTTCCATGCTTGCTGACTGAGTCATGATAGGGCGGGCCTAAGGAAAGCCTCATCAAACACACAGAGCTTGACAGAAGCCGCAGGAGCCTAGAAGGCTTCCAGGCTTGCTCACTGTGAGGGCTTGGGTAGCCTTGTTATAGTTTATAATGCTGTTGAATGCAAGTAAAAAATAAAGTATGCTCAGACAAGCAACTGTCAAGTGTTACCAACTGTACTTTATTGATAAAAGAGGTCCACATCACCATAGTACCAAATGAATACAATATAACATTTCAACTGTTAGGATAATTACATCTCCCCCATACTTTCTCGGAGCAGTGTCAGATTCAGAACTCAGGTCCCCCATCCATACCACGATATTCTCCGTCAAGGTCAAGTCCCCCATCCACACCCAGGTAGTCTTCTTCAAGCACAGGTCCATCACTGATTACACTGTGTTTTTCGTACAGATGCATACATAGAGACAAGTGGATTGTTGCAACGAAGATGAACAGGTTACCCATAATAGTCCTACTTGTTATAGCTGATACCTCTTCCCCAGTGTTGATAAATGTAAACTCTTGTAACAACCCAAACTGACTTATAAGTACTTCCCTGTATTAGTGCGTTGGCTAGAACATCAAGTGTTGGATAACTGATACGTGGTTTGCTACACTACTGAAAGCTGGATCTATTGTCACAGCCTCCAAATTCCACAGACAGGATACAACATAAAGTTTTGGATAACTGAGAGGTTGTGGTGGACACTCACAGATTCAACATTACGGCCAAGGGCCCTGTGTGCGAAGTGACAGGCTGTCCCCCGTACTGCCCTTGGGCCCCGTGTGAGTTTGGGTATTGATTCTAAAAACGCCCCCCCCCTCCTGCACTACCTTCCCTTGGTTGTGGATATTGTGCCTTTTGGGTATGGTTGTTGTTACATAACCCTCCCGTTGTCCTTCTATTATGCCTAGCACACAGTGTCCCCCCCCGGGTCACTCTGTCCCGTCTTGGCTAAAGGCCCAGTGGGCACAAGTGTGACAGTATGGGTGTGAACAGCCTTTGCAGATGTATTTCTTACACCTGCAGCACGCTGTGTGTGTCTTGGCGTCCTTCTTGGGTGGGCAGACCTGACACCTCTTCCTCTTACTCGCCCCCAGCGGGGCGGCCGGGGCGGCGGCGGCGGCCGGGCCGGCGGCTCGCTCGCGGGCCTGCGGACGAGCCTCGGCGGATACACGCTCGCCCCGTATGACTTTGACAAGTGCGGACGCGGCTTCGGTGCGGGGGAGACGCTGCCTTCTTTGGATCAAGGGCTTCACGAGCGCCTTTCCGAGCTGCTCCAGGAACACCCTCCTCTTGTTCCGCTTCCCGGGCATCCAGTCGGGGTTGATCTCTCGCCATATGACAAAGGCGTTGTAGGAGGACACGTCGAGGATGTTGTGGAAGATGACCAGGGGCCAGCGGGCGGTCATCCGTCTGCAGCTGTAGGTCCCGACCACCTTGTCTAGGTTGTCCACGCCGCCCTTGTTGCAGTTGTAGTCTAGGATGAGGGCCGGCTTCCGGTCTCGGCGATCGCTGACGTCGGGCTCCGCGTGCCGCGTGCTCAGAAGCAGCACGTTCTTATTTCTCTTTGCCAGGTAGGACACTAGAGTGGCGGTGGGCGTGAAGGCGAACCTGGAGGACGAGACCTGTCTGCCCTTGGACTGGAGCAGCGCGGGAGGGAGCTCGGGCTTGTTCTTTCGCACCGTGCCCACCATGGTGAGGTTCCTCTCGAGGAGCCGCTGCCCGAGTTCGTAGGAGGTGAAGAAATTGTCACACGTGACGTTGTGACCGGCCGGCAGTCCCTCGGTCAGATCGA
This sequence comes from Salvelinus fontinalis, assembly GCF_029448725.1. Classification (NCBI taxonomy): domain Eukaryota; kingdom Metazoa; phylum Chordata; class Actinopteri; order Salmoniformes; family Salmonidae; genus Salvelinus; species Salvelinus fontinalis. The sequence goes on from NC_074699.1 coordinate 14,994,464, forward strand.
GGACGACGCGCGCGCCCTGGTTCTTCTCGGGGCATCCGCCGGCCGCCTTGCCGGTGTACACTTGCATCTTCCAAGCGTAGCTGGACTTGGCGTCGCAGGCCACCCACGACTTGATGCCGTATTTGGCCGGCTTGCTGGGAATGTACTGTCGGAAAGGGCAGCGTCCTTGAGGCGAGGGAGAGGGGAGGGAGAGGAGAGGGAGAGGAGAGGGAGAGGAGAGGGAGAGGAGATTTGCAGGAGATTAGCAGCGTCATGAGTTACTGGCTCACCATCGGGGCGCACTGCGTTTACGTTACACGCAGCCGCCGACGCCGCCGCCCGTGCCACTGCCCATTGCTACTGCTGCCCATTGCTACTACTGCCGATTGCTACCGCTGCCCGTGCTACTACTGCCCGTGCTCTCTACGCTACACGTACATACACAGATACATTGACTGCTACCGCTCTCTATGCACAGATACATAGACTGCCCGTGCTCTCTACGCCACGCGTACAAACACAGATACATAGACTGCCCGTGCTCTCTACGCTACGCGTACGTACACAGATGCATAGACGGTACCTCTGAACGGGACCAGTTGTTCGTCCACCGTCACTTCGGGCCCCGGGTTGTAGAGGGCCTGCAGCCGCTCCTCCCACAGGTCCCACACCTCTCTCACGGCCGCCAGTCTGTCGGTGGCGAGTCTCGCGGGTCTCGACTGGCGGTCGTCGAATCGCAGCAGCCTCGAGTACTTGTGAAACGCCTTGAGCGGCATGGTGGCGCGGAACACGGTCCTGCCGCTCTCGGCGTCCCACAGGCTGGCCGCGGCCTCGCCTCGGGACCTGTAGACGCCGGCTAGGATCAGCAGCCCTACGTAGGCGCGCAGGTCGGTGGAGTCCATGGGTCGCCAGCCGTCTCCGTATTTTCTCACCCCCTGCAGATTGGTCATGTCCACGATGATCCTTTCTATCGCCGGTGTGACAAACAGCCGGAAGGCGGACTCGATGTCGAGCGCTCGCGACGCGGCGTAGGCCGTGGGGCCCGGCGTCACGGCGGGGCAGGGCTGGCGGATGGCGCGGGGTCGGTCCGGGCCGCGATAGGCCGCGGAGGACCATTTGATTTTGCCGTTTTTCGACAGCAACGTCTCCCTTTCTCGCTCTGGCTCTCTGGCTCTGTCTGGCTCTCTGTCTCGCTCCTCTCGGGCAGCGGCCGCGTCTCCCTCCGGCTCTTCCTCCGGCTCTTCCTCCGGCTCTTCCTCCGAAGAGGAGCTCGACCGCGAGGCCGAGTCGTCTCCGTAGTCGTCCGCGTCGCGCTCGGGGTTGTATTCCTCACCGTCTTCATCTTCCGAAACGTCCTCCTCTTCGGAATCGCAGTAGTCTTCTTCGTCTTCTTGGTCGACGCTGGAGGATATCTGTTCCAGGACCTGAGCCGCGCTGAAACCGGGACTGCGAGGCGTCGTAGGCGGAGGCAACACGCTCGGCGGGGTCGTATTCCTCGTCGTCGTCGTCCTCGTCGTCGTCGTCCTCATCATCGTCCTCATCTTGTTCTTCTTGTTGTTGTTGTTGTTGTTGTTGTTCTTGTTGTTCTTCTTCCTCTTCTTCTTCTTCCTGACAATATTAGTAGGCTCTCTACGCCCTGCTTACTGTCGTAGGCGGAGGGCTCACGCTCGGCGGGGTCGTATTCCTCCTCGTCGTCGTCCTCGTCGTCGTCCTCTTCTTCTTCTTCTTCTTCTTCTTCCTGACAATATTAGTAGCCTCTCTACGCCCTGCTTACGGTGGCCACGTGAATGGGACGAGGCACGCGAATGGACGAGGCGCGTGGTCGGCCCTGCCTGCTCCTTCGGCCCTTCGGCCCTTCGACCCTTCGCCCCTTCGGCCCCTTGGCCCCTTCGGTCCCATCCGGGACGCTCGGCTGGCCTACCCGCGTGATAGCACCGAGGTCGTGCACAGAGTTGGTGGGGACAACTGGTCCCTGCCGGGGTCACTCCGACCCGGCCCAGACAGAGGGGAACAACTCCTAACACAGGCCCCGGGTCACTCCGACCCGGCTCAGACAGGGGTAGGAGGGGAGGGTTTACAACAAACACCTTGCTAACGCCGCCGGGGTCTCTCTGACCCCAGGCCCCCGGAACAGAGGGGAACAACTCATAACGCAGGGCTTACAACAGGGCTCGGGTCAATGTGACCTGGCCCAGACAGGGGTAGGAGGGTTACAACATACACCTTGCTAAACGCTGCCGGGGTCTCTCTAACCCACACAGACACTGGGAATCGACTCGGAACGCTGGCCGGTGGTCACTCTGTCCCGCCGAGGCAAGGGGAAGGTTGTCTAACAACAGCCATACCCGAAAGGCACAATTTCCACAACCAAGGGAAAGTAGTTTGTAGGGGGGCGTTTTTAGATTCGATATCCAAACTCACACGGTGCCCAAGGGCCCGTTTGGGGGCAGACACGCCGTATTCGACACAGGCCCTTGCCCGGAATGTTGAGAATGTCAATTTTGGGGCAGGACCTTTTACTAGTATCCAGCAGGTGGTGGTGTTGGGTCACTGTGACCCCGGCCTGCCGGGGTCTCTCTGACCCACACAGACACGGGGGAAGCGACAGGTGACGCTGCCGAGGGTCACTCTGACCCCTCTGACGTCACTATGACCCCGCCCACACAGGGGCAGGGGCAGGAGGGTTACAACATACACCTTGCTAACGCCGCCGGGGTCACTCTGACCCCTCTGACGTCACTATGACCCCGCCCACACAGGGGCAGGAGGGTTACAACATACACCTTGCTAAGGCTGCCGGGGTCACTCCGACCCACACACAGACACGGGCAATCAACTCGGAACTGCCCGGGGTCGCTCTGACCCGCCGAGACAACGGGAGGGTTAAAGGGTTGACTATAGGAGATATTTGTGCTGTGGAGAGTTGTGCATCACCACACACTTTTGTGAGGTTTTATCACTTGAATGTCATTGCACCCAGTGTAGCCCACAGTGTGTTTACAGCTGGGACATGGGAAAGTCACTAGCCAGCGCACCGTGTACCCAATACCCAGAATGCCGCAGCTGGTGGGGTCAGGACTGGGTGGTCTGCAATGGGCCGTTTAATTTATGCTTAGCACAAATATATATCAACACGTAAATTGTTGGTCCTGTGTTTCATGAGCTGAAATAAAAGATCCCAAACAATTTCCATAGGCACATAAAGCTTATTTCTCTCAAATTGCCAAATTTCTCCTTTGCCATGATAATACTTCTACCTGACAGGTGTGGCAAAACAAGAAGCTGATTAAATGGCATTATCATTACACGGGTGCACCTTGTGCTGGGGACAATAAAAGGCCCCTCTAAAATGTGCAGTTTTGTTACACAACAAAATGCCACAGATGTCTCAGGTTTTGAGGGAGCGTGCAATTGGCATGCTGACTGGAAGAATGTCCACCAGATGCTGCCAGATAATTTAATGTTCATTTCTCTACCGTAAGCCACCTCCAATGTCGTTTTAGAGAATTTGGCAGTACGTCCAACCATCCTCATAACCGCAGACCACGTGTATAGCGTTGTGTGGGCAAGCAGTTTGCTGATGTCAATGTTGTGAACCGAGTGCTCCATGGTAGCGGTGGGGTTATGGTATTGGCAGGCATAAGCTACGGAGAACAAACACAATTGCATTTTATCGATGGCAATTTGAATGCACAAAAATACCGTGACCATATCCATCTCAATTGAGAATTTTTCTGTGTTTTTATATATATTTCCACACTATGGGGTTGGAATAATACTGTGAAATTGTTTAAATTATGATAATGCAATTTTAGTGCAAGATAGGGGTGTGCCGACATGGACATACTGGTATACGTAAATTGACAGTTGATAGTCGGATCAGATCAGATGATACTCGTGATCAGAAGAAACTGAAGTGTTTTAAGATACCCAAATAGATGTTGGCAAAATACCTCCCTGCAGTTCTCACTGCAAAAAAGCTGCAGATTAGGAGCAGTGTGCGGAGGGGTGGGCGTGTTCGTCTGTGTCTGTGTGTCCTCAACTTGCAGCAGGCAGCCAAGTTTGCTGTCACTCAGTCAGAATGTGCATTAGAGTTGAATCTTTTTTCTCTACCCTTGCCCCACTTGTTAGGTATCATGCACATTGATAGATTGATAGTAAACGTCCTCACCATGTGATTTATAATAGTACCAGGCAGCAACATTCTAAATGATCAGACCAAAAACATTAGAGGAAAAGTGATCAGGTGAAATTATGAAGCAAGTGAACAGAGAAAAGCAGCTTCACTCTATCTAATCCGAGCAGCAGGATCAACGTACAGCCAGCCTTCTGTTTACAGACTGGCAAACTAGCCAGTTGAGTTATTTAGACCACGCACATGACTGACTCAAAGACAGGACAGTATGGTTTAGAAACTCTGACTGACTGACATGAGAAAGATGCTTGCTGGCCGGTGACGATGGGTCGTTCAGGGCAGGTAGGGCAGAGCCCCACCGGTTTTGAGCCTCACCTGTTTATCCCCCCCCCCCCAAAAAAATAAAATATGTGTCACATATCAGTTTGCAAACAATGTAAAAAATAAATAATAATTGAGTTAATAAAGTTGCATACTAACGTGGTCTCTTTTGTGCTTTGTTGAGTAAGGCAGCTCCAAAATGCAGGTGTTTCATCCTAGCTCAGTGCTTTCGGTGGTGGCAGCCAGCGGAAAATACGGAGCGTAGGGGTTGGTAATTTTCTCTAGTTGCGCCGTGATTGTCTCAGTGTTCTGTCACTCATGGGGACACTAGGTCACCACAAAATGTATGGTTAGAGCTCGAAAATTCAAGCGCCTTGGGTGCTGCCATAGACTTACATTAGAAGTGCCCATCCAAGGAGGCTCAAGGTCATTGGCCACAGATAAAATGACATCAAATCACATTATATCTACAGTAGCTTTGATTGGACTGATCATGTCAACATCATACTTTCAAAATGTTTTTTCTTTGTATTATCTTTTACCAGATCTAATGTGTTATTCTCTGACATTAATTTAACATTTCCACAAACGTCAACCTGTTTCCTTTCAAATGGTGTCAATCATATGCATATCCTGCTTCAGGTCCTGAGCTATAGGCAGTTAGATTTGGGTATGTCATTTTAGGTTGAAAATGGGGAAAAAGGGGCGGATCCTTAAGAGGTTTTTAGCCACCACATGCAAAACATTGACATTATCCTTCCTTGATATTGACTTCTCTCTGTCAGTCACAGAGCGGTGCAAGTGTGGAGGTTATAGGAATCAATTCATATGAAAGGTAAGTTGAACACCTTCTGCAACGTGTTTTTGTTGAGTTGATTAACAAAATGTATGAATACTGAATATGAATGACACTTTACGCAAGGTTATGTACCATTGAAATATGGCTCACGTGATTATATCTCCGTATAGTTCCCCTGCGGCCAGCTATTTATTTCCGAAGATCTTTCCTGAAATCTCATGTTGTCCTTTTCAAATTTCCAGTTCCATCTTCATCTAATATGTTTCAAATTTCACAATTTGGCTATGGCGTTTTTGTGCTGGTGGTTTATTTCTGTGTGTTGGGGGTTTATAAAACATCCTCTTCGAAACAACATTGTCCTGGTGAGTAAAGGCCAACGTGTTGACTAACTAACTAGGCTAATGTATTGAAATGTCTCTTCTCACTCCAAATTCACAGTGTTCAAATATTTGTTCTTCCATGGATGTTAGGCCTATGAAATAGTGCACTTCTTGCCACAAAAAAATACCTAATTTATGAAATTTTTATTCATGTTAGTAGGCCTATGAAATAGTGCACTTTTTGCCACAAAAAATACCTAATTTATTAAACTTTTTTTCATTTGTTTGGTTAGATCTCGAAGAGAATGGAAAAAGTAAGTATCTTTTCACCTTAATTGTACTGTGCGATCTGTCTTGTCAGTGGAGAGTACATTCATGGGTCCTGCTGCTCTCAACCTTATTTTACTAAACAGTAGTATGTTACGATCGTTTGAATGATTGGACCAAGGCGCAGCGTGCATAGAATTCCACATGATTAATAAATGTGAAACTCACCAAACAAAACAGAAGAAAACAAAACGTGACGTTCTGGGCTGCTCACAGGCAGCTACACAAAAACAAGATCTCACAAACAACAGGGGGGAAAATGCTGCCTAAATATGATCCCCAATCAGAGACAACGATAGACAGCTGCCTCTGATTGGGAACCGTACCAGGCCAACATAGAAATCGAAAAACTAGAATGCCCACCCTAATCACACCCTGACCTAACCAAATATAGAAATAAAAAAGCTCTCTAAGGTCAGGTGGTGACATAGTACTTGTGCAGAGTTCATGTGAGGCTGATTTTTTTGCTAAATAGTTTTCCAGTTGCTGGATGATTGGGGTAGACCCCTTTCAACATATTTGGGGGTTTACTGTCAGAATTATATTACTTTTGTGTGTAATGATCACAACTGACACAACAAATCTGACCAGCTCCACAACAGTATTACAGTATTAACAATGGATGTTTAGTCATGTTTATTGGTATTCCAATTACAAGTGATGCCATTTTGTCTTCAATTTGCTGAATTTTTTTAGGTCCATTGTTGAGTAACATGACGAACAAAATACTTGTATATACTGTAATGTGTTACTGACTGATATTACCTTCACATTTTTTCTTTTTGACCTAATTCCTCATATACATTGACAACATCTTTCATGATGGGGAACTATGTATCTTCTAGTCAAGTGGTGTTATTGACAAACAATTTAGTACTTATTACTAAATGATTAAATACATTACATTATTATATATTATCATTGAGACTGATTCGTAATTGAATTATCATGAAAGTATGTTTTGTGTTTTGAATAACTAAAAGACAGTTTGTATTAAGCTGAATAAACTTCAGTAAGTCATGAAATACTGTTCGGTGATTGCCACAACTTTGTTTCAGATTGTATCAGATTCTTTGAGAAATCTCAAATAAAGACTGCAGCAGATATTCTTACAATACCTTCTGTGGAGGAAGACAATTCTGACAGTAGGTTCAACTATATTCTAACTATTTATTTGACCCTGTTTCTGTCACAAGAGAAACAGGGAACATGTGAAACTCAGCTGTGCTAAATTTATTGCCTTGCTTTCAGGTTATGAATGCTTCTGCACTTATAATATTTCCAGTCTTACCAGGATGTATACTTTAATAATAGAAATAAGACAAACCCAGCAGTACATACATTTTGGCCCAGGAGAGGGGTCATTTTCCTTCACATGGAGAACAAACTACACACTTTCAGGTAATTTAGTTTCAGCAAAGTGTACTTTCTCGACCTTGATGTCCAACTGCTGAAAACACTATTGTAAATCTGAGTAACACGTTCGTATTAATATATTTAAACTTTATTCTATATTTTAAACAATATTTAAAATTCATTTATATGCTGATGACACTGTCATGTACTCTATCGCTTCAACGGCTGACCAGGCATTATCTCTATTGGAGACAGATTTGAAGATATTACAAGGGTCTTTTATACAGCTGAAACGTGTTTTAGATGCAAAGAAAACACATTTTATGATTTTTAATAGGTTCAAAAAGTTGGATGAAAATACACTTGCACTTACGAGCTTAGATAGTTCTCGAATTTATCAGGTTGTAATGGTCGTTTTTCGGTGAGAGAGTGGACCAAGGCGCAGCGGGTGATGAATACATAATGATTTATTTGACAAGACGAACACTGACACGAAATACACTTGATAATTACAAAATAACAAACGCAGTCAACAGACCTGGACACGAACTTACATATAACGTGAAGAACGCATGAACAGGAAACAGACTACATACAAAATGAACGAACGAACGAACGAACGAACGAACGAACGAACGAATACCGAAACAGTCCTGTGTGGCGTAACATACTGACACAGGAGACAACCACCCACAACAAACAGTGTGAAAACACCTACCTTAATATGGCTCTCAATCAGAGGAAATGAAAACCACCTGCCTCTAATTGAGAGCCATATCAGGTCACCCCTTTAACCAACATAGAAACACATAACATAGACTACCCACCCAAACTCACGCCCTGACCGTCAAACACATACAAAATAACAGAAAACCGGTCAGGAACGTGACACAGGTCTCTGCATATAAATACTTAGGGATATGGTTGGATGATAAACTGTCTTTTAAAATGCATATTGACGAACTTTGTTAACGGCTAAAAATCAAACTAGGCTTCCTCTATAGAAACAGGACATGTTTGTTCTCTCCAAATAGATGACAAATTGTGCAAGCTACTTTTATGTCTCTTATAGATTATGGGGATATTATCTACATGCATGCTACGGCATCAACACTTAAATCGCTGGATGCTACTTATCATTGCGCACTTAGGTTTATTACTGGTGCTAGCTACAGAACTCAGCACTGTGTTTTATATCAAAATGTGGGTTGGACTTCGCTGTCCGTGAGAAGAGAACAACATGCTCTCGTGTTTGTCTATAAAGCACTTCTGAATAAGCTACCTTCTTATTTATCATCACTCAACAACATTAGAATTATAATTCCTAAAACAGGTCTCAACATGGATTACACTTGAGGCCCATGCGATTTCCACAGAGTTGGGTATGGCTGCCTTTTCCTGTTACGCTCCTTGCCTATGGAATAGCCTGCAGACTAAACTTAAACTTGAGACTCTTGTCCCCCTTGCCCATTTTAAATATTTATTGGAGGATTTTTATTTTTGTATTGCTTGTAACTGTTTTGGGTAATGCAAGTTATTGTGCTGTTAGGGGAATAACCTGTGTAAATGTAATAATCTGCTGCTGTATTTTTTTGTGTTATCTGTGATCGTTTTGTTTATCTTGTGTAATTTCTTAATCAATGTACCTAAACTGTATGTGTAACATGTATATGCAGGGCCCAGCTGTAAAAGAGACCTTGGTCTCGGTCTGTGCTCCTTGTTGAAATAAAGGTATAATAATAAAAATAAATCACGTTATTCTCAAATGTAGGAAACAAACATGACCCATTTGCCAAGAGGTATCATGTGTAGATTATCTAGCCTTCTATTGTCATTAACCATAATAAAGCGTGTGGTAAGTTGATTTGACCAATACCCTGGACTCTGTTCTCTACTTACAGACTGCATCATCAACATCATTCAGCAAAATATTGATGACTGCAAAGAAATGCTTCAACTGAAATGTGTGGCTCAATGGCCCAATCAGTCCACTACTAGTCAGACAACTACTAATGTAATTACAGATAAAGTCACGACCAACACCCCATACATTGTGAGAGAATGTGATTCTGAAGACATTGGACAGACTTTAACAAATAACGACCTGACCTCTGTTGATGAATTGATCAGAAAATGTCAAGGAAAGGAAGAAACAGTAAAGAATGTTCAGGACTTGCATTCCATAAAAAAGTGAGTCCACTTATAATTTGAACTGAAATCAGGGCCCTAGCCTTTTGGGGGCTCTAAGCAAAATCGTGTTGCTTATGTCACTTATCTAGAAGAAAAAGAAACACACACCTAGTTAGGCGAGGTGCTGGCAAGCTCAGTAGAAAACTTGAAAATAAAGGAGAGCCGCACACTCTAGGAGCTCAGATGCAAAAATGTAATTACCAACGTTTCGACAGCAAAGCTGTCTTCATCAGGGAATAATAGGATAGGATTATACCCTGATGAAGACAGCTTTGCTGTCGAAACGTTGGTAATTCAATTTTTGCATCTGAGCTCCTGGAGTGTGCGGCTCTCCTTTATTTTCAAGCTTATGTCACTTATGCCTAGGGCCGGCCCTGACTGAAATGTATTTGTAATGTAATTTGAGCTATGTCAATGTTTGACTGACAACTAAACATATTTTCATGGGTTCTTTTTTGGCTGGATTATTCAGAACTGTGATTTTTTGTTTCCCTACAACAGCACATTTTACAACATTACCAAGCAGGGACCTCAGAAAGTGACCCTTGAGAGCCTCAAAGGCTCAGTGACATCACATAAGAAGAACAATTTGCTCATATTTAGAATGTCTCTACCCTCCACCAATAATGTGAGCATCAACGAAATGGAGACATGGAAAGAGAGAGAGAGGTCAAAAGCAAAATGAGGATATCGCCAATCACCACATTTATAACTCTTTCTCCATCTCCACCAGGCCAAGTTGGAGAAGATGGATGACATTTGGTTGGAGATTCCTACTGAGGCTTTGAATGATGCTATGGGAGACACGAAAGAGGATGTTAACCTGGGAGTATTTTGGTTTGAGAATGACAGCCTGTTCCCGGTAAAACAACAGTAACAAATACATCTCAGAGATAACTAATGAAACAGACCTGCCCTCATAACACATGTAGAAATATGTGACTCACCACCTGAATTCGGTTTTATGTAGCAAAATTTGAAATTGGGCTTTTTACACTGGTAAAAAGTAGAGACTCAGAGCTACAAAATGGTGTATCATACACTGCATTTTTGAGGAACAATGGGAAAGTATTTCTGCTGTGAAAGTTTTAGGACATCCTCATTTTAACAAAAGCACAGAAAAACATCTGTGGTACTTTCTCATTTAGCTCCAGTATGTGAATCATGTAGTGACAACACATTGGTACAAACATATACTGATGGAGTGCACATTTGAATAAATCCCTTAAGCAAACTGCATCGTGACAGCCTGTTATGGAAAGTAGCTCTATTTGAACATGTTGACAGTTTCCTGGAAAGACCCAACAACCACTTGTATCTCTTGTCATCTATGTACATTTACAATGCAAATGTCTGCCTGCTCTACCACTATTCATTGTCATGCTACTATGCTAGCTACCAGTCACACTATGCTCAAAATCACTACAATACAACCTGTTGACTTAACGTCAAATAAAAGAGAACAAGTTTACTGAGAAATATGTTGTTGCTTGTTGTTATGACTCAAATATCATGCCCAGTGCCTATAGAAACGAATATCCTTTAAAGTATTTGGTTCTGAGGAAAATTGTGGTTCTCTCTGACATTATAATATATATATTATATATATATATATATATATCCTCTCTTCTGATCCCTACTAGGTGGTGGAGAACAACACTGAGCTCCTAAACGGTCGAGTGGTATCCATCAATGTGGGAGAGGACATCTCAGGCCTCAGTAACTATATTAATATCACGTTCCGCTACCAGAATGCATCACTGGTTAGTGAGCAGTACCTATTTACATCACAATCAACCATCAAACTCTTTTTTTATTTTTTATATTTATAATATTTTTGTTCTTTCACCTGTCTGCAATCTATCAATTGCTTGACAGCTCCAAAAATGCATGTTTATGATATGGTGTGGATTGGAATAGGTGAAGGGGACTAATCAGGTTCTATTCTCTCTGATAGGAGAACAACTCACTAGCGTGTGTATTCTGGGATGGTGAAAATGGTAGTGTTACTTATTAACTAAACAAAATAGTTTTATGAGGCACTATACACAACAAAAGTATATGTTGGAAATATTTTACTGTGTGTCTTTGTTTCACAGGTAAAGTTGCACATTGGAATTCCTTTGGATGTCTCACTAAGAAAAATGAAAATGAAACAGTGTGCTCTTGTAACCACCTTTCATTCTTCGCTGTGCTTATGGTGAGAAATAATTTGTTGTGACCTAACTAACATTCTTTCGACCAATTGATTAAGGGGTTGACTCAAATCGTACTGCGGAAGATCTGCGGTATAGCGCGATTTACATTTAAGTGCAATGTTCCCGTGTTCGCGGAGACTCCATTCACGCTAAGCGACTTACATGTCCGATCAATCTGAAATGACCTTTACATTTCAATCGTGCTATACCACGATACGGACTAATTTTAAGCCCAACATTGAACACTGTGTGTGTGTGTGTTGACGGCAGTCTCCGGGCAGTGTCTCTAGTGACAATCTGAGCTCCTCCTCTGTGTGGTTGCTGACGTTGTTGTCCAGGGTGGGCTGTGGAATATCCCTCTGTTTCCTGTGTCTGGCTCTCCTCGTCCACCTCAGGTCAGAGTCTACCGACAAAACTAATACTTATGTCCACGACATGCAAACCACTAGCCACCACACACAATGCCTCTCAGACAGAACATCCTCATTGGAAAAACAAGTTTTGAGATTCAAAGTACCCTTTTTACATCAGCAGTTGTCATACAGTGCTTTTACAATAACCTGACCCCAAAGAGTTAGTATAAGGCCATAACAATGAGATTTGCTATATTGTTGATTTTGACAATCAATTGAATTATAACTTCCCTTCCTCCAGAAGGGGTAAATCTGATGATTCCCTGTGCATCCACATCCACCTGTGCGCAGCGTTGTTGTGCCTCAACCTGACCTTCCTCATCAACGGCAGCCTGGCCTCTCTTGGTGTCCACGGCCTGTGTGTTGCTATGGCAGCAGCCACCCACTACTCCCTGCTGTGCACCCTCACCTGGTTCTCCCTGGAAGGCTTCCACCTCTACCTGCTCATCATCCGGGTCTTCAGCATCCACGTCAACAGATACCTCCTCAAACTGGGCCTGGTAGGATGGGGTGAGTGCAGTAATTCAGCGGTGAAGACAAGTATGATTAGACTAGGCATGATCAGTGAGAAGTGAAACAGTTTCACTCAGCTGCACATGGTATTGTCCAGCTTGATCCGCTCTGAGCTGGTGGGATCTCTGGATCTCTTCAGCTTTCATTAATGTATTTAAAGTATCTACGCTGTCTCTTGGTGTTTGACTCAACTGGGGCAATTCAATGAAAATGTTCCTAATCTCTTTCAGGAATACCTGGCATAGTAGTTACCATAATTGTTGCTTGTGGCAAATATGGAGAATACAACAAATACCAGCAAGATGGTGGTGCTGTTAAAATGTAAGTAATATCGTGATAATTATATGGATTTTCATATCACCAATGACTCCCTTTCTCTCTGTAAAAAACTGACTGACTGTGTCCCTGTCTTTATATGTACGTGACTGTGGCTCGGCTCTCCCTCTCTCTCTCTCTCTCTCTCTCTCTCTCTCTCTCTCTCTCTCTCTCTCTCTCTCTCTCTCTCTCTCTCTCTCTCTCTCTCTCTCTCTCTCTCTCTCTCTCTCTCTCTCTCTCTCTCTCTCTCTCTCTCTCTCTCTGTCTGTCTGTCTGTCTCTCTGTCTCTCTGTCTCTCTGTCTCTCTGTCTCTCTGTCTCTCTGTCTCTCTGTCTCTCTGTCCGTCTGTCCGTCTGTCCGTCTGTCCGTCTGTCCGTCTGTAGGTGCTGGCTGACTGACTCTGCTCTGACCACGGTGTCCTTCTCGTACTTTGTGCTGACATTCGTGGTGAACGTGCTGTGCTTTGGGTCTGTGACAGTGAAGGTGGTGAGGGCCCACCGTCAGAGTCCTGTCCTGAGGGAGAGAAGTATGAGCAGGGGGACAGTACTCAGTCTGCTGGGTCTGGCCTGGCTCCTGGGGGTCTCCTGGGGGGTCCTGCTCTTCCAGTTTGGCCCCCTGAAGGAGACAGCCTTCTACATCTTCTGCACTGTCAACTCTCTCCATGGTGAGATAAGAAACAGCCCATACAAACACAGTAGTCAATTTGTTCGGGAGCACAATCCGATGCAAAGTCAATGATAAAAATCATTATGGTAATTTAACTGATGTTAATGTAATAGTACATAGATCTAGGGGCATGGAAAACATATTTACATCGGTCTATGTAAAAGCATGCCTTTATAAAACACTGTAGGTAATGTCCTGGTTGTGGCATTGATACCAGATTAACAACCCAGTCAAATAACGTGGTCTATGGTCAGGGACCTACAGCATGTTCTATTACACTACTGTGAGTCACTATTGTATAGAAAGACAGACGTATCATCTTGTAATTCAGTCAAAATGCTTATTACAACCTACAGGCCTCTTCCTGTTTCTACGCTATTGGTCTTTAACTCGGCCAGAGAAAGAATCTGTCTCCACGGCAACCACTGTAACTTCTTCAAGGGCGATGCATCCAGCTGAGGCCAGGCCCTGACTAACACGGTTAAACCTTTTACTACTAATACCACTGCTTCCATTTTATTACCACAGAAGCACAATATTTAGTATGTAGGTTTTTAACATACCACTACAGGCAAACATAAGCATAAATTAAAGCGTAATCACACAAATAAAAATGTGTTTCCAGGTTTGCTCATAAGCTTACTGTACTCATAATACCATTTTTTTTACTTTTCAATGTTGTGCTGTTTATTTCACTTTTTTGTTGTGCATTTTATTGTATTCTGTGACGCACCTTCCATGCCTATTCACTATTGATGTGCATAGTCCCAGGCAAATACGCAACATATCAAAAAGTTTTCATACCCGTCTCTGAAAAGAATCAAATAGGTTTGGCTATCCGATCTATCACTCACCATTGTGCATGAGGGTTAGATGGAGTGATCAACTGTCAAGTGGTGCCTTTCCGTTTCTTTGATTGTCATCAAAAATCCTCTGAAAGAAAATGTCCTTTTGTAGTCCATCTGTTACGTTTTGGATAACTTTGATGTCTTTGGTTTTTGCAGAACAGGCCTACAGTATATAGCCTCCTAGCCTATGGGATACCTGAGATAACGTTAAGCCTATATTAGTCAAGTAGATGGTACCTTATCATAACATAACTATATTTGCAGGGATGTGAATTGAATTGTTACAAAGAAAAATGTTTTTGTGATTGTGTCATTTGTGTAAATAATGTATTTGCGTGTCATTGCATATGCAAGAACAGTGAAGACAAGCAACTCAAAAAGGTGCCCTATTAACCTAGTTATGGATAATAAAAAATATCCTACCTAGACTAGCATTATTGTTTTCAGTTTTCAGAGTACAAGTGAGTACATTTTTACTGTAGGCTGTAAACTGCACAGATCATGTCTTTTTGAATAATGATGCAAAAGCCCTGGTATTTAAATGTTCCATTCCATTTGGATCAGTTGTGGGACTACTCTGGACAGATTAGTATAGAAAGGCACAGTAGCAGGCCAGTCTGTATTTTTACTTCTGATACTGATTAGCTGTCTTTTGCCGATCGTCATTCTCCCAAGTCGGCATTCAGAAAGTATTTATACCCCTTGTCTTATTCCACATTTTGTTGTGTTACCGCCAGAATTCAAAATGTATTAAATATATATTTGTTCTCACCCCTCTACACACAATACCAAATAATGACAAAGTAAAAAATATATGTTTGCAAATGTTTTGAAAATGAAATACAGAAATATAAAATTTACACAGGGGCACAACTTTCTTTTTTTTTTTTAGAAGTGGGGGAACATAACCTGCACTGGGGGTCTGCCTTTTTTGGCATCTAAAGCTAATTTCCTGCATTTCTACACAATCTAATATGACCCATGGTCTTTTAGCTAGGGAAGAGATGATATGTTTACGTGATTGATAAGACTGAACTAGATCAATGATATTTCAATAATCAATATTGTGTCGCACCTTTAACCAATAGACTAACAAATTAACAACTCTTACAAATAAAGTGCAAATACTTGACTTTATCAAGACATCCTCTATATCACATTTCAGCCAGACAGCCCAGCCAGCCCGAGCCACCTGCACGCCCGACCCCCACCAGTCTAGTCAATAACTCAACTCTCTCACCAACACAACTTCCTTTCCACCTTTTTTTCCCAAGGGAAAGGTTTGAAAGAAATACCAAAAAACACTCCTTTTGTCATACTGTATTCCATATAAGGCATCCAGACCTTATGAAAGTTGCCCAGTATACCCTTAATCTTGTAATAAATCAAGTCTAGTGAGACATAACTTGACATTCCTGCCATCCATTTTGACATTGTGGGAGGATTAACAACCTTCCAATTAATGGCAATGCATTTCTTAACAGCTACACTATAAATTATAGTTTACATAGTTATATCTGATAACAGTCTCCAGCATCAACATTTCAGTAAAAACAAAACCAGGGAGAAGGGAGAATCTGTAGACATAATGAGATAAAAGAACATCCTCCTTGCCAAAATCCAGCCAGTCTTCACAAGACCATAACATATACAAATACGGTGAGCTCAAAAAGTATTGGGACAGTGACCATTTTTGTTGTTGTTCCAGCACTTTTGAAATTATACAATGAATATGAGGTTAAAGTGCAGACTGTCAGCTTTAATTTGAGACTATTTTCACCCGTATCAGGTTTAGAAATTACAGCACTTTTTGTACATAGTCCCCACATTTTAGGGGACCAAAAATATTGGGGAAAATTCACTTATACACTAACATGAACAAAAGTATGTGGACACCTGCTCATCGAACATGGTCACCCATTTGCTGCTATTACAGCCACTCTTCTAGGAATGCTTTCCTCTAGATGTTGGAACATTGTTGCAGGGACTTGCTTCCATTCAGCCACAAGAAGATTAGTGAGGTTGAGCACTGATGTTGCGCAATTAGGCCTTGCTCGCATTCGGCGTTCCAATCCATCCCAAAGGTGTTCGATGGGGTTGAGGTCAGGGCTCTGTGCAGGCCAGTCAAGTTCTTCGACACCAATCTCAACAAACTATTTCTGTATGGACCTCACTCTGTGCACGGGGGCATTGTCATGCTGAAACAGGAAAGGGCCTTCCCCAAACTGTTTCCACAAAGTTGGAAGCACAGAATTGTCTAGAATGTCATTGTATGCTGATTTCCCTTCACTGGAACTAAGGGGCCTAGCCCGAACCATGAATAAAAGCCCCAGACAATTATTCCTCCTGCACCAAACTTTACAGTTGGCACTATGCATTCGTGCAGGTAACGTTCTCCTGGCATCTGCCAAACCTAGATTTGTCTGTCAAACTGCCAGATAGTGAAGCGTGACTCATCACACATTCATCACGATTCACTGCTACAGAGTTCAATGGCAGCAAACTTTACACCACTCCTGTCGACACTTGGCATTGCACATGGTGATCTTAGGCTTGTGTGCGTCTGCTCGGCCATGGGGGGGGGCAGTTTGGCACTCAGTAGTGAGTGTTGCAACCGAGCACAGCACTCGGCTGTCCCGTTCTGTGACCTTGCGTGGCCCACCACTTCTCTGTGAGCTTGCGTGGCCCACCACTTCTCTGTGAGCTTGCATGGCCCACCACTTTGCGGCTGAGCCGTTGTTGCTCCTACACGTTTCCACTTCACAATAACAGCTCTAGCAGGGAAGAATTTTGACGAACTGACTTGTTAGAAAGGTGGCATCCTATGACGGTGCCACGTTAAAAGCCACTGAGCTCTTCAGTAAGGCCATTCTATGCCAATGTTTGTCTATGTATATGTAGTGTACCTTAAACCGATGAAAGCTGAAGAGATCCAGAGACCCCTCCAGCTCAGGGCCGTAACTACACTGAACAAAAATATAAACTCAACATGTAAAGTGTTGGTCCCATGTTTCATGAGCTTAAGTAAAAGATCCAGAAATGTTCCATATGCACAAAAAGCTTTTTTCTCTCAAATTTTGTGCACAATTGTGTTTACATCCCTGTAAGTGAGCATTTCTCCTTAGCCAAGATAATCCATCCACCTGACAGGTGTGGCATGATTAAACAGCATCAAGATGATTAAACAGCATGATCATTACACAGGTACACCTTGTGCTGGGGACAATAAAAGGCCACTCTAAAATGTGCAGTTTTGTCACAAGACACAATGCCGCAGATGTCTCAAGTTTGAGGGAGTGTGCAATTGGCATGCTGACTGTAGGAATGTCCATCAGAGCTGTTGCCAGAGAATTTAATGTTCATTTCTGTACGTCGTTCAAGATAATTTCCAACCGGCCTCACAACCGCAGACCACGTGTATGGCGTTGGTTGCTGAACAGAGGGGAAAGGGGAAAGGGGTGCCCCATGGTGGGGTTATGGTATGGGTAGGCATAAGCTACAGACAACGAACACAATTGCATTTTATTGATGGCAATTTGAATCCACAGAGATATAGTGACGAGTATCTCTGTGCAAGCGCACAGACAATGTGGCGAAGAAGGTGCAACAGTGCCTCTTGAAACTGAGGAGGCTGAGAAAATGTGGTTTGTCACCGAAAACCCTCACTAACTTTTAACAGGTGCACAATCGAGAGCAACCTGACGGGCTGTATCACCGCCTGGTACGGCAACTGCACCGCCCTCAACCGCAGGGCTTTCTAGAGTGCGGTCTGCACAACGCATCACTGGGGGCAAACTACCTGCCCTCCAGGACACCTACAACACCTGATGTCACAGGAAGGCAAAAAAGATCATCAAGGACAATAACCACCCAAGCCACTGCCTGTTCACCCCGCTTCCATCCAGAAGGCGAGGTCAGTACAGGTGAATCAAAGCTGGGACAGAGAGATTGAAAAACAGCTTATATCTCAAGGCCATCAGATTGTTAAACAGCCATCACTAGCACAGAGAGGCGGCTGCCTACCTACAGACTTGATATCATTGGCCACTTTAGTAAATGGAGCACTAGTCACTTTAATAACGCCACTTTAAGAATGTTTACATCTCACATTACTTATCTCATATGTGTATGCTACACTATCTATTCTATACTATCTATTGCAACTTAGCCACTCTGTCACTGCTCATCCAGATATTTTATATAGATTTACCAGATTGTGTGGGGCAATTCAATGAAAATGTTCCTAATCTCTTTCAGGAATACATGGCATAGTAGTTACAGTAGAATACAACAAATACCAGCAAGACGGTGGTGCTGTTAAAATGTAAGTAATATCCGCAGTGCTAGCTGCGCCACCAGAGTCTCCGGGTTCGCGCCCAGGCTCTGTCGCAGCCGGCCGCGATCGGGAGGTCCGTGAGGCGACGCACAATTGGCATAGCGTCGTCCGGGTTAGGGAGGGTTTGGCCGGTAGGGATATCCTTGTCTCATCGCGCTCCAGCGACTCCTGTGGCAGGCCGGGCGCAGTGCGGGCTAACCAAGGGGGCCAGGTACACGGTGTTTCCTCCGACACATTGGTGCGGCTGGCTTCCGGGTTGGAGGCGCGCTGTGTTAAGAAGCAGTGCGGCTTGGTTGGGTTGTGCTTCGGAGGACGCATGGCTTTCGACCTTCGTCTCTCCCGAGCCCGTACGGGAGTTGTAGCGATGAGACAAGATAGTAATTACTAGCGATTGGATACCACGAAAATTGGGGAGAAAATGGGATAAAATTAAAAAATATATATAAAGAAAATATGTAAGTAATATCGTGATAATTATATGGATTTTCATATCACCAATAACTCTCTTTCTCTCTGTAAAAAACTGACTGACTGTGTCCCTGTCTTCATATGTACGTGACTGTGTATAAGATCTTGTTTTCCACCCTCCCTCTCTCTCTCTGTCTGTCTGTCTGTCTGTCTGTCTGTAGGTGCTGTTTGACTGACTGCTCTGCCTTCTACATGCTCTTCACTGTCAACTCTCTCCACAATGAGATAAAATACAGCCCCTATT
Source organism: Salvelinus fontinalis (assembly GCF_029448725.1). Taxonomy (NCBI): domain Eukaryota; kingdom Metazoa; phylum Chordata; class Actinopteri; order Salmoniformes; family Salmonidae; genus Salvelinus; species Salvelinus fontinalis. The sequence goes on from NC_074699.1 coordinate 15,013,892, forward strand.
CTCATTCATATTTACATTTATATATCAGGTGCACACACATAAATAGTAGTCCTGTGTACGGGAGCTCAATCCCATGCAAATTCAAGGATAAAAAGCTCATTGTGGTAATTTAATGACTCTATTGATTTACTTGTGCTATTAATGTAATAGTACGTAGATCTAATAAGTAAAGACACACCATTATAAAACACTGTAGGTAATGTCCTGGTTGTGGCATTGATACCAGAATAACAACCCAGTCTGATACTGTGGTCTATGATGAGGGACCTAGGCTCTATTGCTCCACTAGGTGTCAATATTGTATACAAAGACAGACTTATCATCTTTAAAGAGCAGCTCTTGTAATGTGTAAGGGCAGGTTTTCCCAAACAGGGGTACGCATCCCCCCCAGGGGTACATGCAATGCCGCCGAGGGTACGTCCAAGAAAAATGTGATTCACATTTAAATACATTTTAAAAAATGTAAAAAACGTTTCTTCACATTTTCAAACAGTCCATTTCTATTTTCCAAAGGGGCTATACATTTTAGTGAGTTTTTTTCCCTGCCTGAGTAGCCTCGTTTCAGTGCAAAAAATAAAATGAAACTATCTAGTGTTCAGTGAAATAACAACACAATGTCAAATACATGTAGCCTAGTCAAATAATTAACATCCGATCACATTACCCGTTACTCTCTCGCGGGGCATTCCATTAACGGTGCGTATGTAGCCAAACATAGCTGCTGCTCAATCTGTTTGCTCGAAAATTGATAAATGGTTAAAAAAAGTAAGGCCCATGTCCATAGAGACACATAGAGACACATACTACTAGTACTGCTACTACCAGCAGTACTACACCTGCACCTGTCGATGACAAGTTGTTCTGCTTCCACGAACACATCCAATGCTAGCATCAGTAATTCTACATTTGTTGTTAGCCCAGCTAGCATGGACACTGACAGTTGTGAATCTGATGCAGCCGAAGAGCTACTGCTCCCTTACCCGGGAAAGCACTGAACAACAGACAGGGACGTTGGACCATCGAAGAGGCGCAAATATGATTTGGGGTTCACTTATATTGGGAGAAGTGCCTTTCCTCAGCCAGTGTGTTTATATGTACAAAAGCACTATCTCACAACTCGATGAAACCTTCCTTCTTGCGCAGACATTTAGAAACAAAACATGCCAATTTGAAAAATAAGCCATGGTAGTTTTTTGAGCGAGAATTAAGATGACTTTCGAGTAGCAAGACATGTATAAAAGCAAGATACCATTAATAAGAAGCAGCTAGAAGCATCTTATATGGTGAGCTACAGAGTTACTAGGACAGGCAAGCCACATACTATTGTGGAGGACTTAATTCTTCCTGCTGCCGCGGATATGGCTGGGACAATGCTGGGGGCAAAGGCCAAAAAAAACGATACAACGTCTTCATCAAACAACACTGTTTCACGACGCATCAGTGACATGGCTGTAGATGTTTTGAAACAATTACTGCTTCGCATTTAAGCCAGTGAATTCTATGCGTTACAGCTGGATGAGTCAACAGACGTGGCGGGCCTGGCACAGCTCCTGGTATATGTCCGTTACGTTTATGGGGGGTCAATTAAGGAAGACATCCTCTTCTGCAAACCACTGGAAACCAGGATAACAGAAGAGGATATTTTAAAGTACTGGACAGCTTTGTGACATCAAATGGACTTTGGTGGTCAATATGTGTTGGTATCTGTACTGATGGCGCATAAGCCATGACAGGGAGACACAGTGGAGTGATAACGCATGTGCAATCAGTTGCTCCCGATGCCACTTGTGTACACTGCAGCATCCACCAAGAGGCTCTTGCTGCAAAGAGAATGCCTGACAGCTTGAAATACGTTTTGGACACTACAGTGAAAATGGTTAACTTTGTTAAAGCAAGGCCCCTGAACTCTCGTGTATTTTCTGCAATATGCAATGATATGGGCAGCGACCATGTAACGCTTTTACAACATACAGAAGTGCGCTGGTTATCAAGGGGTAAAGTATTGACAAGATTTTTTTAAATTGAGAGACAAGCTTAAAGTGTTCTTTACTGACCATCATTTTCACTTGTCTGACCGCTTGCATGATGACCGCTTGCATCTCGCCTGAATGATCTGAATCTAGGATTACAGGGACTCTCCGCAACTATATTCAATGTGCGGGACAAAATTGAGGCTATGATTAAGAGGTTGGAGCTCTTCTCTGTCTGCATTAACAAGGACAACACACAGGTCTTTCCATCATTGTATGATTTCTTGTGTGCAAATGCACTCAAGCTTACGGACATTGTAAAAGGTGATATAGCGAAGCACCTGAGTGAGTTAGGTCCGCAATTACGCAGGTACTTTCCCGAAACAGATGACTCAAACAACTGGATTCGTTATCCCTTTCATGCCCTGCCTCCAGTCCACTTACCGATATGTGAACAAGAGAGCCTCATTGAAATTGTAACAAGCGGTTCTGTGAAAATGTAATTTAATCAGAAACCACTGCCAGATTTCTGAATTGGGCTGCGGTCAGAGCATCCTGCCTTGGCAAATCGCGCTGTTAAGACACTGATTCCCTTTGCAACCACGTACCTATGTGAGAGTGGATTCTCGGCCCTCACTAGCATGAAAACAAAATATAGGCACAGACTGTGTGTGAAGAAAATGATTTAAGACTGAGACTCTCTCCAAATCAACCCAACACTGCAGAGGTATGTGCATCCTTTCAAGCACACCCTTCTCATTAACCTGTGGTGAGTTATTCACAATTTCAGATGAACAAATAAGGTTTTATATGTAAGATGGTTACATAAAGAGCGGAATTATTGATTATTATTATGTTATTATTTGTGCCCTGGTCCTATAAGAGCTCTTTGTCACTAACCACGAGCCGGGTTGTGACAAAAACTCACACTCATTCTTATGTTTAATAAATGTATCGTATAGTGTGCGTATGTGGCAGGCTGACAATGATGGCAAAAAACAACATTTGAGAGTGTGCTAACCCTTGTGCTAGAGGGGGTACGCAGCTGGAGGTTGAATGTTTTGAAGTGGTACGGGACTATAAAAAGTTTGGGAACCACTGGTTTAGGGCTAGCTAAAATGTTCTCCTAACCTGCTACAAAAAGTCACTTTCATGGAGTCACAACCGCTTTTTTCAACCTTACAGGCCTCTTCCTGTTTCTACGCTATTGGGCCTGAACTGGCCAGAATAGGAATCTATCCCCACTTTAACCACTGAAGCGTGTTCAACCGAGATGCATCCAGCTGCTGCATGACACTAAAAACATGTGTTTAGGGCTAGATTCAATCAGTTCTGATAACTGCAGAGCAGGTTTATTTTTATTTAGGCAATGTCGGTTTAACAGCATTGGAGATGTCAAATCATCAAACAGCTCCTGGCGATATACCTATCGCGGACATTACCATTGGATGTCGCATTAATAATAGTACCATGCAGCCTTACATTTTCGAACACTGGAATGTGCAATCTAGGTTTACATCTCCATTAGGCTGATATAAATCCGTATTATTTTGTTTTGTTTAATGATTTTCAGTTTGAATGTCATTATTTCTGTATAGTCTACAGTTTCTCGTTCTGAACTTCTAACGCGAGTAGGACAGCTGTGTCTTCGTGACGATGACCACACAAGTAGCCGCTCACTGACTTGACAGCTCTCTAACTTACCTCTGACACAGCCAAAACGCCAGCTCTGTGTCGGCGATCACTGGTTAAGGCTTGATCTGATTGAATCTAAGCATAAGTGTGCTCATAATATATATATTTTTTTCATTCATTTAAAAAAAAAAGTGTTTATATTTTTTGCACTTTCTGTTTAGCATGTTTTCCCCAATTATTTTTGTTTTATTATTGAAAGGCCCATATAGCTTTGGTAAAAAAATATATACATTTCAATGTGCGAAAGGTGATACGCCTACATTGGAATGATAATGCGCTGAGGCAGGACAAATAAGCCACAACCATTCTTTACAGTGTATTTTTTTATTCATTTTTTATTGAAAAACTGCAAAATGTTAATACCACAAACATTACAGGACACACATGGCATTTTGTTAAAGGAATTCATGCAACAGGGGTTTCAATGGCGACATGCTCATAGCAGACCTACATCAGGGTCCCAGGCGCTGAGCCCACACAAAACTATAGTCCTAATATGTCCTGTTTAGTGTGGCCTCCCAAAATCCCACCACGTGCCTCACCCAAAGGAAATGCACCGAGCACAGAGACAGAGCAAAGTATGTTACGAGACAGATAACAATTTATTGTAATAATATTTTAATTTCAAGATCAATTTAAGCACTATTCATTTTTGAACATCTTGGCATAGTTCTGTTATAATCTCCACCCGGCACAGCCAGAAGAGGACTGGCCACCCCTCATAGCCTGGTTCCTCTCTAGGTTTCTTCCTAGGTTTTGGCCTTTCTAGGGAGTTTTTCCTAGCCACCGTGCTTCTACACCTGCATTCTAGCTGTTTGGGGTTTTAGGCTGGGTTTCTGTACAGCACTTCGAGATATTATCTGATGTACGAAGGGCTATATAAAATAAAATTGATTGATTGATGATTGACTATTCCCAATGTTATAGGGACTGTGTGGGGCTGTAGCTTCCAGATTAATGAGAAGGTTAAAGCGTTGTTTTCTCTGTGCTCTCAGCCCTAGCTGGGAGACACCCTGATGGAAAGGGGTTTTTAACTTTGTTTCCATTGAACATGCAAACAAATTAAAGCATTTTAATTAATTATATGAAAAGTGCCTTGGTCCTCCTTTCTTTTTGAAGAGGAGAGGAGGTTGGGTTTAGAAGTCCTCCATTAGGTGCAAACAAAACTAAAGAGATACCAGGAATAGTACAATGAATATATACCAATAGTTTGACATGAAGAGTTGCTCAAAGTGACTGTAAAGTAATGGCTTGTATAGAGGACAGCCTGTCTTTCTTCTCCGGGGGGTCGTCTTTTAAGTGCTCTGATGCTGTGAATGGTTTGACTGAGGAATCACACATTGTGGCGAATGGCTGAAATAAATGGCTGAAATGTGCTTTAAAGAATTAAACTCTAACAAACTCTCTGAACACACATTTAGCCGATGTATTAACACGGAGGAGGAACATGTTTGGAGGTTGAAATTAGGGTACCTCAGCTTGTCCAAGTCATTCCTCACCAGCAGAAATAGGTTCCTAAACCTAACAAGACTATGCTGGACAACTGGCAAACAAAGATAGCAAAATATGTTTTATATTTTTCCAAGAATCCTGGTGAAATGGATTATTTGTAGACGGTTGGCTTGGCCCACAATCTAGTCCATTAGCAGTTGTAAAATGTAGTTGTGCTGTTTAATATACAAACGTGCAAGTAAATTATATGTGACATTTGAAGTTAAGTTTGCATTTGTGTGCCTGCTACGTCGTGGTATTGATGTTAAATAACATGCACGTTGTGATTTCTGTGGAAACAATCCAGTATCAACCACAAAACTAAGGAGTGATCCAACGCGTCTGTGAAATTATTTACAAACATTGTAATAAAACAATATTTTCACCACCACCACCACAAAAAAAAAAAAGATCTTCAATCCATCATGAGATATCCAGTCCTATTGCAATTCTTATCCAGGAGGGATTTGGCCCATAGATTTGTTATGAAAAAAACGGTACAAGCACGTTCTATGATGTCGCTTGCTGTCTGATGAAAACCAAACTAAATGTTTTTCCCAATTTTTTTAAAACTATTATTCTACTGAAAGCACTAACTCACCTCAATGTACTCTGAACATTTCATGACTAGGACAAATGAATCCTTCTGAAGTTTCATAATTTTATGTTTGTTCATGGGAAAATATGATCATCTTTTCAATTTCCTGAAACGCTTCTGTTTTGGAGAGTGGGTTTTCACCAGACATCGACAATAAAAAAGAGAACCAAGAGAAAGAGCAGCGATGGAAACATACACGAAGTCTAAGGCAAACGAGTTGTAAGGAGAGGAGGTGAAGGGGACTAAGTGGAATGAAACTTGATACTTTAGGACCCATGGAGGGAGTATGAAGACTCCTCCCGTTCCAGAAGAATTGTATCAATCCTAACCCCCTCCATACATCATCCCCATGGTAACATCTCTCTTTCATCCAATCAGTAAAATCACTTAGATGACCCCATGATCAGGTGAATCTTTTGATCTTTATTTCCCTGTGCCAAGTAATCGTCTCTAAAAAATCTTCACCCACATAGCTGGACAAACAAGTCCACAACATTTCAATCTTGCCATCGTTACACAGTATAAAAATGTGTTGAGTGCATGCATTTCAAAGAAACGTCCCCCAAATGATCCCTGTCACAGAACATACACATCACACGCTCTCACACACACACACATCTAGAGACTACACGATGTGAAATAAATAGTTGTACTCTATATACAAGAGCCCAAGAGGGCAGCAACAACAACTCATGTATGTACACAATCACACAATACATAGGGTAAAGATGAACGTTCAACAAAAAGCTTAGCCCTTTATGTTAATATGAGATAAATAATACAGAAACTGTAAATGTGTGTTTTATTGGATTCCGGCATTTAATAAGTAGCATTAGACATCAGGCTGTCCCCCTCTGGCCAACTCAAATAAATAACATTACACACCATCCCTACCAAAACATCCTTGTCAATGAGATTAGAAAATGACCTCATTGTATAAGCTTCACGTACAATAACTTTAACAGTGGTGATATACTGTGTGTGATATATATATATATATATATAACAGTTGAAGTCGGAAGTTTACATACGCCAAATACATTTAAACTCAGTTTTTCACAATTCCTGAAATTTAATCCAAGTTAAAATTCCCTGTTTTAGGTCAGTTGGGATCACCACTTTATGTTAAGAATGTGAAATGTCAGAATAATAGTAGAGAGAATTATTTTTTTCAGCTTTCATTTCTTTCATCACATTCCTAGTGGGTCAGAAGTTTACATGCACTCAATTAGTATTTGGTAGCATTGCCTTTAAATTGTTTAATTTGGGTCAAACGTTTCAGGTAGCCTTCAACAAGCTTCCCACAATAAAATTGATGAATTTTGGACCATTCCTCCTGACAGAGCTGGTGTAACTGAGTCAGGTTTGTAGGCCTCCTTGCTCGCACACGCTTTTTCAGGTCTGCCCACACATTTTCTATAGGATTGAGGTCAGGGCTTTGTGATGGCCACTCCAATACCTTGACTTTGTTGTCCTTAAGCCATTTTACCACAACTTTGGAAGTATGCTGGGGTCATTGTCCATTTGGAAGACCCATTTGCGACCAAGCTTTAAATTCCTGACTGATGTCTTGAGATGTTGCTTCAATATATCCACATAATTTTCCTGCCTCATGATGCCATCTATTTTGTGAAGTGCACCAGTCCCTCCTGCAGCAAAGCATCCCCACAACTCGTTGCTGCCACCCCCGTGCTTCACGGTTGGAATGGTGTTCTTCAGCTTGCAAGCCTCCCCCTTTTTCCTCCAAACATAACGATGGTCATTATGGCCAAACAGTTCTATTTTTGTTTCATCAGACCAGAGGACATTTCTCCAGAAAGTACGATCTTTGTCCCCATGTGCAGCTGCAAACCGTAGTCTGGCTTTTTTATGGCGGTTTGGAGCAGTGGCTTCTTCCTAGCTGAGCGGCCTTTCAGGTTATGTTGATATAGGACTCGTTTTACAGTGGATATAGATACTTTTGTACCTGTTTCCTCCAGCATCTTCACAAGGTTCTTTACTGTTGTTCTGGGATTGATTTGGTAATGGCTCACATCAACACCATTATCCCAGAAACGCTAGACCCACTCCAATTTGCATACCGCCCAAACAGATCTACAGATGATGCAATCTCTATTGCACTCCACACTGCCCTTTCCCACCTGGACAAAAGGAACACCTTTGTGAGAATGCTATTCATTGACTACAACTCAGCGTTCAACACCATAGTACCCTCAAAGCTCATCACTAAGCTAAGGAACCTGGGACTAAACACCTCCCTCTGCAACTGGATCCTGGACTTCCCGACGGGCCGCCCCCAGGTGGTGAGGGTAGGTAGCAACACATCTGCCACGCTGATCCTCAACACTGGAGCTCCCCAGGGGTGTGTGCTCAGTCCCCTCCTGTATTCCCTGTTCACCCACAACTGCATGGCCAGGCACGACTCCAACACCATCATTAAGTTTGCTGACGACACAACAGTGGTAGGCCTGATCACTGACAACGTCAAGACAGCCTATAGAGAGGAGGTCAGAGACCTGGCCGGGTGGTGCCAGAATAACAACCTATCCCTCAACATAACCAAGACTAAGGAGATGATTGTGGACTACAGGAAAAGGAGCACCGAGCACGTCCCCATTCTCATCGACGGGGCTGTAGTGGAGTAGGTTGAGAGCTTCAAATTCCTTGGTGTCCACATCACCGACAAACTAGAATGGTCCAAACACACCAAGACAGTCGTGAAGAGGGCACGACAAAGCCTATTCCCCCTCAGGAAACAAAAAAGATTTGGCATGGGTCCTGAGATCCTCAAAAGGTTCTAAAGCTGCAACATTGAGAGCATCCTGACCTGGTGCATCACTGCCTGGTACGGCAATTGCAAGGCACTTCAGAGGGTAGTGCGTATGGCCCAGTACATCACTGGGACAAAGCTGCCTGCCATCCAGGACCTCTACACCAGGCAGTGTCAGAGGAAGGCCCTGAAAATTGTCAGACCCCAGCCACCCAATTCATAGACTTTTCTCTCTACTACAGCACGGCAAGCGGTACCGGAGTGCCAATAAGACTCCTAAACAGGAAACCAAATGGTTACCCGGACTATTTGCATTGTGTCCCTCCCCCCTCTTTTACGCTCGCTGCTACTCTCGGTTATCTTATATGCATAGTCACTTTAACTATACATTCATGTACATACTACCTCAATTGGCCCGACCAACCAGTACTCCTGCACATTGGCTAACCGGGCTATCTGCATTGTGTCCCACCACCCGCCAACCCCTCTTTTTACGCTACTGCTACTCTCTGTTTATCATATATGCATTGTCACTTTAACCATACCTACATGTACATACTACCTCAATAAGCCTGACTAACCGGTGTCTGTATATAGCCTTGCTACTCTTATTTTCAAATGTCTTTTTACTGTTGTTTTATTTCTTTACTTACCTACACACACACACACACACACACACACACACCTTTTTTTCGCACTATTGGTTAGAGCCTGTAAGTAAGCATTTCACTGTAAGGTCTACACCTGTTGTATTCGGCGCACGTGACAAATACACTTTGATTTGATCTCTAGGAGACAGAACACGTCTCCTTCCTGAGCGGTATGATGGCTGCGTGGTCCCATGGTGTTTATACTTGCGTACTATTGTTTGTACAATAGTGGTACCTTCAAGCGTTTGGAAATTGCTCCTAAGGATGAACCAGACTTGTGGAGGTCTACAATTTTTTTTCTGAGGTCTTGGCTGATTTCTTTTGATTTTCCCATGATGTCAAGCAAAGAGGCACTGAGTTTGAAGGTAGGCCTTAACACATCCACAGGTACACCTCCAATTGACTCAAATGATGTCAATTAGCCTATCAGAAGCTTATAAATCCATGACATCCTCTTCTGGAATTTTCCAAGCTGTTTAAAGGCACAGTCAACTTAGTGTATGTAAACTTCTGACCCACTGGAATTGTGATACAGTGAATTATAAGTGAAATAATCTGTTTGTAAACAATTGTTGGAAAAATTACTTGTGTCATGCACAAAGTAGATGTCCTAACCGACTTGCCAAAACTATATTTTGTTAACAAGAAATTTGTGGAGTGGTTGAAATAAGAGTTTTAATGACTCCAACCTAAGTGTACGTAAACTTCCGACTTCAACTGTATATTGTCGGAAGTTTACATACACTTAGGTTGAAGTCATTAAAACTCGTGTGTGTGTATATATATATATAATCTCACTACAGGGTGCATTTGCTGGGTTATATCCAAGTGTCACAAATTAATACACAGTTGGAAAATCTTAGTTCATAGTCAATCAAATACGCTAATGTTGAGATGGGTTTAAATAATTAGCATTATTAGTTATAAACCCAATCTTATGTAAGAACTCTGTTTTATACTGTACTTTACTGCTATAAATACATGTTTTTCTCTCTTTGTGCAACAGTCATCTACTTACTAACCCACCAGCAGTATCTAGGCTACAGCCCTAAAATAAAAGGACTCCATGTGAGGGTCCTCTGAGGCAGGTAACTTATGGACCCGCCCTAGATCTGTGCTTATCCCTCACATGACCCAAATTAAGAGCAATGCCTCCTGATTTATCAAAACACATTTAAAAAAAATTATAATAATAATCTTCAAGTGCAAACATGTCAAGAGCCATTTTGGTCAGGCGGTAACCCACCCCACACACCAGAAAGTCTGTGAAACTACAAACACGGGACATTAATAATGATTATCACAACTTCACTAGTTCATTATGCTTTTGTGCCTGACAGGAAACTCAATGAGGAGCCACACTATGACACAGTCCGTGGTGTCTCCCTCAGACCAAGGACCTCCACAACAATGATGAGGTTCGAGGGAGTGGCTACATCTTTGTGACATTTACATTATTTACCATGTCTAAATTCTCTCTTAACGTTGGTTTTAAAGTGGCCATATGTCAGTAACTGTGTATTCCATTCATGCAGTACACACACAGAGGACAGGGTTCCACTACCATTATGAACAGCCTAGGATGTCTTCACAACCCAATGGCAGAAAACCAAGAGAAAACAACAAACGAAGTCATGACTTCAGAGGCATGTGGCTCTCCCTCCCTCCCTCCCTCCCTCCCTCCCTCCCTCCCTCCCTCCCTCCCTCCCTCCCTCCCTCCCTCTATCCTCCCAGAAAAATCTATGTCTATTTTCTTTATCAGACAGAACAGAATACAAGGCAAAGTCAGGTTGTTATGTCTGCTACAAGTTAAAAAAAAAAAAATTCAAAGAAAGATGAAAGACAAGTGGTCCATTGATTCTCTGTGGAATTAGACCAGGTGTTTGGTTGGCTGATAGTCCAGGGACAGTCTCTCTTCCACCCACACACACACAGACTTGGAAGCCAAGGCCAGTTCTTTCGAGGAAACTGTTGTCTTACATACGTGTCTGTCAGATTGAGGTTATGGGTTGGAGCTAGCGCCACAATCATTATCATGCTGGAGCTGGATGGTAGGAAGGGGTCCTTCTGTTCTGACCACCAATAAGAGCTATATGGGGACGTCCTGAGCCCGTAACATTGAACTTTGCTAAGAGCTGGCATGAGGTACAAGTAGAGGTCTTTCGCGAAGGGGGTTGAGGTGAATCCCGTCAGAAAGAAAACACGATTTCACAGGGGTTAGAAGAGAGGACAGCCACTAAATCACATCCTTACAGCTCACACCCCTCCTCCTCATGTTCCTCCTCCACGCCCACAGCAGAGCAGAGAGAGATGCACCATGCCACAATGTCAGCTCACTAAGAGGCAACATGCCACTGCCGGCTCACACAATGCACTTTGACCCCACAGTGAGGGATTCTGGGGGTTGAAGTTCCTTCAGGTAACCAGCCTTTGAAGAGAAGACCAGAGGCGCTGTCATGTCCTGCTTCACAGAGCTACCAGCTTTAGGGGAGGTCCTATGACCCCACCCCAACCTGATTGGCTGGAGGGTAGATGAGGGGGCGTGGAGTCAAGGTGAGCACTGCAGAGAAAGGAGAATGGGAGGAGTGTTCGGGTACAGAGTATGGGTGTGGTGGAGGCTAGGGGTCTGCAATGCACCCCTGGGATCACTGGCTGGGGTAGGTGGGGTAGCGGACGGGCGAGTGTTGGCTGTGTGCCAGGGGCATGGTAGCGTGGCGTGGCTCTGAGGGCAGCCGGGTGGAGAGCAGGTCTGCATCAGCGCCAGTCTGAGAACCACCAAACATGTCACCTACAGAACAGGACAGGACACAAGAGACAGACGAGAAAAAGTCATGTCTACAGGTGCAGCCTACTCCATAAGCTTCTGTATGATTCGTTACACTCCAGACCCCATGTTCAAACGTTTACACTTTCCATATTCAGACCAATGTTCCCACTCTAGCCCCAGTGCTGTGTGGTTGAGATTGTAGTCTAGGCTGTGGTTTACCATGGGCTGGGTCCATGCCCCCCTGAGTGCCAGTGATATGGTGCCAAAAGGCACTGCGGGGCAGGATGGCCGTGGGGGTACAGGGGTAGGAGCCCGTCTCAGAACCTTTAGACAACTGACAAGAGAGAAAAAAATGATAAAAAACACAGTATTATATAACCACCAGAGAGAATACTGTGTGTGTGTGTGTGTGTAACTATGCCTTACTCTGCTGTTCTTCTCCATCTCCATCAGAACTCTCTTGTGCTGCTCAGCGATGGCCAGGGTGGAGGAGTGGACTCTCTGGTAGATCTGTTCTCCCTCCCGCGTCTGGAATGTGTACAGGCCTTCTCCACTGTCACACATCCTGGAACACACCAACACACACTGCTCAGTACAACATGCATGTGCATACAGGCCATAATATAGGTAATATCGACAATTCACCATATATAGATATGTTTTTGCAAACAGTCCTTTTGCAGGCACACTCTATTTACCACAAATTGTTCTCAAGCAATTGACAGCCAATAGTACTGCATTCTAACCACCACCAGGGGGCAGTGTGGGACTACGTTCTCCCAACTGGCAGTACTCTCTTATCTTTGTCCTTTGGGGGGCACCCTGCAAGTGGACCGAATCCTTTCTTTTCAAGTTTATCAAAGCACAGGAGGAGATAAGAACGCCTCGCTCACCATTGATTTTCCTCTAATCTATTCAATCAATCTCTTTATGAGGCTCTCCTGGGCAGGGCACCTGTCTGTCTGTCTGTCTGTCTGTCTGTCTGTCTGTCTGTCTGTGTGTCTGTCTGTCTGTCTGTGTGCGAGCATGAGTGTGTGTGGTCTGTATGCGTTTTTCATCAAGCAATCTATGGGCTAGGCACAGACAACTGGTTACACAGTCCTGCTTTTCTGCAGCTTTTGCATTCTTCTCCCCATGCCTCACTCTCCATATCTCTCCCACCCACCCTCCCTCAATGAGTGTTTCTCTCACCGTCCAGCCTCAAAGGTGAAGCGCATGGCATCTCGTCCGTAGCGGCGCAGGGAACAGAGCGGCCAGGTGACCAGTTTGGTGCGAGGGTTGTGGATGTCCCACAGGTAGATATTCTCATGGGTGATCTGCATCATACACTCCCCATAGATGTCCAGGTTAGGACAGGGCAGTAGGAACACATTGAAACGCTCTGACAGGGAGACAGGAAGGGGTATTACTAGTCTTAGTTCAGCATGACATACCACACATTATAAAGTGACCTGTAGAAGCCAGGACCCGTATCCACAACACATCAGAGAGTAGGAGAGATGATCAATTTAGCAATAATAATAAGACACTGGTAGCAGCAGCTGTGTTGTGTGTGTAGCATGAATGTATGTGTGTGCGTGTGTGCTAAGGTGCGGAAAGTCAGTGCAGGTGGTCAGTCCAGTTCAAGTGTTCAGCATTCTGATGGCTTGTAGATAGAAACTGTTGGTATCAGACCCCATGTTCCAACGGTAAAGAAGTGAACAGCTCGTGGGTGGGGTGTGCGTTTGAAAAATATAAACTCAGCAAAAAAGAAACGTCCTCTCACTGTCAACTGCTTTTATTTTCAGCAAACTTAACATGTGTAAATATTTGGATGAACATAACAAGATTCAACAACTGAAACAAACTGAACAAGTTCCACAGACATGTGACTAACAGACATGGAATAATGTGTCTCTGAACAAAGAGGGGATCAAAATCAAAAGTAACAGTCAGTATCTGGTGTGGCCACCAGCTGTATTAAGTACTGCAGTGCATCTGATCCTCATTGTCTGCACCAGATTTGCCAGTTATTGCTGTGAGATGTTACCCCAGTCTTCCACCAAGGCACCTGCAAGTTCACAGACATTTCTGGGGGGAATGGCCCTAGCCCTCACCCTCCGATCCGACAGGTCCCAGACGTGCTCAATGGGATTGAGATCCGTGCTCTTCGCTGGCAATGGCAGAACACTGACATTCCTGCCTTGCAGGAAATCATGCACAGAACGAGCAGTATGGCTGGTGGCATTGTCATGCTGTAGGGTCATGTCAGGAGGAGCCTGCAGAGAGGGTACCACATGAAGGATGAGGATGTCTTCCCTGTAACTCACAGCGTTGAGATTGTCTGCAATGACAACAAGCTCAGTCCGATGATGGTGTGACACACCGCCCCAGACCATGATGGACCCTCCACCTTCAAATTGATCCCACTCCGAGTATAGGCCTCGGTTTAACGCTCATTCCTTCGACGATAAACGCAAATCCGACCATCACCTCCTGGTGAGACAAAACCACGTCTCATCAGTGAAGAGCACTTTTTGCCAGTCCTGTCTGGTCCAGCGACGGTGGGTTTGTGCCCATAGGCAACATTGTTGCCGGTGATATCTGGTGAGGACCTGCAGGCCTACAAGCCCTCAGTCCAGCCTCTCTCATGCTATTGCGGACAGTCTGAGCACTGATGGAGGGATTGTGCGTTCCTGGTGTAACTCGAGCAGATGTTGTTGCCATCTTGTACCGATCCTGTGCAGGTGTTGTTACATGTGGTCTGCAACTGCGAGGACGATCAGCTGTCCTTCCTGTCTCCCTGTAGCGCTGTCTTGGGCGTCTCACAGTACAGAAATTGCAATTTATTGCCCTGGCCACATCTGCAGTCCTCATGCCTCCTTGCAGCATGCCTAAGGCACGTTCACACAGATGACCATGGACCCTGGGCATCTTTCTTTTGGTGTTTCAGTAGAAAGGCCTCTTTAGTGTCCTAAGTTTTCATAACTGTGACCTTAATTACCTACCTAAGCTGTTAGTGTCTTAACGACCGTTCCACAGGTGCATGTTCATTCATTGTTTATGGTTCATTGAACAAGCATGGGAAACAGTGTTTAAACCCTTTACAATGAAGAACTGTGAAGTTATTTGTATTTTTACAAATTATCTTTGAAAGACAGGGTCCTGAAAAAGGGACGTTTCTTTTTTTGCTGAGTTTATATATACAGTATACAGTGCCTTCGCAAAGTATTCAGACCTTGACTTTTTCCACATTTTGTTACGTTACAGCCTTATTCCAAATGAAAAAAAAAATAAGATCATCCTCATCAATATACGCACAATACCCCATAATGACCATGCGAAAACAGGTTTTTAGAAATGTTTTTTTCAAACTAAAAAACTGAAATACCTTATTTACATAAGTATTCAGACCCTTTGCTATGAGACTTGAAATTTATCTCAAGTGCATCCTGTTTCCATTAATCATCCTTGAGATGTTTCTACAGCTTGATTGGAGTCCACCTGTGGTAAATTCAATTGACTGAACATGATTTGGAAAGGCACACATCTGTCTATATAAGGTTCCACAGTTAACAGTGCATGTCAGAGCAAAAACCAAGCCATGAGGTCGAATGAATTGTCCGTAGAGCTCTGAGACAGGATTGTTTCGAGGCACAGATCTGGGGAAGGGTACCAAAACATTTCTGTAGCATTGGAGGTCCCCAAGAACAGGGTGGCCTTCAACATTCTTAAATGAAAATACACTCTTCCTAGAGCTGGCCACCCGGCCAAACTGAGCAATCGGGGGAGAAGGGCCTTAATCACGGAGCTGACCAAAAACCCAGTCGTCACTCTGACAGAGCTCTAGAGTTCCTCTGTGGAGATGGGAGAACCTTCCAGAAGGACAACCATCTCTGCAGTACTCCACCAATCAGGCCTTTATGGTAGAGTGACTAGACAGAAGCCACTCCTCAGTAAAAGGCATATGACAGCCCGCTTGGAGTTTGCCAAAAGGCACCTAGACTCTCAGACCATGAGAAACAAGATTCTCTGGTCTGATGAATCTAAGACTAAACTCTTTGGCCTGAATGCCAAGCGTCACGTCTAGAGGAAACCTGGCACCATCTCTACGGTGAAGCATGGTGGTAGCAACATCATATTGTGGGAGTGTTTTTCAGCGGCCAGGACTGGGAGACTAGTCAGGATTGAGGCAAAGATGAATGGAGCAAAGAACAGAGAGATCCTTGATGAAAACCTGCTCCAGAGTGCTCAGGACGTCAGACTGGGGCAAAGGTTTACCTTCCAACAAGACAATGACCCTAAGCACACAGCCAAGACATCGCAGGAGTGGCTTCGGGACAAGTCTCTGAATGTCCTTGAGTGGCCCAGACTTGAACCCGATCTAACATCTCTGGAGACCTGAAAATAACTGTGCAGCAACGCTCCCCATCCAACCTGACAGAGCTTGAGAGGATCTGCAGAGAAGAATAGGATAGACTCCTCAAGTACAGGTGTGCCAAGCTTGTAGCGTCATACCCAAGAAGACTCGAGGCTATAATTGCTGTCAAAGGTGCTTCCACAAAGTACTGAGTAAAGGGTCTGAATACTTATGTAAATGTGATATTTCTGGGGGGTTTTCAATAAATTAGCAAACATTTCTACAAACTTGTTTTTGTTTAGTCATTATGGGTTATTGTGTGTAGATTGATGAGGGGGAAAAACGATTTAATACATTTTAGAATAAGGCTGTAATGTAACAAAATGTGGAAAAAGTAAAGGGGTCTGAATAGTTTCCGAAGGCACTGTATATATATATTTTTATTGTGACATACTGTACACCGGATAGGTGCAGTGAAATGTGTTGTTTTACAGGGTCAGCCACAGTAGAACGACACCCCTGGAACAAATTAGGGTTATGAGCCTTTCTCAAGGACACATCGACATATTTTTGACCTTGTAGGCTCGGGTCTAACCACTAAGCTACCTGATGATGATGCGGGCCTTCCTTTATTTTCATGGTTCAAAACCATTTTAATTAATTTCACAACAAACATACAGTTGAAGTCGGAAGTTTACATACACTTAGGTTGGAGTCATTAAAACTTGTTTTTCAACCACTCCACACATTTCTTGTTAACAAACTATAGTTTTGGCAAGTCGGTTAGGACATCTACTTTGTGCATGACACAAGTAATTTTTCCAACAATTGTTTACAGACAGATTATTTCACTTATAATTCACTGTATAACAATTCCAGTGGGTCAGAAGTTTACATACACTAAGTTGACTGTGCCTTTAAACAGCTTGGAAAATTCCAGAAAATTATGTTATGGCTTTATAAGCTTCTGATAGGCTACTTGACATCATTTGAGTCAATTGGAGGTGTACCTGTGGATGTATTTCAAGGCCTACCGTCAAACTCAGTGCCTATATGCTTGACATCATGGGAAAATCAAAAGAAAATCTGCCAAGACCTCAGAAAAAAAATTGAAGACCTCCACAAGTCTGGTTCATCCTTGGGAGCAATTTCCAAACGTTTGAAGGTACCACGCTCATCTGTTCAAACAATAATACGCAAGTATAAACACCATGGGACCACGCAGCTGCCATACCGCTCAGGAAGGAGACACGTTCTGTCTCCTAGAGATGAACGTTCTTTGGTGTGAAAAGTGCAAATCAATCCCAGAACAACAGCAAAGGACCTTGTGAAGATGCTGGAGGAAACAGGTACAAAAGCATCTATATCCACAGTAAAACGAGTCCTATATCGACATAACCTGAAAGACCACTCAGCAAGGAAGAAGCCACTGCTCCAAAACCGCCATAAAAAAGCCAGACTATGGTTAGCAACTGCACGTGGGGACAAAGATCGTACTTTTTGGAGAAATGTCCTCTGGTCTAATGAAACAAAAATAGAACTGTTTGGCCATAATGACAATCGTTATGTTTGGAGGAAAAAGGGGGAGGCTTGCAAGCCGAAGAACACCATCCCAACCGTGAAGCACGGGGGTGGCAGCATCATATTGTGGGGGTGCTTTGCTGCAGGAAGGACTGGTGCACTTCACAAAATAGATGGCATCATGAGGCAGGAAAATTATGTGGATATATTGAAGCAACATCTCAAGACATCAGGCAGGAAGTTAAAGCTTGGTCGCAAATGGGTCTTCCAAATGGACAATGACCCCAAGCATACTTCCAAAGTTGTGGTAAAATGGCTTAAGGACAACAAAGTCAAGGTATTGGAGTGGCCATCACAAAGCCCTGACCTCAATCCTATAGAAAATGTGTGGGCAGAACTGAAAAAGCATGTGCGAGCAAGGAGGCCTACAAACCTGACTCAGTTACACCAGCTCTGTCAGGAGGAATGGGCCAAAATTCAGACAACTTATTGTGGGAAGCTTGAGGAAGGCTACCCGAAACGTTTGACCCAAGTTAAACAATTTAAAGGCAATGCTACCAAATACTAATTGAGGTTATGTAAACTTCTGACCCAATGGGAATGTGATGAAAGTAATAAAAGCTGAAATAAATCTTTCTCTCTACTATTATTCTGACATTTCACATTCTTAAAATTAAAGTGGTGATCCTAACTGACCTAAAACGGGGATTTTTTACTAGGATTAAATGTCAGGAATTGTGAAAAACTGAGTTTAAATGTTTTTGACTAAGGTGTATGTAAACTTCCAACTGTAATTCCAATGCTGTTGTATTAGCAATATCTTTGTATCTTCACGGAGCTGTGAGGGGAACGGCACCTCAGTACCTTCAGGCTCTGATCAGGCCCTACACCCAAACAAGGGCACTGCGTTCATCCACCTCTGGCCTGCTCGCCTCCCTACCACTGAGGAAGTACAGTTCCCGCTCAGCCCAGTCAAAACTGTTCGCTGCTCTGGCACCCCAATGGTGGAACAAACTCCCTCACGACGCCAGGACAGCGGAGTCAATCACCACCTTCCGGAGACACCTGAAACCCCACCTCTTCAAGGAATACCTAGGATAGGATAAAGCAATCCTTCTGCCCCCCCCCCCCCCCCCCCTTAAAAGATTTAGATGCACTATTGTAAAGTGGCTGTTCCACTGGATGTCATAAGGTGAATGCACCAATTTGTAAGTCGCTCTGGATAAGAGCGTCTGCTAAATGACTTAAATGTAATGTAAATGTTTGTATCCTGCTCTCCTCCTCATTGTTGTCTCCTTACATGTTATCATAGTAACCATACATACAGTATGTGTATTTGTGACAGAAACGTGAGGTAACAGAAGGAGTTGTTATTTCCTCCATATTTTTAAAGCTTTGGTTTAGATCACAAAACGGCACAAATAACCTCATTTATGCATGATATTTTAGATAATTAAACAGCTAGAGGCAACAAGTCAACAAATGCATCACTGCTCCTATGAAGCAACAGAAGTGAACATGACAGCTCCCTGTGAATACATACTTAGTGGTACACCAGTACTTAGAAGTAATCATCTATGAGGATATAGTGGAGAATCCTCTGTTAGTTGCTGAGGCAGCCATGCCATTCTCCGTGGGGCTGTCAGTCTTCCTTCTTAATTTTTATTCCAAACAAGCTGCAGAGCTTCATCAGCATCAGTTCCACTATCTCTTCCTCCTCTGAGGGCTTCTGATGTATTTTCTCTTGAGTAAACACCACCAGGATGACTGAGATGAACAGGTTCAGAACCACAAAGGTCATGAATATAATGCAGGAGCCGATGAGGAACGCACCAAGCACCGGGTTGTAATCAAGAACTTCGTCATAGTTAAAGATGCCCAGTTACAAGCTAACCGTGGTCAGAGCAGCATCCAAGAGAGTCCTATAAGAGTACAGCTTCCAGCCATACATCACATAAGAAGTGATAGAATAGGCCAGGAACATAATGGTGATGACCACGAGGAAGCCTGATATGTCAGTCCAGGCACGTTGCAGTGTGGCTGTGATCATGTGTAGCTTGGGGTTGAGCCTCAGCAGATGCCACAGTTTGACTGTAGCCAGTAGCACCAGGAATGCGATCAGACACCCCAGCACTGCATATGCTGTGGCTGTCTCATGGAAACTGGCAAACTAGTCTTTATGGTTGTGGTAGTACTCCATGTCCCGGTTCCCTAACAGGCTCCTCTTAATGAAGACAGACAGTGCGCTCCAACTCAGGAGGATGATGGCGAGCTCCAGACGGTTGCACTTTGTCTTGAATTAAGCCCACTTCGGCTGCTTCATCAGCTTGCCCTGAACATACATGTAGTAGAGGATAAAGAGGAAATAGATGACCTCAGAGGCCATGACAAAGATGTGGAGTCCACCGGTAGGCTGGTATAGTCGGACACTCCGCAGGTCACTGCGAAACTGGAACGTTCTACAGCTGTGGTCTCCAGCATGAGTGTGACAATGTGAACTCTACAAAGACTGCTCGGGTGAACATATCAAGCCAGGTGTTGTCCAACAGATACTGAAGGGTACTGCTAGCGTTCTGTGACTCACAGAACTCACTCCACCACAAACCCCCCTCCCCTGTGGAGGACCACAACCTTAGCCAGATGGGTTGGGCTCTGAGTTGGGCCTGGGTTTGGTACTGCCATGGGCTGCGGAGGGCCTTTGAGGTTTTTTCACTCGTAGAGCGGTTCCAGCCTGGCCCATAGGAGCCCATGTCATCCACCTCCTATGAGTATGGACCATGACAATCAGGTACAGCCTGGTGCATGGAGCGGGCGATGCGGCAGGATTTCCTCTGCACCCTCACCTGGCGAAGACGGGCATTACCAACCAGTTTGGAGTTCCCATCTGTGATGAAACCTGGGAACTCTCCAAAGAGGTTGCTGAGCAGAGAGGTATTTGCCCAGGTGAACACATCTCTGTGGCTCATGCTGTCTGAGATCCCTTGGCTGAAGCTGCCAAATGTGCTGAGTCAGGAAGTAAGCGTTAGGGTCCCGCTGAACATATGCCACCAGGAGCAACATCCATATGAACCCCATGTAGGTGAGAATCTCTTTGATGAGGGCAAAGACCTTCTGCTCCTTGATCATGTTGTTCCTCATCCTCTCGGTGTCTGTGGGAGGAGGGGGCTGGTAGAAGCTGCATGTGCTATCCCTCCTGACAGCCCACACTACATCAGGGTCATCTGGGTTTCAGAGCTCCAACTGAAACGTTGGATCCCCATACTCCTCCTGATCAACTTTCTTCAGAACGAGCAGGCCCCGTTTCGAGTAATTGTCCAGGATTGGTGGGAGTACGGTCCCAGTGATGTTCTGAGCCATCTTCACCACCCGATGGAGTGCCTAGCAGTCGTGAACGGAGCAATTCATGTACCAAGCCCAGGGCTCTGAGCTGGTGTCGAGTTTGGAGGGAACTATAGTGTTGAATGCTGAACTGTAGTCAATGAACAGAATTATCACGTAGGTTTTCCTCTTGTCCAGATGTGTTACGGCCATGTGAAAAGTAATGGAACCGGCATCTTCCGTGGATCTGTTGGAGCGGTAGGTAAATTGGAGTGGGTCCAGTGTGTCTGGCATGCTGGTCTTGATGTGGTGCATGACCAGCCTCTCGAAGCACTTCATGATGACCAGGGTAAGTGCTACGGGCTGATAGTCATTAGGCATGTCACCTTGTTTTTCTTTGGCACTGGGATGATTGTGGTTTCCTTGAAGCAGGTGGGGAATACAGGTTGAATATATCAGAGAAGATGCCCACCAGCTGGTCAGCGCACACACTGAGGATGCCGTTTTCTGAGTATTCACTCTTTTGACAGTTCTCACTCTCAAGTCAGCCTTGGAGAGCAAAATCACCTTGCCGTCTGGAGCAGCGAGAGTCTTCCTGGATGGCTCGGTATTGTCTGCGTCAAAGCGTGCATAGAATGTCTTAAGCTTGTCGGGAGGGAGGCTTCGGTGGGCACCACACAGCTGGATTTGCCTTTGTAGTATTTGATAGTCGGTAGTCCTTGCCACATGAGACGTGAGCCTGAGTTGTTGAACATCAATTCAAGTTTGAGTCTGTATTGTCATTTTGTGTCCCTAATGGATATGTTGAGCTCGTACGTGTTTCCCTTATACACATCGCGCGCCACCGGGTCATTTGGGTTTGTTCTTCTGACATTGAATGCTGCAGAACTTTACTGGCCTGCACAGAGTCCTGACCTCAACCCCATCGAACACCTTTGGGATGAAATGTATAGCCGACTGCAAGCCAGGCCTAATCGCCCAACATCAGTGCCCGACTTCACTAATGCCCTTGTGGCTGAATGGAAGCAAGTCCTCGCAGCAATGTTCCAACATCTAGTGGAAAGCCTTCCCAGAAGAGTGAAGGAATTAATTTCACACATGCTTGGTTAAAATTCCCCATGACAATAAAGACTGCTTCCGGGTGTGAGAATTCTTTCTGGCTAATATACAGTTTGCGGAGCGCCGCCTTGGTGTTCGCTTGTGGCAGTATGTACACAGCTGTGATAATAACATGCGTGAATTCCCTGAGCATATTGTGGGGTTGGCATTTAAGCATCATAAACTCCAGGTCAGATGAACAGGAGCTGAAGATGTTTTCAACTTCGGTACACCAGGAAGTGTTGATGAGGAAGAGTACACCTCTCCCTACTCTTACCAGAAGCCCCCGTTTGATCCATACGGAAAATGGAAAAGCCGTCTGGTTAAATAGCAGAGTCGAGTGTCCATAAACCGTCCCACTGGGAACAAACTGGTTGAATCAATGTTGTTTCAACGTAATTTGTCAATGTATTGTGACGTGTATTGTGACGTGGAATCTTTTTCAATAACCAGGTTTTCCATCCAATCTTTTAATGTGAGTAAAGTACATGTCGGATAAAACATTTAATGACAGGCCTGATGGAAACAGCACATTTTTCTGTAAACTTTCCAAATGTCGACAAAACAAAATACGCTAGACAATGTGGAATCTTATTGTGTGTGTAAAATTAATTATGCGACAGATGGCAGTGGAAACGCCTTCATGAACAACTGGAGAGAAAGTACCAAGACCAGAATGGGCACATTTGTTACAGCCTATAAGGCAGCATTTTTATGTGGCAAAACTATCAGCAAAGTTGAAAATGTGATGGATGGAGGGGGGGGTACTTGGGAAAATCATTTTTATGTGCACTACATCATTAGACACAGCCTGATTTGACTTAGTCATCTTCTTTAACTATGATTCTTGGTTGAGATGAAGATGTGAATCCAACATATGATTTATTAATTTGTAGACAAACTGGAATTTGTTGACAACCAAACAATACAAAATCTCTTTTGCAATACAGTATCTTAACAAATGATATGTTGGATTCACCTCTAACTAAAGCAAAAATAAAAGTTAAAGAATAGGATTAAGCCAGTGGCTCAGATGAAACTATCCCAAGCATTAGATATCCTTTAAATGTTGATATTTGGTTGCGTTGTCAACCAAACACAATTCAATATTACTTGTGTAATATAGTAAATAGCCTAAAGTTAAGGCTATTATACAAACGTATACAACAGTAGTTATTCAACCTTAAAATGAGTAGCACATCACCGGCCACATTTTGAGGTTAGCATACTGTAACTATAAAATGTCTTCTTATGTCATCATAGAAAGTGGGCATGTTCAAGACAGCGAGCAAAGGCTGCAGATCTGTAGAAATCTTCACCTGTAATAATCTGCACAGAATACTGAACAGCGTTGATCACTTGCACCACGTACTTTTAATGTCATCTCAACCGCAATCCAGGTCATTTGGTCGTGCTGTTAGATGAAGCATGATGCATAACACATGAAGATGTAGAAATACTAAATATCTGCCATTGTATTCCTATTTGAACTTTGTTGTGCTTTTGAAATGGTTGAAAGCGCAGTGATAACACATTTAGATGACAGCTGAACCAACACTCAGACATGGTTTATTTCCATTCGAATTCGGTTGTGTTTTTAGATGGTTGAAAGCATTGTGATAACTTCCTCTTCTTCGTTGCCTTCGGTTATCTTGGTCAGCAGCAACAGGTAAGCCCGTGTGGGGAACAAAGGAGTGTAGTATCCCAGATCTGGGAGGCTGAGAGATAAGTGTGTAGCCTACGATTGATGATCCAGAAGTGTTTGTCATCGTAGGAAATTGCAAACATTCTGAGCAAACAAAGAAATAATGAATGCAAAAATAGCCATAAAGCAAAGTCGAGCAGGACTGTGCCATGGTGCTAGTCAGACACTCACCTGTATGTTCACACTGAACACCTGCTGCCAGCAAGTCTGGCTCTCCTAGACTGATGTCATTGAGGCGGGTCCCCAGGCATTCGATTGACAGGGTTTTGAACCACTCCTCTGCTTCTAGCTCTGAGTGTAGACCAATGGGATGCAAAGAGAGGTGTCATAAAACAGGAAACTTCAGAGATGATTGTACACTGTGAGAAAACATCTATTGCAATAAGGTAAGTGTGGTGTGGAGCACCTGATTCACAGGTGAACATGCGCGAGGTGTCATCGGTAAAGACGATGGCTACCGCCTGGCGCTTGGTGTCCCTTGGGAGCCTTGTGACATTCTTCACATTGCTGATCTCGGTCACCTGGGCAATGGGAAAGTTCAAGAGGTTAGACAAACACGGAGAGAGGTTGAAAGGGTCAGACAAGCTGTCTAAATACTGTATGATGTGCTGCCGGTTGACCGGATTCAGTTTTCCGAGAGAAAGGAGAGGAGAGAAAGAGGGAGTGTTGTAGCCAGGTGTAGTGGTCACCCTATGCTCAGACACTTCAGAGAGACCTGGATTCTGGCTAGGAGTGGGAGGCTGGCTTTGATCTGTGTTACTCTCATCTCCTTCAGCCTCCTGTGTGTGCGTGTGTGTGTGTGTCTGTGTGTGTGTGTGTGTGTGTTGATCCTTTCAGACACGCACATTTGCTCGCTGCAGCTAAACAGGGGGCTCAGAGAACAGACTGACTGAATGACTGACTTTCTAATGACACACACCACACACACACACATATATATCACCCACTCACAGTAATACCATACACGCCGCACACAGACATCATCCTTCAAACTGACATTTGCCAATTGAAACGTGACTTATCATGCAGCACTCTCGGGGGGGGGGGGGGGGGTACCTTAGGACAGACTCTGATGTAAGCGGACTTCTCATCAGTGTACTTCTCCAGTCTGCGTGGTCCTTTACTGGACGACTTCTTAAACACCAGCCAGCAGCGGCGGTAAATCTCAACACAAAAACAACAGTCAGTTAACATAGTGCAACCAGCCACCCAACAGCAAGTCAATGTCAACATATACACCCCATTCAAGCATAACGATTTACACTCTTTTGCTATCAAGAGCAGGCACACAATGGTTGCCTCTGGTTTACCTGATCAATTAACCAGGAAGCGTTATAAGAAAATCTAAATAGCATTTAGTGATTAGCAATGAGTGAAAGAGAGACACAGAGAGAAAGAGACAGGTAGAAAATGAGAAGGAGTGCGCCGGGTCCTTGTCATCAGTCAAACATTGTTTATGCAAGACAATTCTATTATACATACGATATTGAGTTAAGGAGGCAGACAAAGACACAAACTCTCCTGATGGAATAATGAGAAATCCATCGCAGTAATGCGAACAGGCACACACACATACACACACACACACACATCAATAAGATAGCTATTGCTTTAGTGGCATTTATCCCCCTTATCTGTTATAAAAGGCAGGGTCTTTATTTGATCGATGTTCCACTGTCCTTCTAAAGCAAACCTCCTGTTGCCAGGGCAACCTCAGGACCTGCACAGTACAGTACGGAACGGCCAGGGCCAGCCATCCCTAAGCCAATCCCCACATTCCACTTTCCCTAACCCATTATCACATCCCTGTTTATTAGCTAGGGGCCACAGAGCCAGTGAAATCCCTTAGTGCACTGACTTAGTAGAATGAATACAAAGACCCCAAACTGAGTGACAATGTCTCACTGCCGTAGACAGACACACACCGGTGTCACTGTGACAGAGATAACAAGACCAATTAAATATGCAATTGTATTTATCCAGAGATTAAACAAGAGCGTCATCAACAAAGGCACACCGTAATGTGAGCGTGCACAAATGGAGACATGGTGAAAGGACAAAAGCGTTGCTCTGATGTGTCCTTTTTAATTGGTGACAATGAGTTTGAACCTTGAGGAGAGGGGGAGCCTTCAAAAAGACGGCCTCGGCTCCTCTATCGCTGTTCGCCTTCAGTGGGATAGCTGACGGCGTGTTGAGAGCAGGTGCTCACCAGTCCATTATGTCTCAACGATATTAAGCTGTTCAATGGAGAGTTACCTCTGTGTATCTGCCATCTAGCTCCTAATTCTCCCCAATGTTATCCCAAACCAATTGGCTCAGTGCTTCATTGGAGCTGTGTGCGTGTGTGTGTTGGCAAGCTTGCAGTCTACTATCGTGCCCCCCTCCCCCCTTCTTCTCCTCCCTCAGCTCCAGTGTTCAGAGCAATCAGGCCTTGGCAAACTGACTATGAAGCCTGGTAATTAAGCTAGTGGGTGGAGGAGCAGCGACAGAGATGAAAAAAGACAGGGAGAGTGAAACAGAGGATATGGTAGACAGGGAAAGAGGGAGAGAGCGAGAGGAGTGGGAGCTGTAAATTCTCCTCCGATACCTTGGTTCATTAAATATAAGGAAGTGATGGACGTCACATCGTTCAGAACTGAACGGTCATGTATGAGCATACCTTGCCTCAAAAAAGATCATTTGAAGCAATCCAAAATCTATTTCAGTGTCTCTCTGATCACACTATGTGTTCAGCGGCAGGAACAACCCATCTAGACACCACACACACACACACACACTCCTCCTCCACCACCTCTGACTGAACACAGCAAACCTAAGGTCACAGGTCAGCCACCTTATCCACCTCTGCTGTCACCAATTTCAAGGGTCTTTGTCCTCCAGAAAAGAGGGGCCATGCTCCCTGCCCTGTCGACCCAGGCCTAATGCATTTTAAACAGACTGACCCAGCCACGTCAAAAAGCACAGGTCCTGACTAGAGGTCGACCGATTAATCGGAATGGCCGATTAATTAGGGACGATTTCAAGTTTTCATATCAATCGGGAATCGGTATTTTTGGACACTGATTTTTTTTACACCTTTATTTCATCTTTATTTAAATAGGTAAGTCAGTTAAGAACAAATTCTTATTTTCAATGACGGCCTAGGAACGGTGGGTTAACTGCCTCGTTCAGGGGCAGAACGACAGATTTTTACCTTGTCAGCTCGGGGGATTCAATCTTGCAACCTTACAGTTAACTAGTCCAACGCTCTAACCACCTGATTACATTGCACTCCACAAGGAGCCTGCCTGTTACGCGAATGCATTAGAAGCCAAGGTAAGTGGCTAGCTAGCATTAAACTTATCTTATAAAAAACAATCAATCAATCATAATCACTAGTTAACTACACATGGTTGATGATATTACTAGTTTATCTAGCGTGTCCTGCGTTGCATATAATCGATGCGGTGCGTATCGTTGCTCCAATGTGTACCTAACCATAAACATCAACGCCTTTCTTAAAATCAATACACAGAAGTATATATTTTTAAGCCTGCATATTTAGCTAAAATAAATCCAGGTTAGCAGGCAATATTAACCAGGTGAAATTGTGTCACTTCTCTTGCGTTCATTGCACGCATAGTCAGTGTATATGCAACAGTTTGGGCCGCCTAATTTGCCAGAATTTTACGTAATTATGACATAACATTGAAGGTTGTGCAATGTAACAGGAATATTTAGACTTATGGATGCCACCCGTTAGATAAAATACGTAACGGTTCCGTACTTCACTGAAAGAATAAACGTCTTGTTTTCGAGATGATAGTTTCCGGATTCGACCATATTAATGACCTAAGGCTCGTATTTCTGTGTGTTATTATGTTATAATTAAGTCTATGATTTGATAGAGCAGTCTGACTGAGCGGTGGTAGGCAGCAGCAGGCTCGTAAGCATTCATTCAAACAGCACTTTCCTGCATTTTGCTAGAAGCTCTTCGCTGTGCTTCAAGCCTATCAACTCCCGAGATTAGGCTGGTGTAACCGATGTGAAATGGCTAGCTAGTTAGTGGGGTGCGCGCTAATAGCGTTTCAAACGTCACTCGTTCTGAAACTTGGAGTAGTTATTCCCCTTGCTCTGCATGGGTAACGCTGCTTCGAGGGTGACTGTTGTCGTTGTGTTCCTGGTTCGAGCCCAGGTAGGAGCGAGGAGAGGGATGGAAGCTATACTGTTACACTGGCAATACTAAAGTGCCTATAAGAACATACAATAGTCAAAGGTTAATGAAATACAAATGGTATAGAGAGAAATAGTCCTATAATTCCTATAATAACTACAACCTAAAACTTCTTACCTGGGAATATTGAAGACTCATGTTAAAAGGAACCACCAGCTTTCATATGTTCTCATGTTCTGAGCAAGGAAATTAAACGTTAGCTTTCTTACATGGCACATATTGCACTTTTACTTTCTTCTCCCACACTTTGTTTTTACATTATTTAAACCAAATTGAACATGTTTCATTATTTATTTGAGGCTAAATTGATTTTATTGATGTATTATCTTAAGTTAAAATAAGTGTTCATTCAGTATTGTTGTAATTTTCATTATTACAAATAAATAAAAACAAATCGGCCGCATTTGCATTCGCTCTGCAGGTAATATAACTTTTCATTACATTTCATTATAGTACAACGGTTTAATTTGTCCAACCTTAGCAATTTCTTCTTAGCTAGCTACATAACCGTCTGTGTATCAAAGATAATTGCGTAATTATCGTATTTCGTCGTCTATCGTAGTCCACACTGCTATCTGCCCAGCAGCTAGCCAGCTAGCAAACGTCCACCGTCTACCGAATAGTAGTATAACTTTTCATTACATTTCATTATAGTACAACGGTCTGATTTTCATTTTCATTACAGTACAACGGTTTGATTTGTTTGATCTTAGCTAGCTACATAGCCGTCTTTGTATCAAACATAATTGTGTAGTTATTGAGGTTTGCTAGCCAGCTATTTTCGTCCTAACGTAACGCAACGTAGCCAACACTGCTAGCTAGCCAGCTTGTCACCGAATAGCAGCATTGTAGAAACGAGTGCATTACAACGGAACGACTTGATCAGTGTAGTGTTAGCTGGCTACACAGTTGTCTTTGCTATCTTTGATTTGTTTGATCTTAGCTAGCTACTTAGCTGGCTACATAGCCGTCTTTGTATCAAAGATAATTGTGTAGTTATCGAGGTTCACTGAGGTTCGCTAGCCAGGTATTCTCGTCCTAACGTAACGTAACGTAACGTAGTCAACCCTGCTAGCTAGCCAGCTAGCCACCGATTAGCAGCACTGTAGAAACGATTACATTACAACGGAACGACTTGATTTGTGTAGTGTTAGCTAGCTACATAGTTTTCTTTGCTATCTTTGTATCTAAGATAATTGTGTAGCTTTGAGTAATTATCGGTTAGCTAGCCAGCTATTTTCGCCTGCCGCGCTGCCGTCCTCCTACCTAGCCAACACTGCTAGCTAACACTGCTAGCTAGCCAACTTCTACCGAATAGCAGCACTGTAGAAACTTACATTACAACGGAACGACTTGATTAGCGTAGTGTTAGCTAGTTGTCTTTGCTGTCCTTGTATCCATGATAATTGTGTAGTTTAGAGAAATTTAGAGAAATTGTCGAGGTCACCTAGCCAGCTTCACTTTCAACAACGCAGCCACTGCTAGCCAGGCTACTTCACCAGCCAGCAGTACTATATCATTTTAGTCAATCAGATCAGATTTTTTTGCAACGTAAGCTTAACTTTCTGAACATTCGAGACGTCTAGCCCACTTGTCATTCTAATCTCCTTTGCTTTAGCGTAGCCTCTTCTGTAGCCTGTCAACTATGTGTCTGTCTATCCCTGTTCTCTCCTCTCTGCACAGACCATACAAACGCTTCACACCGCGTGGCCGCGCCCACCCTAACCTGGTGGTCCCAGCCCGCACGACCCACGTGGAGTTCCAGGTCTCCGGTAGCCTCTGGAACTGCCGATCCGCGGCCAACAAGGCAGAGCTCATCTCAGCCTATGCGTCCCTCCAGTCCCTCGACTTCTTGGCACTGACGGAAACATGGCTCACCACAGATAACACTGCTACTCCTACTGCTCTCTCTTCGTCTGCCCACGTGTTCTCGCACACCCCGAGAGCTTCTGGTCAGCGGGGTGGTGGCACCGGGATCCCATCTCTCCCAAGTGGTCATTCTCTCTTTCTCCCCTTACCCATCTGTCTATCGCCTCCTTTGAATTCCATGCTGTCACAGTTACCAGCCCTTTCAAGCTTAACATCCTTATCATTTATCGCCCTCCAGGTTCCCTTGGAGAGTTCATCAATGAGCTTGATGCCTTGATAAGCTCCTTTCCTGAGGACGGCTCACCTCTCACAGTTCTGGGTGACTTTAACCTCCCCATGTCTACCTTTGACTCATTCCTCTCTGCCTCCTTCTTTCCACTCCTCTCCTCTTTTGACCTCACCCTCTCACCTTCCCCCCCTACTCACAAGGCAGGCAATACGCTTGACCTCATCTTTACTAGATGCTGTTCTTCCACTAACCTCATTGCAACTCTCCTCCAAGTCTCCGACCACTACCTTGTATCCTTTTCCCTCTCGCTCTCATCCAACACTTCCCACACTGCCCCTACTCGGATGGTATCGCGCCGTCCCAACCTTCGCTCTCTCTCCCCCGCTACTCTCTCCTCTTCCATCCTATCATCTCTTCCCTCTGCCCAAACCTTCTCCAACCTATCTCCTGATTCTGCCTCCTCAACCCTCCTCTCCTCCCTTTCTGCATCCTTTGACTCTCTATGTCCCCTATCCTCCAGGCCGGCTCGGTCCTCCCCTCCCGCTCCGTGGCTCGACGACTCATTGCGAGCTCACAGAACAGGGCTCCGGGCAGCCGAGCGGAAATGGAGGAAAACTCGCCTCCCTGCGGACCTGGCATCCTTTCACTCCCTCCTCTCTACATTTTCCTCTTCTGTCTCTGCTGCTAAGGCCACTTTCTACCACTCTAAATTCCAAGCATCTGCCTCTAACCCTAGGAAGCTCTTTGCCACCTTCTCCTCCCTCCTGAATCCTCCTCCCCCTCCCCCCTCCTCCTCCCTCTCTGCAGACGACTTCGTCAACCATTTTGAAAAGAAGGTCGACGACATCCGATCCTCGTTTGCTAAGTCAAACGACACCGCTGGTTCTGCTCACACTGCCCTACCCTGTGCTTTGACCTCTTTCTCCCCTCTCTCTCCAGATGAAATCTCGCGTCTTGTGACGGCCGGCCGCCCAACAACCTGCCCGCTTGACCCTATCCCCTCCTCTCTTCTCCAGACCATTTCCGGAGACCTTCTCCCTTACCTCACCTCGCTCATCAACTCATCCTTGACCGCTGGCTACGTCCCTTCCGTCTTCAAGAGAGCGAGAGTTGCACCCCTTCTGAAAAAACCTACACTCGATCCCTCCGATGTCAACAACTACAGACCAGTATCCCTTCTTTCTTTTCTCTCCAAAACTCTTGAACGTGCCGTCCTTGGCCAGCTCTCCTGCTATCTCTCTCAGAATGACCTTCTTGATCCAAATCAGTCAGATTTCAAGACTAGTCATTCAACTGAGACTGCTCTTCTCTGTATCACGGAGGCACTCCGCACTGCTAAAGCTAACTCTCTCTCCTCTGCTCTCATCCTTCTAGACCTATCGGCTGCCTTCGATACTGTGAACCATCAGATCCTCCTCTCCACCCTCTCCGAGTTGGGCATCTCCGGCGCGGCCCACGCTTGGATTGCGTCCTACCTGACAGGCCGCTCCTACCAGGTGGCGTGGCGAGAATCTGTCTCCTCACCACGCGCTCTCACCACTGGTGTCCCCCAGGGCTCTGTTCTAGGCCCTCTCCTATTCTCGCTATACACCAAGTCACTTGGCTCTGTCATAACCTCACATGGTCTCTCCTATCATTGCTATGCAGACGACACACAATTAATCTTCTCCTTTCCCCCTTCTGATGACCAGGTGGCGAATCGCATCTCTGCATGCCTGGCAGACATATCAGTGTGGATGACGGATCACCACCTCAAGCTGAACCTCGGCAAGACGGAGCTGCTCTTCCTCCCGGGGAAGGACTGCCCGTTCCATGATCTCGCCATCACGGTTGACAACTCCATTGTGTCCTCCTCCCAGAGCGCTAAGAACCTTGGCGTGATCCTGGACAACACCATGTCGTTCTCAACTAACATCAAGGCGGTGGCCCGTTCCTGTAGGTTCATGCTCTACAACATCCGCAGAGTACGACCCTGCCTCACACAGGAAGCGGCGCAGGTCCTAATCCAGGCACTTGTCATCTCCCGTCTGGATTACTGCAACTCGCTGTTGGCTGGGCTCCCTGCCTGTGCCATTAAACCCCTACAACTCATCCAGAACGCCGCAGCCCGTCTGGTGTTCAACCTTCCCAAGTTCTCTCACGTCACCCCGCTCCTCCGCTCTCTCCACTGGCTTCCAGTTGAAGCTCGCATCCGCTACAAGACCATGGTGCTTGCCTACGGAGCTGTGAGGGGAACGGCACCTCAGTACCTTCAGGCTCTGATCAGGCCCTACACCCAAACAAGGGCACTGCGTTCATCCACCTCTGGCCTGCTCGCCTCCCTACCACTGAGGAAGTACAGTTCCCGCTCAGCCCAGTCAAAACTGTTCGCTGCTCTGGCACCCCAATGGTGGAACAAACTCCCTCACGACGCCAGGACAGCGGAGTCAATCACCACCTTCCGGAGACACCTGAAACCCCACCTCTTCAAGGAATACCTAGGATAGGATAAAGCAATCCTTCTGCCCCCCCCCCCCCCCCCCCCTTAAAAAATTTAGATGCACTATTGTAAAGTGGCTGTTCCACTGGATGTCATAAGGTGAATGCACCAATTTGTAAGTCGCTCTGGATAAGAGCGTCTGCTAAATGACTTAAATGTAAATGTATCGGCTTTTGTTTTTATTTATTTGTAATAATGACAATTACAACAATACTGAATAATCGGTATCGGCGTTGAAAAATCATAATCAATCGACCTCTAGTCCTGACAGCACCTCTACAGGGAGAATTACTCTGGCCACCACGGACAGAAAGACAGACAAAGATTAAGCGAGAGAAAGACCTTTTGTCCCCCCCTTTATCTGTTGAAAGCAAAGGTGCCTGTAACAATGAGATTTGTGGAGATGGTCTCCCATTGTATTCCAAATGTCCCTGCTCCCATGCCATTTCTTAACAGTGAAAAGGAAGTATTTTATAGGTTGCCATTGATATTCCAGGCAGGTAGACATGCTTGCATGGCTCTTTCCCCTGAGGTGGAGCTAATCCCCTGTAAACAGGCCGGGAGGCGTGAGTGAGTGAGTGAGTGAGTGAGTGAGTGAGTGAGTGAGTGAGTGAGTGAGTGAGTGAGTGAGTGAGTGAGTGAGTGAGTGAGTGAGTGAGTGAGTGAGTGAGTGAGTGAGAGAGAGAGAGAGAGAGAGAGCGAGAGAACCTTGCATTAGTAGGGCATG
Source organism: Salvelinus fontinalis (assembly GCF_029448725.1). Classification (NCBI taxonomy): domain Eukaryota; kingdom Metazoa; phylum Chordata; class Actinopteri; order Salmoniformes; family Salmonidae; genus Salvelinus; species Salvelinus fontinalis. The sequence goes on from NC_074699.1 coordinate 15,047,331, forward strand.
AGTAAGGAACTATCGATCTCCCCAGTGGGACTGATAAGAGAATGTGAATAGTCAAGTCACACACTTACCGAGAGTGGGCTCAGCATTCATAAGGGTTATCAATGATCTATATCGTAGCCATTACACCCCTTTAAGAACCCTTTCAGAGAGTGATATCTGAGCTCTTTAGACACATTGACGGGAACACAACAATCCACATACAGCGTTGTGTAAATACATTACCCACATACCCACACACACGTGTACTACATCCTGCACCACTAATGTATCTTCCCTATACAGTCGTTCTGCTACTCCACTCAGATTGCCCTCCTCAGTCTAATTGGCTCCACCCTGGTTCTCCTCCTCATCTCAGGCTCCCGACTGCCCCAGAAGGGGCCAGAGGCAGTTAGCCTACATTAATCCCCCTGGCTCCCAGGAGATCCTGCCTGTCACAGCAGCCCAGTTGGGACGAGCCCCACCCCAGCCTGATCCCAGGATTAACCGGCTAATAACGGTAACAGGTTGACACCAGGCTGATGTCCAGCTTATTATACAACACACACACAGGACTCACAAACAGAGACAACACACAAAATCAGGACAACAGACACAGGCACACACACACACACGGTTCAGAATATGAGACATGTGCAGGTCTGAATAGAAAATGAATGGGAATGATTGGCATCATCTTATTCAAAACCAATTCACCTAAATTCACCTATAAATCTGAATGGGAAACATAAATCAGCATCCAATCCTTCTTAGCTGATCCCATTGGAAACTCACAATGACTGGCTCCTCGGGGGGGGCTGCATCAGGTAGAGAAATGAGAACGGGGGATGAAAAAGGAGAGAGACGGGAATAGAGGAGAGAGATAGAAGAGAGAGAGAGATCTGTCACTGTAGCTGTGGGAACGGGCTCAGAGAGGCAGGGGGATTTGTGAGGTGAAGGGAGTCTGCTTGATTCTCAAAGTGAGCCATTTGATTTCTGACGCTTGTTATTTTCAACATCATTCTCCCTCCCATCCAAACAGGAGTTTGACCTAACTCCATTAGGATTGTCTGAACTTGAGAAAACAACGTTCGGAGGTTTCTCTTGCAATTTTCCCCAACCGCTGCCAGTTAAACGTGGTGAGGAAACAAAACCACAGATCCGTCGTGTGTCAGTGTAATATCTAGCTAGAGGCAATCTACGCATCATACAGTCGGCTCTGTTGATACAGTGGAAAGGCACATGATCATACTGACATTCCTAGACTAGACACACAGTGGTAGGTCAAAGACAAGGAGAGATCAGGACAAAGATACCGAGCTGTTATTCCAGAAGGTTCTGTCCAGTCTGAGAGAGTCGGAGTCAGTCAGTTCAATCAGCCCTCTCTCTCTCTTCAGGTGGGATTAAACATTTAACAGGTCCTCGCTGACATTGTGTTTCCCTAAACCACATCTCCTCAGACCTTCTCCATCCTCCCTGATCAACCTTGGCTCGTCTGTTGATTCACCAGTAAAGTGTCTTATGATGCTCCTCCCGGCCTGCTTATAAAACAGGACACAGTCAAGTGGGATGGCTGCAAAGCAATTAGGGCCGTTCCTCCACCGAGCCCAGAAGAGGCGAGGAGAGGCCAGCTAGCTACCGGCGCGGACCGAGCGCTAACGGAAGCAGAATGCTAAACAGCCTGTTATTAGTCTGATTGGACTGCTGCAATTTAACTGAAACGCAGCAGGAGGGAGAGGCTGAAAGGGAAAGGTAGAGTGAGGAGATGAAGGAGAAAGAGAGAGAGTTAATTAGCCTGCGCAGATGACTGGGAGGGTCAAGGGTCTTCTGGGGAGAGTGAAAGTGAGAGCTGGAGGGGAGGAGGAAGAGGGGATAGGGGGGGAGGAGAGGACGGGGAGGCCAGAGCAAAGAAGAGCAGTGGTCTGGAACAGCTCTTATAGGCTATGGAGGAGAGACCGAGATGGCGAGGCCAGCTGTCCGGCCTTACAAGGCCAGAGTGGCAGTAGACTGGCAGGGTTTTGGCAGGAGAGGAAGGTGACTGTCTGGATACACATTTGACAGGGGAGAAAGATAGTGTGTTTGAGTGCTTGTTCTGGTCTGTGCAGACAGAGTGTGCTCGTATGTGATAAGAGAAGTGGACAGGGGAACTATTATACATGTTGTGTTTATATACAGTGTCTACAGTATGTGTGAATTCGTGCACATGGTTGCTTTTTTAGGATGTGTGTATATATTTCCATAGCTTGAATCTGTGTAGGCATGTGGTATGCATTTTGGTATGCACATACACTACCGTTCACAAGTTGGGGTCACTTAGAAATGTCCTTGTTTTTGAAATAATTTTTTGTCCATTAAATTGATCAGAATAGAAAGAGTGGGAGGCCCCGGTGCACAACTGAGCAAGAGGACAAGTACATTAGAGTAGTTTGAGATACAGACGCCTCACAAGTCCTCAACTGGCAGCTTCATTAAATAGTACCCGCAAAACACCGGTCTCAACGTCAACAGTGAAGAGGCGACTCCGGGATGCTGGCCGAGGCTGCAGCAGACAGCTACAGACAGCTTCTGGGTGCTAGACTATCACACCCAGGTCCAGCGCTCCTATGGGACCATCAGCTGTCAATCACAGCCCTTTACCATGCCCTCCTCTCACTGACACACAGAAGAACATTCAGCAAATACAGAGGAATGTTATCCCCAAAAACCACAGGGCTTTCTAAATTTAAACTACAACTACAATATCAGGGAATTGTTTCAGAGATGAAAGCCAGACCACCAACTGGACCATAGTCTTTAGAAGTCTTTAAATCAGGCTCGCTGTGGTGTCAGAGAGACACGGCCAGTTGGGCGGCTATCCATTGAAGCTAGCGTTAAAACTTCTAACAGAACACAGGCTTTGTTTCAACTGCTAATGCGGACTCACACATTACATAGCAGAACTGGAGGATAAGCAGGAACACGGCTGTAAATAGCATTTGCGACACATAAGCGGGAGTTTATGGCATTATGTTGTTATTCTGCGCAAATTCATAAGAACACCTGGGGGGGGGGTCGACTTAAACAATGACAGAGTGAAGGCCTCTGATTTCACTTTGTGTGCTCACTGCAAGAAGACGCAGCGAGGAGGAGAAGAAAACAGAGGGAGATGATGAACGGAAAGAAAGAAAATAAGAGAAATAAGAGGCAGAAATTAAGGAGGAGAAAATAAGGCGTGAAAAAAATCATGCAGTGACAAGATTACAGAGGGAGAGACAGCGAGAGAGAGAGAGACAGCGAGAGAGAGACAGCGAGAGAGAGACAGCGAGAGAGAGACAGCGAGACAGAGAGAGACAGAGACAGAGAGAGACAGCGAGACAGAGAGAGACAGAGAGAGACAGCGACAGAGACAGAGACAGAGAGAGACAGACAGACAGACAGACAGACAGACAGACAGACAGACAGACAGACAGACAGACAGACAGACAGAGAGAGAGACACACAGAAACAGACAGAGAGAGACAGACAGACACAGAGAGAGACAGACACAGACACAGAGAGAGACAGACAGACACAGACAGACAGAGACAGACAGACACAGACAGACAGACACAGAGAGACAGACACAGACAGACAGATACAGACACACAGACAGAGAGAGACAGACAGACAGACACAGACAGACACACACAGACAGAGACACAGACAGAGACAGAGAGAGACAGACAGAACTGGGCCCTGACAGTAAATCTCAGTAAGACAAAAATAATGGTGTTCCAAAAAAGGACCACAAATGCAAATTCCCGGACAACAAATACAAATTCTATCTAGAGACCGTTGCCCTAGAGCACACAAAAAACTATTCGTACCTCGGCCTAAACATCAGCACCATAGGTAACTTCCAAAAAGCTGTGAACGAGCTGAGAGACAAGGCAAGAAGGGCCTATTCCATCAAAAGGAACATAAAATTCGACATACCAATTACGATCTGGTTAAAAATACTTGAATCGGTTATAGAACCCATTGCACTTTATGGTTGTGAGGTCTGGGGTCCGCTCATCAACCAAGAATTGACAAAATGGGACAAACACCAAATTGAGACTCTGCATGCAAAAATATCCGACACCCGATAACTATCAAAATCCAGAAAAAAGCCGTTAAATTCTACAACCACCTAAAAGGAAGCGATTCCCAAACCTTCCATAACAAAGCCATCACCTACAGAGAGATTAACCTGAAGAAGAGTCACAAACAAACACAAACAAACCCCACAGAGCCCCAGGACAGCAACACAATTAGACCCAGCCAAATCATGAGAAAACAAAAATATATTTACTCGACACATTGGAAAGAATTAACAACAAAAAAACTGAGCAAACTAGAATGCTATTTGGCCCTAAACAGAGAGTACACAGCGGAAGAAAACCTTACCACTGTGACTGACCCAAACTTAAGGAAAGCTTTGACTATGTACAGACTCAGTGAGCATGGCCTTGCTATTGAGAAAGGCCGCCATTGCCTGTCTTCTCTTGAGAGCCAGGTCTGCCTATGCGCACACTGCCCACAAAATGAGGTGGAAATTGAGCTGCACTTCCTAACCTTCTGCCAAATGTATGACCATATTAGAGACGCATATTTTCCTTGGATTACACAGATCCACAAAGAATTTGAAAACAAACTCAATTTTGATCAACTCCAATATCTACTGGGTGAAATACCATAGTGTGCCATCACAGCAGCAAGATTTATGACCTGTTGCCACAAGAAAAGGGCAACCAGTGAAGAACAAACACCATTGTAAATACAACCCATACAGTATGTACAGTGGCTTGCGAATTTTGGGGGGGTTTGTATGATTTGATTTACACAAGATGGCTACCATTTTGAAGATGCAAAATATTTTTTCGTGAAACAAACAAAAAATAAGACAAAAAACTGAAAACTTGAGCGTGCATAACTATTCACCGCCCCAAAGTCAATACTTTGTAGACCCATCTTCTGCAGCAATTACAGCTGCAAGTCTCTTGGGGTATGTCTCTATAAGCTTGGCACATCTAGCCACTGAAATGTTTTCCCATTCTTCAAGGCAAAACTGCTCCAGCTCCTTCAAGTTGGATGGGTTCTGCTGGTGTACAGCAATCTTTAAGTCATACCACAGATTCTCAATTGGATTGAGGTGTGGGCTTTGACTAGGCTATTCCAAGACATTTAAATGTTTCCCCTTAAACCACTCGATTGTTGCTTTAGCAGTATGCTTAGGGTCATTGTCCTGCTGGAAGGTGAACCTCCGTCCAGAGTCTCAAATCTCTTGAAGACTGAAACAGGTATCCTTCAAGAATCCCCCTGTATTTAGCACCATCCATCATTCCTTCAATTCTAACCAGTTTCCCAGTCTCTGCCAATGAAAAACATCCCCAACAGCATGATGCTGCCACCACCATGCTTTACTGTGGGGATGATGTTCTCGGGGTGATGAGAGGTGTTGGGTATGCGTCAGACATAGCATTTGCCTTGATGGCCAAAAAGCTCAATTTTAGTCTCATCTGACCAGAGTACCTTCTTCCATATGTTTGGGGAGTCTCCCACATGCCTTTTGGCAAACACCAAACGTGTTTGCTTATGTTTATCTTTAAGCAATAGATTTTTCTTCCATAAAACCCAACTCTGTGGAGTGTACGGCTTAAAGTGGTCCTATGGACAGATACTCTAATCTCCGCTGAGGAGCTTTGCAGCTCCTTCAGGGTTATCTTCGGTCTCTTTGTTGCCTCTCTGATTAATGCCCTCCTTGCCTGGTCCGTGAGTTTTGGTGGGCGGCCCTCTCTTGGCAGGTTTGTTGTGGTGCCATATCCTTTCCATTTTTAATAAATGGATTTAATGGTGCTTCGTGGGATGTTCAAAGTTTCTGATATTTTTTTATAACCCAACCCTGATCTGTACTTCTCCACAACTTTGTCCCTGACCTGTTTGGAGAGCTCCTTGGTCTTCACGGTGCTGCTTGCTTGGTGGTACCCCTTTCTTAGTGGTGTTGCAGACTCTGGGGCCTTTCAGAACCGGTGTATATATACTGAGATCATGTGACAGATCATGTGACACTTAAATAAAGTCCACCTGTGTGCAACCTAACGAATTATGTGACTTCTGAAGGTAATTGATTGCACCAGATCTTATTTAGGGGCTTCATAGCAAAGGGGGTGTATACATATGCACGCACCACTTTTACGTTGTTTAAAATAAAATAAAAAATAAAGTTATTTATTATTTCACTTCACCAATTTGGACTATTTTGTGTATGTTCATTACATGGAATCCAAATAAAACTCTATTTAAATGACAGGTTGTAATGCAACAAAATAGGAAAAACAAGGGGGATGAATACTTTTGCAAGGCACTGTATGTTTATTTACTTTCTGTTTTGTACTTTAACTATTTGCACATTGTTACAACACTGTACATAGACATAATATGACATTTGAAATGTCTTTATTATTTTGGAACATCTGTTAGTGTAATGTTTACTGTTAATTTTTATTTTTTATTTCACTTTTGTTTATTATCTACTTCACTTGCTTTGGCAATGTTAACATATGCTTCCCATTCCATTAAAGCCCTAAAATTGAATTGAAATTGTAACGGCGGTCCTCCTCCTCTTCATCTTCGGAAGATTAACATAGACACGAACTTGTATAAACTAACAAAACAACAAAACGGTGTAGACAGACCTATACGACAAACTTACATAAAAACAAGAAGAACGCACGAATAGGACAATTAGACTACACAAACCGAACAAACCGTAACAGTCCTGTATGGTGCAAACAATTACACAGACACGGAAGACAATCACCCACAACGAACACTGTGACAACGCCTACCTAAATATGACTCGTAATTAGAGGAACCCAACCCAACCTCACGTCCTGACCAACTAACACATACAACAAACTAACAGAAATAGGTCAGGAACGTGACAGAAATTGAATTGAGAGAGAGACAGAGATCAGAGTGAGAGATCAGAGTGAGAGATCAGAGAGAGAGAGAGAGAACAGAGAGAGGAGGGTGTAAACCAAACTCAGGTAATCCACTGCTTTGCTTCCCCGGGGAGCTATGTGTCACCACGCTACCACAGTAACCCCAATCCTGCTGAGTGCACACTTCCTAGCGACTCCACCACAGAGGCACGAAGTAGAGAGAAAACGAGGCGGGGAGGACATAGAGAGAGACAAGCCTAACTACTGTGGGGGTGCTCTCCTCAGGTCAGAAACCCAAGACCCGGCCTCCTGTAATAATTACAGTCAGCGAAGAGACGTCATGCCATGAGACAGAGATAGAAAGCGCTGTAAGGAAGGTATGAGGAAGGTATGAGGTTCATTGTACAGGGTTAGCAGGGCTGGGGGATGCTGACGAAGGGATCATATGTGGGTGGAAGAGGGTAGGACAGTAGATATGGTTAGGGGATAGAAGAGAGGGTTTAGCCTGATGGTCTCTTTGGGACTATCCAACAAGGCTCCAAGTCATGATAAACATGTATGTACACCACAATAAGAGATACTGGGCCACAACCAGCTGAGAGAGAAACCAGTGTGTGTGTGTGTGTGTGTGTGTGTGTGTGTGTGTGTGTGTGTGTGTGTGTGTGTGTGTGTGTGTGTGTGTGTGTGTGTGTGTGTGTGTGTGTGTGTGTGTGTGTGTGTGTGTGTGTGTGTGTGTGTGTGTGTGTGTGTAGTCCACTGTCTCCTCTGGGTAGGTCTCTCCTTAGAGCTACAGTGTCTGTAACTGAGTCTGTGCATTACAGAGGACTGCCACACCACACTGACACTAAGCCTGCATCTTTACCCCTGAGCCCAGAAACACGGACGCAGGATTAAACCACTACTGCACAAACTACTTGCCTAATACTATTTTTGGTTCCAAGTGAACCCTTTTGCCACTAAAAGGTTCTAAGTAGAACCTTGTTTACCACTGAAGGGTTCTACCTGGAACCATAAATGGTTCTATGGGGAAAACGAAGAAGACCATGAGAGGACCAGACAGAGAACAGCCCTGCCATTCAAATCTAACCCTTCTTTTACCAGGCTGTGTCCTCACCAGACAGTATACCTTCCTCGTCTGATAAAGGCGTTTTCTCACACAACAGGTTGAAGCCAGTTAATTATTCCACTGACACACGACGTATCACAATCACTCCGCCTCCGTGCTATCAGACTCCTTCTGATAACGCCTGGACTTGACCTCAGCGTGAGGACACACCTCAGTCTGGCTTCACGCCAACACAGACAAAACAATACTGCGAAATGAGGGAAACCAAAACGAGACGTTTAAGGAGAATTTTCTGTGAATAAATATCTGAATGAAAATCCTCTACGGTTTCTAGGAGAATCAATACAACTAAAGCAGATACATTGTGCTCGGTAGTCGTTATGATGACTAGAAATGCTGGAGGCTAAAATGTCAAATGTAAATCAGGCAGTCTGCGCCATACTGACTAATATTCATAAGTGTATAATTAAAATATTTCATTTGTGTTCATTGACATAATTCATCTGACTCATCCCCAAAAGACTAATTCCAACAACCAGATGTACGTCATTCAGCTCTGACTCATATGCATTACCATACTGATATGCATACTTCATGTTCATATTCATGGCTTGATGCAGAGGTGAAGAGAAAATCAATGAATACATCGACCAACAAACTCTGTCACGACACTACGGAGCACAAACAGGCCGTTATCGTCCATTACTTCCTTTTTTCTTTTCTCTTTCATGAGATATAGACAGTTAAAAAAGTATCTTTATCATCCCTTGGGCAGACATGCAAAAGCACACACACACACACAACCCCCTCGCTAAGGACGGAGACTCCCAAAAGACCCCCAGTTCAGTTTGGGGCTCCACTCACCCCCAGTTTCCTGCTCCGCATACGGACGTATCCCTGCTTGACGATGTCGTTGAAGTTGGAGGCCATCTCTGTGGGAGCTGGGACCTGCTGGGGCCTACTGAGGCTAGCATCCAGTCCTTCAATCCTGCAGTCCAGCGCTGCACCTAACCCTCCCCCCTCCCCCCTCTTCCCCTCTTAAGTCCTGGGGTTACCTTCTCCCTCCTCTATATCAGCCAAGTCGTCCTTTTCAGATCCTGTTGCCCTCAGACTGCCCTCACTCCTCTAATGCACCTCGTTGTCCCCTCATCCCTTCGTTGCAGAGTCCCTAAAGAAAGAGAGGAAGAAGAGAGAGAGGAGAAGAAACAGGGGATCTATTATTCATTAAAGTGGCAGGAGAGAATGGTAGTGGCTTGCAGACACACAGAACATTATCCTCCATTATTCATTGCTTTGGCAGACACCATTATTGAGGGCAAGTAGGTAGCATGGCTTCTGTGACACATCATTATGTATAGTGTACAGCACAGCCTCCGTCTCGGAGGTACAACCATTAGAACGGGCTTGGAAACAGAGAGTCTTCTGGAGACCATCCTTCCCAGTCAAGCAGGAAGAAAAGAGAGTAAATGAGGAGAAACTCATTTTAAGTTCAGCCAGACAGCTGTAAACCAAAAGCAGACTTTATTACTTCATCATTATTTAGAATGCTTTCTGAAAAATCCTAAAGCTACTTCAATAACAACGGAAATCAAAAGAATGTTGGAGACACATCATGGAGACTTCTTGCGTAAATGAGCCAGATCTGTCTGACCCAGTATTGAGAGCAGCCACATGTTATACAGAGCTCTACAGTGAGGGGATGAGGTGAGGGGGACTGTAGTTCTAATGGTATCAATGCCCCTTACTCAGACATTCAAATGCACACATGCACACGCACACACAGATGCAATTTAAGCATGCACACAAGGACACACACATACAGACACACACAACTACACATCACAAACTCCCTTGGGGGCATTGCAGAGTGAGAAAGACTGGCAGGCAGAGTGTTTCCTGTGACCACATGATGCCATCGTCAGTGTTCTGCTCTAATGGTGTAAGCTGTTTGTTCACCCGCAATTGCTAATATGTGAGAGGTTATAGACCTACAGTCAGTGTCCAGACTTCAGTTTCCATTTAACCCATCTGAACATTAGGCTACAGTTCCCTTGACGTGCCATAGGCCTATTTGAAGTCCCTGTCTTGTGACTGGCAATTTGTATAGCGCCTCACAATCATCACACATAGCATAGCATAACTGCTATCATCCTCTTTTAACACTCCACCAAATCTTTCCCAAACATAACTTTTCTGGCCCTCCCTTCTCTTCATTTTCAACTATCCCTTTCGCAGCTTTTCTCTATTGAATTAAAACTCGGACATTGTCCTTTTTGCCTCTGTGGATCGACTTGAGCTTTTTCTGCCCTTTCCCAAATACATCTGGCGATTGGCGTGTAGGCTATTTGGTGCTTGCACAGTTAGATCCTGAAGCTTAGGCGTACGCACTAATGCCAGACAGCCAAAAATAATGTAATGTAACCTCAATGTAACCTATAGATATAAACTGCACAATAATTGAATGGATTTTTGAAGGTGTCGTTTTCTCTTTATTCAACCCACCCTTTATCCACACAATATTTAACAATCCTGAACCCGCCCGCCCCGCGGATATAACCGCGGGGACTGCGGGTTATAAGTTAACCCACGCATCACTATTCTGCTCCCTGGGGTAGATCTCAGTGGGGTTCATCTTCTCCCTGAGGAACTGGCGCTAAATCTCCCTGACTATGGGGGAACAGAGACATCCAACTTTAACAAGGACCCCATTAACCAGGACAGAGCCAGGCTAATCGCTCACAGCACTGTTGGTTTAGAGAAGTGGCTCACACACACTGGGGAGGGGGCTAACACGCACGCACGCACGCACCCAACATATAGAGCTAAACATCTGCAGACTGGCTCCACTGTGGCCCTCTGAGACTGCTGGTGTCACCATGGTGGATAACCTAGCTTGCCAGGGCTATAACAACATTCTAAGAAAGTGGTACCTGGCAAAGACCCACGGCTGGGAACAAGAATATATGTCGGCTGAGGAGAGGATCCTTATGTGGATGGGATTGGCTTAATGTTAGCATAGTGGGAGTGCTTCAGACACACTTGATGTGCCATTATATCTTGGAGCACAATTGGAAAGCGATTAAATCCCATGAAAGCTATTCAGATGAGACAAATGTGCACCCCGGTGAGATAAAATCACTCTCAGAGCCATGCTTGGTTAAGCAGAGCTTCAATAGTGTACGTATGGAGGGGATTGAAGAGTCAGTGGAGGATAGCACAACTCTACACATTACACATGCAGTATTACAGATGTAGTCACCTATTACAAACAACGTCCATGGTCAGCAATGAATAACCTGGAGAACGGGGATTGTTGTCTGCAGCCAGAGGTGGGCTGGTGTGTGAGGAGGAGCAATAGAGTGCCAGAGTGCCCACAATGGAGGATCAGCTTGTCAAAACCCAACGTAAAAATTGCCATTGAGTCTGATCCTGCACTGATTGATTCTGTGCCTCTACAGCAAAACACCAGGGCCCCGTTCCAGACTCCCTCCTCTACCCCCTCTACCCCCCTCTACCCCCCCTCTCCACCGCCCCATAACCATGGAGATGTGCTGATTTACCTTTTTTTGCGTGTTCACGATCGATACACATCAGCAGCTTTTCCCCCCCGAGACGGACAGTAAACGGCCCGCAGGTGATGTATCACTGAGCAACACATTAGCATTAACATGTGTGGAGAACACATTGTCCCTACAGAAACAAAGCCTTATCACGCCATGTGTCATCTTTCGAAAAACAGGAAACCACTCCATTGTACTCTGCTTGTTTTACACGACGGAGCATAGGCACTAGGCCAGCACAGAGCTGGGAGTGGGATTTTAGGAACAGACAGACAGTATCGTCAGTCACTACTTTATAATGCGTGCTTATGATGGAGGGAACACAGAAGTGTCTGTCGGGACCCAGGTGCCGGGGATGGTAATAGGCAGATAATGAATTCAGAGATTAGTGAATCCCACTTCGCTCCTCTCCCAATGAACGAGGAACAAACAGCTTGTTGAAGAAGGACGTGAGGTGAGACGAGGGGGTAGCAGTGTTGAAATGAAGGCGAGGCAGGAACACCTGTTCTGGCTGTAAGTGTAGGTTGAGACAAAAGGCTGCAGACAGGCCTGTCTCTGGGAACAGAGCGACTTGATAACAGGCTGCTTTGAGGAGGGCCTTTCGTGTGTTGTCTGTTCTCTACTTTTTTAGAGGATAAGTTATATCACACAGCTGGCTGCTAAACCTCTTCTTAAATCCCATCAGCTCCTCTCAGCCACACATTTAGGGAGGAAGCTGGAGTTGCACTGCATACAAATGACTACGAAGCACAATGTGCCAGGAGCACAAATTAAGAAGGAGAATGCTACTATGGAAAATAAGCAAAATTCAGAGGGTTAAAAAAACACTTTTCAGTACATCCACTGTAACCATGGGAACCTAAACGTGTCTTCCCAAAAGGCCTGTCTGCGCTATGGGAGAAGAGAGGAGACAATGTAAAGCTCCCTGACAGAGAGAGCAGAGATATGCCATGCTCGGAATAACAATAGGGAACCATGTCTGTGAGCTTGATCTCATATCTCATTTACAATCATTGAGTCATTTAAAGGGAAAATCATAGCAGAAGTCAGTTGCAAACTGAAAACTTGGACACATCAGTTATGCAAAACCTACTGTGACTGATCTGTGAATGTTATTTTACTAGATTGTTTTTTCCATATTGTAATCTTTGAAAAACCAAGATGAGGCTAACCAATGTTCACATAAATGTTTTCGCCACTGAGCAAATTTCAGGTCTGATGAGCGCAAACTTGAACGTTGTGAAAATGCGGTGCAACTTCTGGCGCGTTTACTGTGAACACTGCGTTTGTAGCCACTTTAAGTTACAGTTATAACAGTGGCCAAGTACGCTACCGTCGCTATTTGATCCTAATGTAGACCTACCATAAAAAACTATGGAGGAAATGCCTTGAAATTCCTTGAAAAAAAAAGGGATTGACATGAACCTGTTTGTCCTTCAGACAAGGAGGTGACTGAAAATGTGGTGTTGTTTGATGCAAGAAACCACTTCACAAAATAAAATTCATTATTTTTCCCATACCATTATAATAGAGAATCAGACAAATTATGCTACCCTCTGCCTATTGGCTACTTAGCTTATTCAAGCCTGTCTCAAAATACAACACTGCCCCTTTAATAGATAAAAAAAATCTCTTTACCTGCCTAGCAAAGAATATGAACAAATGTGAACAGGTGGCTACATGCAGCTCTAGCTTTGATCTCAAAACAAGTGCATCTACTCGCAACCCCTCACGCTGTAAACACAGTCCAGTTCAGTATGGGCCTGAGTCATGCCTTACATACAATAGAATCCTACTCCAATGTGCTCTGCCTAACAGAAAATCTCTTGCAACCTTTGTTTTGTTTCAGGTTGTTGCATTGAAAGTAGCTAATATTGCATTGATTCGAGCACAATTCACACAGTAGAGGGAAACGTTGACAGTGTTAACTAAAGGGGAAAACTAGAAAGTTGAGTGGAGTTCAATCTCATGCTTCTCTGTGCGGGCTGAAATGTATTCTGTGAGGCAGTCCCGGGGGAGCTGTGCGCCCGTGTGCAGCTTTAAGGGAACATTGAGGCCAACTCTACTCTATGGATGTCTTGAAATGCACTTTCCTCTCTTCGCTTCTCGCTTGATGACTGGCCCTACCCGCTCCCTCTCTCCGTTGTATTGTCGATGTCAGAGTTCGATACTGATTCCACTCTGCCCTGTTGCTGGAAGATGGATTGAACCACCCACACAGAGCCAGCAGCTACATGGACCTCCTGACCTGTTGAGATGAGGGAGGGGTGGTAGCTAGAGGCAAGGATGTGTGTTAAACCACAGATTATCCATTATATATATATGTCGTGATATATATATATATATAGGCAAGATACTCAAGTGGCTGCTCTAACAATGAAAATAAATGTCTTCAAAAATGGAAGGCAGGTGGGACCATTCCAGCCAATGAGATGGCAGATGTGAACAACAGGCACAACTTCGATATAAAGTGTTTTTTTCTCAAAGTTGTCACGTATCCTACTTATATCAGTACACTTGTAAAAACCACATGTAGCAAATAAGCTATTCATTTTTTTGTTAACCAAATTCAACTCTCGTTGACCTCCATACAAATATTCCTCGCTAGGTAAGCGGGAAAAAACGAAGAAGAAAAAAACACCAACCGCTGGAGAAGACAGATTTTGGGCCCAGTTACTCCTCTCGCTTCGCCTCTTCCTCTCTGGTTAAACACATATCAGTGCTCCTATCACCATACAATGAGCCTCTCAGCATACAGTACTGAACCAATCACAGCCAATCGTTTGCTGGGGCTGGCATAAAAAAGGTCACACACTGGTAGAATATTATACAAGCCACTCACTGGAGTCTACAGTAAAGTAATAGAGATTGTACATATCTGACATCTATATTCAGGCAACTGGAGTCTTGGGCAGGGCAGAGAACGCAGGAGAGCTGATTAGCTGGAAGGAGGAGGAGAGAATGCAGAAAGTTTGTGTTTGCTGGAGGCTAAATGTGTCTAGGCAAAGAGGCCTGTGTCAGTTTGAGTCTTATGAGCGAGGGCATGTTAATTGTGATGCTGCCTGAGATAGCTTGAGGCTAAGAGGCAGATTGTGTTAGAGAGCCTTGGTTAACCGGAGTCGAGAGGAACAGAGGGAGTTAGTAGCAGGATACAGAATGTAAGCTAATGTGGAAAGGGGAGTGACTACACTATCATCACAAACAGACGCCTCGGCATCTGTACTCCAACAGACAGACCTTCTGTGTGTGTGCGTGCCTGCGTGCGTGCGTGCCTCCGTGTGTACATGTCTGTGTGCGCACGTGCATGCCTGCGTATATGAGTTAACAGATGAGCTCTGCAGAGCAGCTCTCCCTGCAATGTGTACCAGTTGGAACTGCTGTCTGGTGAATCCAATCCCCCGTGTCCTCTCTCTCAGCTGTGCCCATCACAGCCTAATCAAATCCCCAGAGCACCAGGTGTGCCCAGGGCAGGTTAATCTAATGCCAGGTGTGCCCATCTCAGCTGAATTAGATCATGCTACATTAGGCGCAAGACAGATCCGGATATGTCATGTTCTCTCTGGGAGCGACACGGAAGGAGGGAGACAGGGAGGGAGGAAACGAGAACAAAAAAAAAGAGAGTGAGACAGAAAAAGGGGTTGATTGTGTCAGGTCAATTTCATGAGCCACTTCACTTCCATTCCTTTGGAGAGGTTAGTGAGGTGAAAAGAATGGAGCATTCTAGCCATCGATCAGGTGGGGAGGGGAAGGACAGAGAGCAGATCGACTACAGTGTTATGCTATGTGTGTGTGTGTGTGTGTGTGTGTGTGTGTGTGTGTGTGTGTGTGTGTGTGTGTGTGTGTGTGTGTGTGTGTGTGTGTGTGTGTGTGTGTGTGTGTGTGTGTGTGTGTGTACGTCTTCTTCAGGGTTAATAACTTCAGCTCTGTGAGTTTGACAGATTTGCTCAAATTTGCTCTGTGATAGAGAAGACAGCATCCATCTAGGGGGTGACGCAAAGATACAAGAGCTTCATGTTCTCTCTCGTTCTGACTTTCTCCGTCACCCACATGTCACTGTCAGCCATCTCTCTCCTTTCACCATTGATTATACACTATGTCTCTGTTTTGACCTCTATGTCACTCAGTCTATTCTATAAATGGGACCCTTATAATAATGAGTCATCCTCATCCTCCACAATCTGAGGGCATCATGTGACAGCCCCCCCCCCCCTACCCCCGAAGCAGACGGCTGTCTACCCCACAGGGGGCAACAAGCAGATGGTAAACAAGATGGCAGAGGGGGTGCCAGCCAAGAGGGAGGATCAACCAGTAAAAATACCAATGACTGTTCCATTACATGAGGGAGAAAAGATGGAAGAACAGAAGAGAAAAGACAGAGAGACAGAGAGAGAGAGAGAGAGAGAGAGAGAGAGAGCTCAGGAGGGTAAATGGTAACTTCCACTTGTGAAGGTTAGTGAGTCATTGTCGTTGCTCCAGTAAGAGCCAGTGATTAAGGGCTCATCAGGCTTACTCCGCCATCTTGATATCATTAATGGAGTCAAATGAACACCCCAGACAACTACGTCACTAAAGTCTCACAAGAGAAACTCTTTCAACCTGCCAAAATCTCTGTATCTCATGAGCTTTCTTCAGACTCGGTGCAGTTTCTTCAGACTACCAGTACTACTCCTTCTCCACATACACACACACACTCACACACACACATATAAACACACACCAATTATTATTTGACACCACAAACAGACCCCCTGGGAAGAGAGCTGGGAAAAGGCCCAGGGAACGCCCCCTCCCTCCATCTACTCCCTCCATCTACTCCCTCCATCTCTCCCCTCGCTTAATGAGGACAGACAGACTGCTGTGAAGAAGGGCTGAGGTCAGGGGAGGATGTGGGCAGGAAAAGGACAGAGAGAACAAAGATGGAGAGGATGAAAAGGAACAGAGGTGCTCCTTGGGGTGATAGTAGACAGTGCCGTTACAGTAATGGCTAACAAAATGCCACACCAAATTTCAGAGCTCATTTCATTCTTCTTTTCCGTCTTTGAGTCTGACACACACACCGTAAACTCTTTAAACATGGTAGCGGAAAAGGACATTCACACCATGTGACAGTCTGGGGAATGGATCAGTGTGTTGATACAAGGCTGGCTAAAATGATTGACACAGAGGACATGACAGAGACCTGACATCGAATGGCTGGTCTGGACATTGTCCTGGGACCGTTAGCCCTGCTATTCTAAGAGAAACAATGGTCGATCTGAATCAGCATGGGGTCACATAACGACCCCGGCCAAAAGCAGACCACCAGATAAACCATGGACCGGGACCTGAGCTAATTAAGTTCAGCCAATCCCCGGACATTAACACGATTGATCCCCCGCCCGTGCGAGATTAGAATCATTCCATCATTGATAAAGAATCAATTGCCACAGTCTATTTAGATTTGAACGCTGCCCTGTTTTCAAACACGTGTAATAGAACTGCCAGTGGCTGTGAGTCTGGGGGTCATTTTAGGATTCAGTGTCCAATTCATTCCCGAAGCCAGCCTGCCCTTCTGGGAACCAGAGAGCCAATGAAAGGTGGATGTAGAAGTGAGAATCGATGAATGCACAACCGTTTATTTTGCGGTCTGGTATGATATCGATAGACAAATGGGAGCATGCTATTAAGTTAGGCTGGCTGCTCATTTGACAGGAGCAGGGAATGGCAATGCAGAAATTCAAAAAATATTGACTCAATTCTGTGGTATCAACCAATCGGTTTGACTAAACAATAACTTGAAAATGGAGTCCAAGGAGACAAACAAGCGAGGCAAACAACAGAAATTCAAATAAAGACTGCTCGCTGTGCCAAAGGGTTCAGGGACAAGGACAAGGTTGCAGAGAATAGAAGTAGCCTAGGACTACACTTCGAACGACAGTGGGGAAGGATGAGAGAAGAGAAAGAGAAAAAGAGAGAGGGCAAAGGTGCATTCCACTCTTTTGTTACGCATGTCGTCCACTTGGCCATTTTGTGGTGAAGGACGTTTCATGGTTTCTAGACAGGTTTTTTTTTCTGTCGGCCTGGAGCTTTTTGTCTCCACTGTCAGCACAGAGAGAATTACCTGCAGTCGCAGCACTGACCTGGACACACTGGTCAAACACACTGAGGACAGAGAGAATTACCTGCAGTCACAGCACTGACCTGGACACACTGGTCAAACACACTGAGGACAGAGAGAATTACCTGCAGTCACAGCACTGACCTGGACGCACTGAGGACAGAGAGAATTACCTGCAGTCACAGCACTGACCTGGACACACTGGTTGTAACGGGTGACGCTCTCCTCATCCTCGGACGAGGTGAGGAGAGAAGGATCCTCAGACCAAAACGCAGAGGAAACAGACGACATCGAAACGAAAACGAAACAAACAAACGCTACAGTCCAGTGTGGTACGAACAAACATACTGACACAGGAGACAATCACCCACAAACAAACAGTGAGAATGCCCTACCTAAATATGACTCTTAATTAGAGGCAAACGCAAACCACCTGCCTCTAATCAAGAGCCATACCAGGCAAACCAAAACCAACATAGAAACAGATAACCTAGAATACCCACCCAACCTCACGTCCTGACCAACTAACACACAAAAACTAACATAAATAGGTCAGGAACGTGACAGTACCCCCCCCCACAAGGTGCGAACTCCGGACGCACCAGCACAAAGTCTAGGGGAGGGTCTGGGTGGGCATCTAACCACGGTGGTGGCTCAGGCTCCGGGCGCGGTTCCCACCCCACCATAATCCATCCTAACTTCCTCCCTCCAAGAATGTCCACCCTCTTTTGACCCCCACAAAATCCCCTTAACAACATATCTAATAAGGACAACACCGGGACAGAGAGATAAATCAAGACAGAGGGATAGATAAGAATATAGAAGTAGATAAAGATAGAGAGGGAGATCAGGATAGAGGGGCAACTCCGGACTGAAAGGCAGCTCCGGACAGAGAGACAGCTCTGGACTGATGGGCAGTTCTGGGTATCTAGCCTTTTCAGGCTGAAGGTCAGCTCATGGCTGACTGACGACTCTCGACGCTCATGGCTGGCTGACGGCTCTCGACGCTCATGGCAGGCTGACGGCTCTCGACGCTCATGGCAGGCTGACGGCTCTCGACGCTCATGGCGCTCTGACGGCTCTCGACGCTCATGGCGCTCTGACGGCTCTCGACGCTCATGGCGCTCTGACGGCTCTGGCTGCTCATGGCTCGCTGGCGGCTCTGGCAGATCCTGTCTGGTTGGCGGCTCTGGCAGATCCTGTCTGGTTGGCGGCTCTGGCAGATCCTGTCTGGTTGGCGGCTCTGGCAGATCCTGTCTGGTTGGCGGCTCTGGCAGATCCTGTCTGGTTGGCGGCTCTGGCAGATCCTGTCTGGTTGGCGGCTCTGGCAGATCCTGTCTGGTTGGCGGCTCTGGCAGATCCTGTCTGGTTGACGGCTCTAGCGGCTCCTGTCTGGCTGACGGCTCTAGCGGCTCCTGTCTGGCTGACGGCTCTAGCGGCTCCTGTCTGGCTGACGGCTCTGTAGGCTCATGGCAGACGGGCGGCTTTGCAGGCTCATGGCAGACGGGCGGCTTTGCAGGCTCCTGGCAGACGGATGGCTCAGACGGCGCTGGGGAGACGGATGGCTCAGATGGCGCTGGGGAGACGGATGGCTCAGATGGCGCTGGGGAGACGGATGGCTCAGATGGCGCTGGGGAGACGGATGGCTCAGATGGCGCTGGGGAGACGGATGGCTCTGGCCGGATATGGCGCACTGTAGACCTGGTGCGTGGTGCCAGAACTGGAGGCACCGTGCTAATGACAAGCACCTTCCTACTAGTGCGGGGAGCAGGAACAGGGCACACTGTATTCTCAAAGCCTACTCTATCCCTGATGCGTGGTACCGGCACTGGTGACGCCGGGCTGAGGACAAGCACATCCGGATTAGTAGGGGGAGAATATACAGTGTGTACAGGGCTCTGGAGACGCACTGGTAGCTTAGTGCGTGGGGCCGGAACTGGAGGCACCGGGCTAGATACACGCACTACAGGGAGAGTGCGTGGAGGAGGAACAGGGCTCAGGATACGCACTGGTAGCCTAGTGCGTAGTGTATACACTGTAGGTACTAGGCTGGGGCGGGGAGGTGGTGCCGGAAATACCGGACCGTGGAGGCGTACTGGCACTCTTGAGCATTGAGCTTGCCCAACCTTACCTGGTTGAATACTCCCGGTTGCCCGACCAGTGCGGGGAGGTGGAATAACCCGCACCGGGCTATGTAGGCGAACCGGGGAAACCATGCGTAAGGCAGGTGCCATGTATGCCGGCCCGAGGAGACGCACTGGAGACCAGACGCGTTGAGCCGGCCTCATGACACCTGGCTCAATACCCAATCTAGCCCTCCCAGTGCGGGGAGGTGGAATAACCCGCACTGGGCTATGCACTCGTACAGGAGACACCGTGCGCTCTACTGCGTAACACGGCGCCTGCCCGTACTCCCGCTCTCCACGGTAAGCCTGGGAAGTGGGCGCAGGTCTCCTACCTGCCCTTGGCCCACTATCTCCTAGCCACCCCCCAAGAATTTTTTGGGAATTACTCACGGGCTTTTTTGGCTTCCGTGCCAGACGCGTTCCCTCATAGCTCCGGTTCCTCTCCCCGGTAGCCTCTGCTCTCCTCCGTGCCTCCAGCTCAGCTTTGGGACGGCGATTTTCTCCTGCTTTAGCCCAGGGACCTTCTCCATTCATTATTTGCTCCCATGTCCAGAAATCCTTTCTCTCCTGTCCCTTACTCCGTTTAGTTTCCCTTTGCCGCTTGGTCTTAGCTTGTTGGTGGGTGATTCTGTAACGGGTGACGCTCTCCTCATCCTCGGACGAGGTGAGGAGAGAAGGATCCTCAGACCAAAACGCAGAGGAAACAGACGACATCGAAACGAAAACGAAACAAACAAACGCTACAGTCCAGTGTGGTACGAACAAACATACTGACACAGGAGACAATCACCCACAAACAAACAGTGAGAATGCCCTACCTAAATATGACTCTTAATTAGAGGCAAACGCAAACCACCTGCCTCTAATCAAGAGCCATACCAGGCAAACCAAAACCAACATAGAAACAGATAACCTAGAATACCCACCCAACCTCACGTCCTGACCAACTAACACACAAAAACTAACATAAATAGGTCAGGAACGTGACACTGGTCAAACACGCTGAGGACAGAGAGAATTACCTGCAGTCACAGCACTGACCTGGACACACTGGTCAAACACACTGAGGACAGAGAGAATTACCTGCAGTCACAGCACTGACCTGGACACACTGGTCAAACACACTGAGGACAGAGAGAATTACCTGCAGTCACAGCACTGACCTGGACGCACTGAGGACAGAGAGAATTACCTGCAGTCACAGCACTGACCTGGACACACTGGTCAAACACGCTGAGGACAGAGAGAATTACCTGCAGTCACAGCACTGACCTGGACGCACTGAGGACAGAGAGAATTACCTGCAGTCACAGCACTGACCTGGACACACTGGTCAAACACGCTGAGGACAGAGAGAAACGGGGAACATGGAAGGAAAAGAGAATGACATCTGCTTTGTGGATACAAGTATGCTAATGTCCAGATATGTCATTTTGTGTGATTTGTTATTGATTATGTTTTTCTTTCTTTCCTTTTGTTTTCATCTAGAGACGGGTGTGGAACATTAGAGTGAGCTAGAAACACGAGCGTAATGCATCAGACGATTGATTGTTCAATGTGTCAATGTGTTTGTACTTGTCCCTATCCAAATAAACTAAACAAAAGGAAAAAAACGGGAAATCAGGCACAAAGTGAAGAAAGGGGACTCAGCTGGCCCCGTGTGATTGGTTGATTGAATTTCCCCTATTTCTCTGGCTAGCTACAGTGAGGCAATTACGGCTCCTGCCACCACTACTGCTGAGTCAACTGATATCGTGTGGATGTGTGTGAGTGTGTTGTGTCACAGTGTATCTTACTGACTCATGATGTAGGGCACTGCAGACTTCACCCTGTTGCTTACTCCTCAAACCCAACTTCACGCCAGAAATCATAATAGTATCATTACGGAGGAGTTATGGGTGTGTGTGCGTCACCTCACATGCCCCTTCAGAGTTCCTCCTGCCCCAGAAACACCCCTTTCGCCAGCCCTCCCTTCCTCCCAATTCTATCTCATCCTCCTAAACCTCCTATCACATTGTGCACAACCCCCCCAGCTCATAATCCTTGTATCATATCCCATTAAATCCCACATCATCTGCTGAATCTCTCATACAATCACATACCACACACACACACACCTGCTTATCCTCCACAAAGAGAATAAAAGGGAAGAGGGGATGAGAAGGGATTGTTAGTTTCATTCTAACTCTATTCTCCAATTCTCTGCCCTAATAAGTCTTTATCCCCAGTAGGAGGCAGGAGGAATCAATGCTGAGGGCTAAAGGAACCCAGCTGACTTCAGAACAAGTGAGAGGTCACTCTTAATTAATACAGCTTGGCTACTGCTATCGGGTTTAACCACCATGCCTGGCTCACTGGGAGAAACACAGGGAGAGAGGGGGGGTGAGAGGGAGAGAGAGGAGAGGGGGAAAGAGAGAGAGAGGGAGAGGGCGAAGAGAGAGAGGGAGAGGGAAAAGAGAGAGTGTGTGAGAGAGAAAGAGAGAGAGACTGTCAAGGAGAGGAGATTATTAACAATGAGCGGGCTGAAGAAAAAAAGTTCTAATGTATTCTGACCACACAGTCCACTGGGTGAGTTGTTCTTAGAACATGTCAACTTTTCAGAGAGGAAGAGGGGAGAGGAGGAGGGGCTGGGAACAGTGAGACAGTGGAAGGCAGGATCATTCTCCTGCTCTTGAAAAGGAAGGAATAATGACCCAAAACTGTTAAGCCAGTGGAGGAGAGGCTCTCTGGAGAGGTGAGGAACTAGCAGCCCTGATAAACATTCGTGTCCACACCCACAGTAAACACAAACACAGTGTAGGAACACACCATTTCTCCCCCTCTGCACCGTGAGCTCCTCCAGTCCGGCCCTACGGCACATCCAATACCTTCCTCTTCCCACCTCCCCACAACACACAATGCACTGCTCTGTCATCATCAAAAAGCACTCTGAGAATGAGGGCGAAAGAGAGAGAGAGAGAGGGACAAAGTGCTAAACGAGCAATAAAGCTGACAGCAGAGAGAGGCCATTCATCGTTTCGCCAGAGAAGAGGCTCCAGAGTTCAGATGCTCACTAGCACCACATTTACACCATCTATCAGAGGACAACACACACTGTACATCACTGCAACCATAACACAGCACTACGTGGACAACAGTGGAGGCTGCTGAGGGGAGGACGGCTCATAATAATGGCCGGAACGGAGCAAATGGAGTGGCATCAAACGCATGCAAACCACGTGTTTGATGTATTTGACACGATTCCACTCATTCTGCTCCAGCCATTACTACGAGCCCGTCCTCCCCAACTAACGTGTCACCAACCTCCTGTGGTGGGCAACAATACATGACACAGCCAGAAAGAGGGGAAATGAAGAGAGATTGAAAGAAAACAAAGAGAGGGGAAGGAGAATGGGAAAAGGGCATGACAAGAATGGAAACGGAATAAGCCTAATAAAGGCCTGAGGAAAAAGGACGACAATGAAAAACAGAAGAATGGATGACAGAGCAGAGAACCACAACCGAAAATAAGAGAAAGATGAGGCAGTGAAGTGAACTGACTGCTAATCCTGCCCCTTCAGCTTGGCAGCAGAGAGAGAGAGAGACAGAGAGAGACAGTGAGAGAGAGAGAGGGAGAGAGACAGAGAGACAGAGAGAGACAGAGAGAGAGAGAGACAGAGATAGACAGAGAGAGAGAGAGAGAGAGAGAGAGAGAGAGAGAGAGAGAGAGAGAGAGAGAGAGTGAGAAAAGTGTCTCTGTCATTGTGTCACCTGCTTGGAGGGATGGGAGGGAGGGAGAGGCAGGGTGGAAGTGATGGCAGGCAGGCAGGCGGGAGGGAGGGATCGTGTCACTGGCAGGGCTGGGACAGGGGGGACTGGAGCCCAGGCAGCAGGAGATTTCCCCCAGGTCCCCCCCTCACCTGTCTGTGACCCCAACCCGACAGACACACACACCCAACCTAACCTCGGCTTCAGCCTCTCCAACTGACGAAGTCCTGACAGCAGACATACATCGACAGGCATATGTGCAAGGATGGATGCTGGCACAGATGCATGAATGCACACAGACACATAGTCTTGCTCTGATTGGGTGCCACCGAAAGTGAACTCACAGAGACCACTCCTCTCTCACACACACACACACACACACACACACACACACACACACACACACACACACACAGAGAGCGAGAGATATTTTGCCTGAAGCCAGCACTAGGGAACGACAACAGACGCGATGCCCTGTCTGCTCACGTCTACTATCTGTCATAGATAACACACACACATACACACACACACACACACACACACATCCCTCAACACCCTCCTCATAGACAGACCAGGCACTCTGTCTCCAAGCAGGTCCTATCAGACAATGCCCCATAGCCAGCGAGCTCATACACACACAAAATATATACACATTACACACACATTACATACACACACAAACAGGGAGAAAAGGATAAGAGGACTATTGACTAGGGAGATTGCTAGGAGCTGGCAGGTACGAACACTCCAACTAGCCTATCTATGTATAAAACCCCACATATCCTAAACCAACAAACACACACACACACCTATACAAAATAACACACATTAACTTAATAATCCCATGCAAGCCCATTTATGACCCAATTAAAGAGCATCATCTTTCCATCCTAATACTTCAGAGTGTTTTTGGACATGGAGTCTGGGCTGCGTTGGGAGCTGATAACCATCGTTAACCCTTGCAGTGAAAGCACCCACACAGATCGCCATCTGACCCTTTCAGTGCCGTGAAAACACACCCTCAGGTCATTACCAGCAGAGCGGTGTGGGAAGGAAACACAGGTAGGGGCCAGGTTACAGACACTAACCCTGTGTTCTAAATGGCACGATATTCCCCGTGTAGTGCACTACTTTTGACCAAGCCATTTATTTGCATGACCAATGCATCATCACATCATTATTTTGTATTTCTTCGTTTTTTGTGACTTGAAACCCGTCATAACATAATTTTGCAGCACACAATCACATTTATATTTTACAATGTTTTCTGTCACAAGAAATCCACAGATGATACACTCTTAGAAAAAGCGGTTCCAAAAGGATTCTTCGGCTGTCCCCATAGGAGAACCGTTTTTGGTTACAGGTACAACTCCTTTTGGTTCCAGGTAGAACTCTTTTTGGTTCCAGGTAGAACCGTCTGTGTAAAGGGGTCTACATGGAACCAAAAAAAGGATTCTTCAAACGGTTCTCTTCTGGGAACAGCCGAATAACCCTTTTAGGTTCTAGATAACACCTTTTTGTCTAAGAGTGTACAAGAGAAGGGAGTTTAAATGTCAACCCAATAAAAATGCCCCCTAGCATAAAAGTACAATCAGTGAAATATAACTGTGCTCTTCATTTGTCAAGACGGGATCCGTTTCGCTCCCAACCCCCACACTTCTGAATTGTCTAAGAGAGGATGTTAACGTGAATCGAGTTCTTCCAAAGTATTTTTTTGCCCTCAGCAAGCTTTACTAGTTCCTAGAAGAAAACACAAGTCACTTTAGCAATCAGAGCCCTAAACGCACACACACACACACACACACACACACACACACACGGTCTGTTTGAACACACTCATTCTGTCTAAAGAGTTCCTGTTCTGACGAGTTATACAGTAGCTCATATAAACTGAGCAAATACTAATCTGGTGAACACTTTAATCCTGGGATCTGTCTCGTCTTTTCATTTGACTGTCTGATTGCATTTCTATTTAAGTAATGTAACGCGACAGAACTTAGAGAATGTGAGTTCCACTGTACTGGGATATGAGAGCTCACAAAGCACCCATTGAGACAACAAGCCAGCCTTAATAAATACAGAGATGTTTATTAAAGCTGCTCAAATCTACTGCTGACCCCTTGAGATATGTGGATTCTGCTGCTACTGCAAAATGAACAGTTTGGCTTGACCTAGCCGAGAGAAGGTGGTGGTGGTGGTGGGGGGGTAGGGGGGGGCAATGCAGTTAGAAATAGGATAGCAATAACTGGAACGGAAAGGGATGGCGAAAAGAGAGAGAGAGAGAGAAAGGGAGAGAGGGGTCACAGAGGGAGGTAGAGCTAACAAGAGCTTTGATGCTACATTATCTTTTCACCCTTGCTGTGCTGCCCTAGGTTGTACTCTCCCCTCAACACAGGAGGCACAGGAGGCTCATAACAATGGCCGGAACAGAGCAAATGGAATGGCATCAAACACCTGGAAACTATGAGTTTGATGTATTTGATACCATTCCACTAATTCTGCTCCAGCCACTACCACGAGCCCGTCCTCCCCAATTAAGGTGCCACCAACCTCCTGTGTCCCTCAACACTACCACACACTGCCTGCGACACACACACACAC
Organism: Salvelinus fontinalis; assembly: GCF_029448725.1. Lineage (NCBI taxonomy): Eukaryota > Metazoa > Chordata > Actinopteri > Salmoniformes > Salmonidae > Salvelinus > Salvelinus fontinalis. The sequence goes on from NC_074699.1 coordinate 15,073,448, forward strand.
ACACACACACACACACACACACACACACACACACACACACACTGCCTGCGACACACACACTGCCTGCGACACACACACACACACAAACACACACACTGCCTGCAACACACGCATGCATGCATACACACACGCGTACCACGCTAGGGAACACTGCACCTCAGAGTCAGTGCCTCAGTCACTGTCAAAATATCAGCCTCTTTCTCTCCCCATTCAACTCAATGAATACCATCTGCCAAACCAGGGACAAAAAACAGAACAGCTCATAGACCTTACAGGGAGACTGGCGCCTTGAGGGTGTGTGTGTGTGCTTGTGCGTGTGTGTGTCTGAATTCGGACGTCTGCACACAGGGCTTAATCTCTGAAGCAGTGTCTAATTTCTAACACAATCCAGAGCCTTTTGGTCAAGCCCTAGTCCAAATTGGAGCCAGGCCAGGTCCTTCTCCCCCTTCCTCTTCACCCACATCCTCCACATACCCCCACACAGCCCATCACAAGGTTGTTGGCATGACCGTCTCCACAAAAACACTCTAATCGCTCTCCTGTCTCTAACAAACAAAACTTCTCATCTTCAGTATGTGGTATCACTGAAGAAAAACAAAATACATATTTTATTCATCAAAGCCCTTCGGGCAAATTGAGAAGAAGAGGAGCATTTGCTGTCATCTAAGAGACAGTTATTAGATTTTAAACTTAATACGCCATAACCTAGCAGTCTGCCTGCAATGCTTTCTGGGGACTTTAAATCATTAGGTTGCTGAGTTTTTGTGTAATTGCCTTGGTGAAGTGAGGAATTCTAACAAAGTGGTAGGCAGGCCCCAACTCCCAGGATCTCCTTAACAACACTCCTGTGAATAAACATCAAAGACAAACAGCTGCCAGCAAGAGACTGTGGGAGAGAGAGAGAGAGAAAGAGGGAGGAAGGGTTTACACTATCTGTCTCTGTGTGTGTGTGTGTGTGTGTGTGTGTGTGTGTGTGTGTGTGTGTGTGTGTGTGTGTGTGTGTGTGTGTGTGTGTGTGTGTGTGTGTGTGTGTGTGTGTGTGTGTGTGTGTGTGGAATGCCTCTTAACTGTATCATCTTGTACTGGACTAAGAATAAACACAGAGGACGAGCGGAGCCACAGAGAGATCATGGTAGGACACACAATATCCTGGACCTGACATCATCAGCATGCATACTTTTTGTGTTACACACATTCTATTATGTTGTAGCTACATATCTATATTAAAACCTCTTGCAGATCAGTGGGACGCTAGCGACTGCAACTTCCGGTGAAATTGCAGAGCGCCAAACTCAAATTAAATTACTATAAATATTACTTTCATGAAATCACAAGTGCAATACATCAAAATAAAGCTTACTTGTTGTTAATCCAGCCACCGTGTCAGATTTCAAAAAGGCTTTACGGCGAAAGCAAACCATGCGATTATCTGAGGACAGCGCCCAGCACACAAATGCAGAACAAATCATTTTCAACCAGGGAGTTGCGACACGAAAGTCAGAAATAGCGATATAATACACTGCTCAAAAAAATTAAGGGAACACTTAAACAACACAATGTAACTCCAAGTCAATCACACTTCTATGAAATCAAACTGTCCACTTAGGAAGCAACACTGATTGACAATACATTTCACATGCTGTTGTGCAAATGGAATAGACAAAAGGTGGAAATTATAGGCAATTAGCAAGACACCCCCAAAAAAGGAGTGATTCTACAGGTGGTGACCACAGACCACTTCTCAGGCCTGCTGGAGGTCATTTTGCAGGGCTCTGGCAGTGCACCTCCTGGCACAAAGGCGGAGGTAGCGGTCCTGCTGCTGGGTTGTTGCCCTCCTACGGCCTCCTCCACGTCTCCTGATGTACTGGCCTGTCTCCTGGTAGCGCCTCCATGCTCTGGACAGTACGCTGACAGACACAGCAAACCTTTTTGCCACAGCTCGCATTGATGTGCCATCCTGGATGAACTGCACTACCTGAGCCACTTGTGTGGGTTGTAGACTCCGTCTCATGCTACCACTAGAGTGAGAGCACCGCCAGCATTCAAAAGTGACCAAAACATCAGCCAGGAAGCATAGGAACTGAGAAGTTGTCCGTGGTCACCACCTGCAGAATCACTCCTTTTTTGGGGGTGTCTTGCTAATTGCCTATAATTTCCACCTTTTGTCTATTCCATTTGCACAACAGCATGTGAAATTTATTGTCAATCAGTGTTGCTTCCTAATTGGACAGTTTGATTTCACAGAAGTGTGATTGACTTGGAGTTACATTGTGTTGTTTAAGTGTTCCCTTTATTTTTTTGAGCAGTGTATATGCCTTACCTTTGAAGATCTTCTTCTATTGGCACTCCAAAAGGTCCCAGTTACATTACAAGTGGTCCATTTGTTCGAAAAACTCCTTATTTATATCTATAAAAACTCAGTTTAGCTGGCGCGCTTCAGTCAATGATCCACTCAGTTTCCTTCCTTCAAAATGAATCCCAAACGTTACCAATAAACTTATCCAAACATGTCAATCAACGTTTATAATCAAACCTTAGGTACCCTAATACGCAAATAAACTATAAAATTTAAGACTGAGAATCATTATTGTCTTTACCGGAGAAAAATACCAAAGAACGCGCCCTCATTCAAGAGCTTGGAAACACTACAGACAAAATGGTAGCCACCTAGAAAAACTACAATTTCTGGCTCATTTTTCCAAAAACCAGCCTGAAACTCTTTCTAAAGACTGTTGACATCATGTGGAAGCCCTAGGAACTGCAACCGGGCACGATTTCGCCCTATTATAAAAGTGCCAGCCATTGAAATCAGTGGCTGGATGACATTTTTTTCCGCTTCTGGGCCTGAGTAGCAGGCAGTTTACTTTGGGCACGCTTTTCATACGGACGTCAAAATACCGCCCCCTAAACCAAAGAAGTTAACTAAAATGTCAACACAGTGAGTGAGTTGAGTGAGTGAATGAGTGAGTGAGTGAGTGAGTGAGTGAGTGAGTGAGTGAGTGAGAGCTGTTTATGTCTGGGGGTTCAGGGCTGTCTGGGGCAACATCCCTCAGCTAGACAAGGCCAGCCAGACTGGTGAGTAATGGTGAATGGCAGGGTACTGAGGGCATACCTTCAGATGTAATGTCTAGACGTTAGAGATACAGTATAGTTTGTGTTTTCTCAACATCTCAATCTCCACGGGCTGGTATGACACTGATATCTAACCATCACAAGGCCAATCACGCAACCAGTACCTCGACAGGAAAACACTCAGCCACACACAGTCAGCCACGCACATCCGTGTACAGATAGATACGCACAGATAGACATGCACACACACTTCCTTGGAGACAGAACGAGAGCCCGAGAGCCAAAGAGCAGCAGAGGAAATGTAATGAGGCCAGATTAGCATCCGAACAGTAGATGCTAATCAGAGAATACACGCCTCAACACATTCACATTGGGGCGGCGGGTAGCCTAGTGGTTAGAGCGTTGGGCCAGTAACCGACAGGTTTCTAGATCGAATCCCTGAGCTGACAAGGTAAAAATCTGTCGTTCTGCCCCTGAACAAGGCCGTTAACCTACTGTTCCTGGGCCGTCATTGTAAATAAGAATTTGTTCTTAACTGACTTGCCTAGTTATATAAAAAATAAAATTGCACGGCACATCAGCACTCATGCAGTCACACACACACACACACACACACACAGCAGGACGGTAGAAGTCAATGTTCTAGTAACCAACATCAAGAACGTTACCTGTCAGTCCATCTCTATTCCCTAAGGTGTGCTGCTGACTGCATGGTGCAAGACTCTTCAGCACTGCTAATGAGCTGTGAGCATCTCTGACAAAATAACTAAAAATACATTATTACAAAAATGCCGCACAGTGGAAAATATTGGAAGTTGTCAAAGAAAAGAGCTGACTGGATCATGGGTGATCCTTAGAGGTTTGGACCTCTGGAAGTTCCACTGACTATTTTCCAGTCAAACAGAGAATGAAACATTAGCATTAGCGAGGTGAAAGAGACAGAGATAGAGGCAGACACAGAGACGGGCAGAGAAGAAAGACATTGCCATACCTCACCAGCGGGTGACCAGCCCCAAATCCCAGCATTGTTGGCAGACAAAGACTGTGTTAAGCGTACGGATGAGAGAGGGAGGTGACTGCTGTGCAGGCGTTGTGGGCCGTCAGATCTGTCTGGCTCATGTTTATTAGATTTTTTTTTTATTTTACCTATATTTAACTAGGCAAAGACAGTTAACCTGTTGGGGATGGGGGCGCTGTTTAGACTATTTATGCTAATGTGGCTAATTTTTTAAACGGCTTCCCACAAAATCCTTGATCGTACAATATGCATATTATTATTATTATTGGATAGAAAACAGTCTATAGTTTCTATAGGAGTTGAAATTTTGTCTCTAAGTGGAACAGAGCCCATTCTACAGCAATTTCCCTGACATGGAGTCAGATTTGAGAAACGTTGGCCACTTTTCTGAAGTCATTTAAACGGGCACTGTCGTTGCTATGACTATACGGACACTTCTTACGTCTTCCCCTGGATGCCTTTACGTGATGACGATTCCAACGGGCTCGATTGCTCGTTCACAGGCACTACAAATGAAAAAAACCTTTAGCTAGCAAGTCTTTTCTTGCTGCGTAACGCGCGTGGAAGACACCGACCCTCTCCTGTTCCAAGCATTAGTTTAGCCTGTTATATTTCTCCGGTCATCTTTTCACTCGTTATAGGAGTTACAAACATCACAAAGTAGTTAATTTAAAGCGTTTTATAGCAATTTATATCCGTTTAGTGCGATTTTGGGACATTTATTTTTGCAACGATGTGAAAAGTTGGGAACGCTTTTCAGTTCATCCCGAACGTAGTTGACATTTCCACATGGCAAGAGGACAGCTTTCCACCAAAAGACGATTTCTCCCAAGAAAGGATCCTTTGCCCAAGATACTGATGGAAGAACAGCTCAAGGTAGGACATTTTTATTATGATAAATCGTGTTTCTGTCGAAACATTTTAGTGGCTTAGGACGCCATGTTTTTTGACGTAGCTTCGCTTGGCGCAAACTGTATTGAAAAGTAAGGATAAATTAAAAAATGTAATAACGCAATTGTATTAAGAATTAAATTGTCTATCAATCCCTGTCCACCCTATATTTTTTAGTCACGTTTATGAGTATTTATGTATAAGAGTAGATCACTGTCTAAGTGGCGCAAGGACAAATTCTGACCAGCTGAGTTACATTTCACATTGTCTAACCATGATTTTGGTGGCTAAATATAAACATTTTCGATCAAACTGTATATGCATGTTGTAATGTGATGTTACAGGAGTGTCATCGGAAGAATTCTGAGAAGGTTAGTGAAAAAATTAATATCTTTTGGCGATGTTGACTTTTATCGCTCACTTTGGCTAGAATCAATGCTGGGCTGCTAATTGCTATGTGCTAAGCTAATATAACGATTTATTGTGTTTTCGCTGTAAGACACTTAGAAAATCTGAAATATTGTCTGTATTCACAGGATCTGTGTCTTTCGATTCGTGTATGCTGTGTATTTTTACGAAATGTTTGATGATTAGTAGTTAGGTAAACACGTTGCTCATTGTAATTATTCTAGTCCATTTGTGATGGTGGGTGCAATTGTAAACTATGCCATATACCTGAAATATGCACTTTTTTCTAACAAAACCTATCCCATACCATAAATATGTTATCAGACTGTCATCTAATGAGTTTTTTTGTTGGTTAGGGGCTATAAATATCTTAGTTTAGCCGAATTGGTGATGGCTACTGGTGTTGGTGGACAAATAAAAGATGGTGGAATATGCTAATGTGTTTTTAGGTAATAGATGTACATCTTTACATATTGTGTCTTCCCTGTAAAACATTTTAAAAATCGGAAATGTTGACTGGATTCATAAGATCTGTGTCTTTCATTAGCTGTATTGGACTTTAATGTGTGAAAGTTAAATATTTTAAAAAAATATTTTTTTTGAATTTCGCGGCACTGGTTTTTCAGTGGGGGGGGGGGGGGTGTGCCGCTAGCGCCACGCTGATCCTAGACAGGTTAAGAACAAATTCTTATTTTCAATGACGGCCTAGGAACAGTGGGCTAACTGCCTTGTTCAGGGGCAGAATGACAGATTTTTACCTTGTCAGCTCGGGGATTCAATCTTGCAACCTTTCGGTTAAGAGTCCAACGCTCTAGCCACTAAGCTACCTGCCGTGAGACCGTGGAGACCAGGAAGTCAATATGGAGCCACTGAACCAGCCCTGACTTCGTTCTCTCTTTTTTCCTCTCTTTAGAGAGTTGTTTAGAGGCGGGGAGTCGGGTCAGTGTGTGAGAGATCACAGGACAGGGTTTACAGAGTGATGACACTGCTACAGAGGCTAATCTGTGGTGCTCTATAGGGGGATGGCTCTCTAGATGGTCAATGGAGGCATGTTATCCATTGTCTCTAAATGGATACACACACAGCACGCCCTTGTTACAATACAATGTGTTTACAAACCGCTCAGCTTCACTGCCTAAAAGTCAATATTCAATGTATTTCTGCTGATGAGACACATACACTCAATCACTGCCAGAAATCTACTCTCTCACAGACATACAGTACACACTCTCCGATCTTGCTGGCAGTCTGACATGTGTAACAACACAGGAATGTCTACAAATGGAGACCTTGAGAGATGTCAGGAGAGGTGTGATGTCACTGACTGCTTCTAAGTGGAGAGAGAGAGAGAGAGAGAGAGAGAGAGAGAGAGAGAGAGAGAGAGAGAGAGAGAGAGAGAGAGAGAGAGAGAGAGAGAGAGAGAGAGAGAGAGAGAGATTTACATTGTTGCTTTGGCAATATTGACACAATGTTTTTCATGCCAATAAAGCAGCTTGAATTTGAATTTGAGAGAGAGAGAGAGAGTACATATTTTCCACCGGCAGTAGAACACAGGTTGTGTTTCTCTCAGCAGAGCGGCAGTGCAGAGCGGAGTGGCAGGTCTGGAAAATCAGGTTTCCACAACAGATGATGAGGAAACCAACTCACATATGGTGTAAATGAGGGTACATCACCTCCCTTGACCTCTACAAAACCAAGACTCCACTTGGCAACAATAAATACTAAGTCCAATGGAGAATTGAAGAGAAAGGGCACTGGTCCTCTTGGGAAGGAAAAAATCTGTTGTAAACGCATCTAAATATTTCAATGCACAGAATGGCATATCAAAACCTCTACTCATCCCGGGGCAACACACAGCTTCCCCATTCCGCTGACATGTAAGTTTAATGTGAACACAATGTGAATTCAGTGTGAACTTCATGTGAACTGCAGATAACTCACCAGACTGTAGATCTGCTGTCACATTGTCTAACAGATGACAAGGTAGGGGCACTATGAGCATGGCGCCGCCCTCGTGTTTGTGATGGAAGGTACAATTTGAGCCAGACACAGACAGACACATACGCACACACACACACACACACACACACACACACACACACACACACACACACACACACACACACACATACAGAATAAATCCCTGTTAAAATCAAGGTTAAATAAACACACACACACAGGCCAGAGACAGAGAGCGGGGAAGGAAAAAATTTACTTTGAAGAGCCAAAATGATACAGAAAACAAAAATCTCGTAAACAAAATTACCTGAAACGATGGGCTGAACTTGCCTCCTCTCAGAAAAAAGCTATAGTTAAAGACATTTAGAGAGGCGCTTGCAAAACATGACAGTCAGACAGACAGGCAGGGGGCCGTGAACCACGCAGAAAGGAATCTGGGAATACATGAGGTGAAAAGATGAGAGACAAAGTTGTAAGAAAGAAAAGCTACAAAATTGTGGAGTTAAAGTGTGTGGTGCATTCATAGCACACACACATACCCCTCCCCCACACACACATATCCCCCCAACACACACACATATCCCCCCACACACACACATATATCCCCCCCACACACACATCCCCCCAACACACACACATCCCCCCTCCCCACACACACACATCCCCCCAAAACACACACATATCCCCCCAACACACACACATATCCCCCCAACACACACACACACACACCCCCCCCCCCCCCCCCACACACACCCCCCCCCCCCCACACACATATATATATGTCCCCCCCTCACACACACATATCCCCCCCACACACACATACCCCCCACACAAACACACATATCCCCCCACTCACACACACACATATCCCCCCTTCACACACACACGACTGCATCTCTGTGTCAACAGGATAAATGATTCAAGTTGAGCCTGATCCTCTGTAAATGCTTCAGAGCACCCAGGAGATCCACTCTTCAGTCGTTGAGGGAGGGAACACAGGACGTAAGAATGAACCAGGCTCAGAGTACAACTACTGTCCCTCTGGGCTGATATGTGCTGAGAGTACCTAAGCTCTGATTCAGGAACAGTATTTGTCCTCTAGTTTCCCAAAGGCTTGAGCTAGGACACAGATCCTGGATAGATAGAAGTGGAACAGATCATTCCAGTATCATAGTAAACCTCCCCTTCAGTGCCTGTAAAAAAGGAGCTGATATGTCCATATAGTAAACATTACTCCTGGCGATGACATCCCCTATGTCCATATAGTTGACATTACTCCTGATGATGACATCTTATATGTCCATATAGTTGACATTACTCCTGATGATGACAGCTTCTATGTCCATATAGTTGACATTACTCCTGATGATGACATCTTCTATGTCCATATAGTTGACATTACTCCTGATGATGACAGCTTCTATGTCCATATAGTTGACATTACTCCTGATGATGACATCTTCTATGTCCATATAGTTGACATTACTCCTGATGATGACATCTTCTATGTCCATATAGTTGACATTACTCCTGATGATGACATCCTCTATGTCCATATAGTTGACATTACTCCTGATGATGACATCTTCTATGTCCATATAGTTGACATTACTCCTGATGATGACATCCTTACATAGCAGGTGTACCTCCTGTGACCGTCACACAGTGCAGGTAGCTTGGCGGTTAGAGCGTTGAGCCAATAACCGAAAGGTCACTGGTTCAAACACCTGAGCTGACAAAGTGACACATCTGTCGATGTGCCCTTGAGCAAGGCACTTAACACTAATTTGCTCCAGGGGCGCGGTACTACTATGGTTTACCCTGTAAAACAACACATTTCACTACGCCTTTCCGGTGTATGTGACAATACAACATTACATTTTTGTATTTTTTTTTAAGCACTGGAGGTAATCACATAACATCACTGAATCTCCAGCAACGTTCTGCTGGAAAACACTTTTCATCACATCCACTGTCAGAGAGACTGTTGAACTGTGGGACAGTGGTAGTCGCTGGGAACTGGGCACTATTCTGCCATCCATCAATGAAGATACTAGTAGTACAGGTCAGGGTCAAATGGAGAGAGTGTCAGGATGAGAGACAGAGAGAGTCAGGAAGAGAGAGAGATAGAGAGAGAGTCAGGAAGAGAGAGAGACAGAGAGAGAGTCAGGAAGAGAGAGAGACAGAGAGAGAGTCAGGAAAAGAGAGAGAGAGCGAGAGAGTCAGGAAAGGAGAGAGAGAGAGAGAGAGTCAGGAAAAGAGAGAGAGAGAGAGAGTCAGCAAGAGAGAGAGAGAGAGAGTCAGGAAGAGAGAGAGTCAGAAAGAGAGAGAGAGAGAGTCAGAAAGAGAGAGAGAGTCAGGAAGAGAGAAAGAGAGAGAGAGAGTCAGGAAGAGCGAGAGAGAGAGTCAGGAAGAGAGAGAGAGTCAGGAAGAGAGAAAGGAAAGAGAGAGAGAGAGTGTCAGGAAGAGAGAGAGAGAGAGAGAGATATTATTTTGACACTTAGTTATTGTTGTTACTGTTGTCCCGTTGACCATTTTGATTCTCATTTTTATATTGTAAATAAGCTTTGGCAATATGTACACTGTTACGTCATGCCAATAAAGCAAATTGAATTGAATTGAATTGAATTGAATTGAGAGAGAGAGAGAGAGAGAGAGAGTCAGGAAGAGAGAGAGAGAGAGAGTAAGGAAGAGAGAGAGTAAGGAAGAGAGAGGGAGAGAGTCAGGAAGATAGAGAGAGAGAGAGTCAGGAAGAGAGAGAGAGAGAGAGAGAGAGAGAGAGAGAGAGAGAGAGAGAGAGAGAGAGAGAGAGAGAGAGAGTCAGGAAGAGAGAGAGAGAGAGAGAGAGAGAGAGAGAGAGAGTGTGTCAGGAAGAGAGAGAGAGAGAGAGAGAGAGAGAGTCAGGAAGAGAGAGAGAAAGAGAGAGAGAGAGAGAGAGAGAGAGAGAGTGTCAGGAAGAGAGAGAGAGAGAGAGAGAGAGAGAGTCAGGAAGAGAGAGAGAGAGAGTCAGGAAGAGAGAGCGAGAGAGTAAGGAAGAGAGAGAGAGAAAGAGAGAGAGAGAGAGAGAGAGTGTCAGGAAGAGAGAGAGAGAGTGTCAGGAAGAGAGAGAGAGAGAGAGAGAGAGAGAGAGAGAGAGAGATAGAGAGAGAGAGAGAGAGAGAGAGAGAGAGTGTCAGGAAGAGCGAGAGAGAGCGAGAGAGTGTCAGGAAGAGCGAGAGAGAGAGAGAGTGTCAGGAAGAGCGGGAGAGAGAGAGAGTGTCAGGAAGAGCGGGAGAGAGAGAGAGAGAGTGTCAGGGAGAGAGAGAGAGTGTCAGGAAGAGCGGGAGAGAGAGAGAGTGTCAGGAAGAGCGGGAGAGAGAGAGAGTGTCAGGGAGAGAGAGAGAGTGTCAGGAAGAGCGGGAGAGAGAGAGAGTGTCAGGAAGAGCGGGAGAGAGAGAGTGTCAGGAAGAGCGAGAGAGAGAGAGAGTGTCAGGAAGAGCGAGAGAGAGAGGGTGTCAGGGAGAGAGAGAGAGAGAGTGTGTCAGGGATAGAGAGAGAGTGTGTCAGGGAGAGAGAGAGAGAGAGTGTCAGGGAGAGAGAGAGTGTCAGGGAGAGAGAGAGTGTCAGGGAGAGAGAGAGAGTGTCAGGAAGAGAGAGAGGGAGAGTGTCAGGAAGAGAGAGAGAGTGTCAGGAAGAGAGAGAGAGAGAGTCAGGAAGAGAGAGAGGAGAGAGTCAGGAAGAGAGAGAGAGAGCGAGAGTCAGGAAGAGAGAGAGAGAGAGTCAGGAAGAGAGAGTCAGGAAGAGAGAGAGAGAGAGTCAGGAGGAGAGAGAGAGAGTCAGGAAGAGAGAGAGAGTCAGGAAGATAGAGAGAGAGTCAGGAAGAGAGAGAGATGGAGAGAGAGTGTCAGGGAGAGAGAGAGAAAGAGTGTCAGGGAGAGCGAGAGAGAGTGTCAGGGAGAGAGAGAGAGAGTGTCAGGGAGGGAGATAGTGTCAGGAAGAGAGAGAAAGTGTCAGGAAGAGAGAGAGGGAGAGTGTCAGGAAGAGAGAGAGGGAGAGTGTCAGGAAGAGAGAGAGGGAGAGTGTCAGGAAGAGAGAGAGCGTGTCAGGAAGAGAGAGAGAGTGTCAGGAAGAGAGAGAGAGAGAGAGAGAGAGAGAGAGTCAGGAGGAGAGAGAGAGTCAGGAAGAGAGAGAGAGTGTCAGGAAGAGAGAGAGAGAGAGAGAGAGAGAGAGAGTCAGGAAGATAGAGAGAGTCAGGAAGATGGAGAGAGAGTCAGGAAGAGAGAGAGATGGAGAGAGAGAGAGAGCTGAAAGACAGAGAGAATGAGTGAGGTGAGAGTGCGGAGTGGTCCCTGTGAGCTCACTTTCGGTAGCACCCAATCAGAGCAAGTGCTCCATCAGACGGGCTGGCTCCACAGACAACCACCACAGCCCCCCGACAGGGTCACCATCTCAGCCTGGCCAGGCCTCATCCATCAGGCCAGACAGCTATCCCATTAGCACCGCCTCAGCCTCAGACACGGGCACGCACAGAGGACACATGGGGACACACTCCGGGGACGCGGCACACCGGGGGAGCACACAGGACATGCACACAAACACAAGGGACTAGGCTCTCACTCACAGATTCACCAATCCACACACTCACAAATGTTCCTTTCCCCAGCCTAAAGAAAACACACCCATTTAAACTACACAAATGTACTTCCTCTGCTTGCCTTTCTGAAGACCTTATGCGCATTCACACTTAATTGAGCCGTGATGATGTTATCCATTCATATGCTAAATGTTTTTCATTTTACAGTAGCACAGTCCCTTTCCCTTAAAAATGCTTCAGAGTTAGCCTGCAGATGTACTGTGCATTCGTTAGCTGCCATGGGAAAGCTAGTCATACTACACGTAGGAAGCAGCTATGCTGCTGCATGGTCGCGCCGTCCCTGGTCTTGCGGTGTGTCTCGGTGCGGGCCGGCTCTGCACCCGCCACCGTGGAGAAGTGAAGTTGCTGAAATCAACACAAATCAATGAAGCCCAGACTCAGGGGAGGCGAGTGGAGGAGGGGAGCCTTTCACTCCAAATCACAGCATGAAAAACGCTGTGGAAGTGATGTGGAAAAAACACATCTCTGCCTGCCAGTAGGCCTGACCACACAGTGGCAGACACGAGAGAGAGCTGGTGAAGGAGGGTCGAGAAAGAGATGGAGAGGAGGGAAATGCTGGAAGCATTGAGAGAAATGTCATGCACACAGAGAGGGAGTCACAAATGGATATAGCAAGAGGAACACACACACACGCAGAGAGAGAGAGAGAGACATTTCCTATGCCAATAAAGTCCCTTAAATTGAACTGAGAGAGAGAGAGGCATAGAGAGAGGCATAGAGAGAGAGAGAGAGAGAGAGAGAGAGAGGGTCTGGATAGACTCAGCCAGTGGAGGGAAGGGGAGACAAGGTATTGTGGCAGAGAGCTGGACGCTCTATCGGCTCAGCAGACAGACAGGCAGGCAGGTAGGCAGGCAGGCCACTACACTCTGTAATTTACAGATGTGGAATGCGACAGCCAGACCCTGGTGCAAATTACAGGCCCTCTCTTTCTCCTTCCCTCTCTCTCTCTCTCTCTCTCTCTCTCTCTCTCTCTCTCTCTCTCTCTCTCTCTGCTGTCAGAGCGTGGCTGGGCCCTGGCTGCCTGCTGGAGACTGAGCCAGAGCCAACCAACCAGAACCAGACTACTCCCACAATGCCCTGCTCTCTCCCAGCTCCAGTCCCCAGATGCAGCAGCAGCAGCAACAGTGAACAGCAAGTCAGCTAGCCTACACTGGAACCATACTGCACAACCACTGTCCGTCTAAAGTATATGTCTGTATGTCCGTCCGTCTGTTCAATCTATAGGCTAAATCACTTGCACCACTCAAGTGGCTGGCAGTCTGTTTTAATGTTGATCATATCTGTGCATGCATGTGAAAGGGTTGGTATGGTAACTCATATTGTTGTTGAAGGGGCGTTGTATTCAAACAGATGACTTCCACATCAGGAGCGTGTGGAAGGGGGAACTTTATGGCAGAAACATTCCTCTGCATCCATCTATCATCCTACTCTATGGATCCCCATCGTTCCCAACCTCCATCCATCTATCATCCTACTCTATGTATCCCCATCGTTCTCAACCTCCATCCATCTATCATCCTACTCTATGTATCCCCATCGTTCTCAACCTCCATCCATCTATCATCCTACTCTATGTAACCCCATCGTTCTCAACCTCCATCCATCTATCATCCTACTCTATGTATCCCCATCGTTCTCAACCTCCATCCATCTATCATCCTACTCTATGTAACCCCATCGTTCCCAACCTCCATCCATCTATCATCCTACTCTATGGATCCCCATCGTTCCCAACCTCCATCCATCTATCATCCTACTCTATGTATCCCCATCGTTCTCAAACTCCATCCATCTATCATCCTACTCTATGTAACCCCATCGTTCCCAACCTCCATCCATCTATCATCCTACTCTATGGATCCCCATCGTTCCCAACCTCCATCCATCTATCATCCTACTCTATGTATCCCCATCGTTCCCAACCTCCATCCATCTATCATCCTACTCTATGTATCCCCATCGTTCTCAACCTCCATCCATCTATCATCCTACTCTATGTAACCCCATCGTTCTCAACCTCCATCCATCTATCATCCTACTCTATGTATCCCCATCGTTCTCAACCTCCATCCATCTATCATCCTACTCTATGTATCCCCGTCGTTCTCAATCTCCATCCATCTATCATCCTACTCTATGTATCCCCATCGTTCCCAACCTCCATCCATCTATCATCCTACTCTATGTATCCCCGTCGTTCTCAACCTCCAACCATCTACTATCCTACTCTATGTAACCCCATCGTTCTCAACCTCCATCCATCTATCATCCTACTCTATGTATCCCCATCATTCTCAACCTCCATCCATCTATCATCCTACTCTATGTATCCCCATCGTTCTCAACCTCCATCCATCTATCATCCTACTCTATGTATCCCCATCGTTCTCAACCTCCATCCATCTCCCTCTGTCTCCAGGTGCTGGTTACTGCCACACATACAGTGCCCCCCCTCCCGGTTAATATGAACGTATAGCATGCATCCCTCTCTCTCAGAGTACACACAAAATGGTAATGTGGTGTGTACTGTATAGTATGCCATGCACTTGCACTCTAACTTACAGTAAAGCACATAGCTTAGCTCCTGCACCGCCCTCATCGCACAGCACATAATGTTCTGAATGATTTATGTGGTCCTTTACAGTATATTCTCTCTCTCACACACACGCTTTCTCTCTCAAACACACACCACGTCTACACACAAAGAGCTTCTCAAAACAACACAAAGAGGAACAGAAAAATACTATATTTTTCTTTCTCTTTCATAGCCACACGCATGTCCACACAAACATATTACACAGATAATATATGTGGGAAAAAATCCGCCCAAAGCTCCCAGAAAACAGTACAGGCCGTGGTGACATTGACACAAAAGTCATTGTTTCCCTTGATAGCAACTGTGTACTCTTCTTCCCGCCATAGCAACAGCAGCCGTCCGGCTCCACATTGCCCTTTCTGACTCATTTCACAGTAAGACAGGAGCATATCGATCATACAGAACGCTACTAAACCCACTGCAGCATAGCACAGCACAGTCAGCCCTCACCCTCAGGGGAACACGTACGGTGTACGCCATCTCTGCCAGCATACACACCAACATAGACCCACAACATGACCACCTCTGCCAAAAGACCAGGGGGGGTGGGAAACATGGACCGTTGGAGTGGGAGGACAGGACAGATGTGCCTCCCCATTACTCCTGTAATCTCCCAGAACCCAATCCAGTGTGTGTATGTGTGTGTGTGTGTGTGTGTGTGTGTGTGTGTGTGTGTGTGTGTGTGTGTGTGTGTGTGTGTGTGTGTGTGTGTGTGTGTGTGTGTGTGTGTGTGTGTGTGTGTGTGTGTGTGTGTGTGTGTGTGTGTGTGTGTGTGTGTGTGTCTGTGTTCAGAGGGAGCTATATGGCTATACCCAGAGCCCACACTGTCTGAGTTTAATTGCACGTTTGGCTGTCTGTAATAACAGCAGACAGTTGGAAACAAAGTGATGAAATTTCACTGTAAAATAACATAGACATCACTGTAAAATACCCCTCTGAACCACTGACCCTGGACCTGCCATACTCTAATATACACACACCCAGCTCTGCTAAACACCAATGAGCGGTCCATGACGGTAGCACTGGCAGAGAGAGACAGAAAGAGAGAGAGGGAGGTGAGTCAGAGAGACCGTATCATGTGAAGGGATGCTGTTACATAAATCAATGAACACGGACCAGTCCATTCCATAGTCGTTGAGAACCCTGAGTGAAAGAGTGAATGTAGGCAGATCCACAGCCATAGATGTATCATAAGAAGATTCATGAGTGCCGTGCCATACTCCTAATGTTCAGTATGGCAGAGAGGAGATAATGGTGGTGATGTGGGTGAGGCTATTGGCTAAAGTAGTGTGATATCCACTGGCCTGCCTGTCATCCCTCCTCTTACTTTTTGGAGCAGAACAAAGTGTTGATGCCCACTTGAAGACATCACCGGTTGGCATGCAAGTTGTGCCAGGCAGCCAAGGCCTGGAATTGATAGAATGATTCAGTGTGCAGCAGCCGGGAGAGAAAGTGCTAGAAAGTTCTCTTTGTCTCTGCGGCAATGCTGCTCCAGGTGAATTGCCTTGACTTCTCTCCTCATTGTTGATCTTCTCGAAATGTAACTATTGTTTAGTGTGGCTCCAATAGAGCTGGTGTCCCACCGGGTTAGCGTTGGAACAACAGTCTGTCTCTATACCTGACAGCTGAGCCACGCACACACACACAACAGTAGGATAAACAAACATTGTAATATAATCATGTCTCTGCATCATTCATAACACATCAATAATCACTCTCCCAGCGGGAGTTCAGCTATGACGTAAACAAACCCCGACAGCGGGTCGTGTGTCACAACAAACAGCTGTGTGTGCACAGAGACAAGGCACGATCCGTGAAACTTCACATAGGACGCAAGGCAACTCTGCAAGGCCAGTTGACGAGGCCATGTCTGACATGTTGCCCCTCATCTCCACAAGTCCTCTCAGAAATCTACTGCTTGATTTCTATTTTCCTATAAAATAAATGGTCATTGTTCATTAGGCCACATACCTCCTCCCATGCGCGCGCCACACGCAGTCGCAATACAATGTTTACGCCCACTATGCCTATAGAATAATCAAAAGAGAATCATTTGATTTCCCGGCTACAGGTTAGCAAGTACTTGTACTGTCATCTATATCTCAAAGCGGTTTACTAAAGATAACTACTGCAGAAAACATCCACTGTGAACCTCACTCCTGCCAGAGATTTAGCATTCTGTTGAACAGACTTATCAAGCTAATTAATTATCCGCTCTGGAGAACTTGTTTATGGCCAGCGAGATAAGAGGAGACGTGGTTTCATTAGCCGGGTGAAACATGCCCGTTTATCTGCAAGAGAAAAATACAACTAAAAGGTACTATTTCACTTTAATTAGGCTAATTGTCTTGGGATTTACAAGGTGCCAGGAAACTCCACATTATTGAGTTGTTATTACACCTTTAGTGGAATTTGCTAAATGTCACCAAATTACATAGGCTTACTTTAAGTCTTGGTGTTTCCATTAATCCAAAATGTTATAACAGGCCTCAGCATTTTGTTAATTTCACATGTAGGCTACATTAATTAAATCTGAATTATTTAGATCTATTATGAATTCATTCCATTGATGCAATACCTCTCATTATTTTATATAAATACCAACCCATAATATGTTTGTAAAATATGAATGTTAAATATCTCTTTATCCACACACACAACGCAGGCACGCGCTTTTTTTTGTACATTGCTTACCGCCAATCGCCCACTCTCAATCAATATGTCTTATCCAATGTAGAGAAGATAAACTATCAGCCCAAAGCCATACCCGTCAACTATTTATGCTATAAATGTATATAGCCAATAGTAAAAAAAAAGATCAATATAATCTTGAATAGGCTAAGAGGAAAATTCAGTTAGTCTTATTACGTGTAGCCTAGGCTAAAGCATTTGGGGTTCAATTGGCGATTGGAGATGCATAATGGTTAAAAATATATATATATATATACTACAAATACATTTACAATAACAAGCATACTTTCCCAAAATATATTCCTTCCATATTAATTAAAACAAGCTGACATAGGCTTTACTTTGTAGTTGTAGTAGGCTTTTAAACAAAATAGCATTATAGAATCATCTAATAACATCCATGTTGCAAGCAATGCAACTTGGTAAAAGCAACACCTCAAACAATTGCTCAATATACACATAATGTGCACCATGTTATACACTAAATGTACACCATGTTAAACGATTTAACGCTCCAAAACATTTACCTGGATGACGAAGTCCTGAAGGGGCGCGGCGGTCGGTGCTGAGCAGCTCCGCTTGTGACCTTCAGGCAGGATGGATAGAAGCCACAACTACCGAACTGAATTGGTAATAAATGCAACCTACGCCACCTGACAATAATTCCATGTGTCGACGGAGAATATGCTACCTTCTGTTTGTGTGGTTTTATTTGTGACAAACGCGCCGAAGTGATTCGCTCTTCACGGAGAACTGGCTTCGGTATGTTCTGTCCAGTCCGGCTGGCGCTGCTCAGAGCTGTACCAATGACTGTATAGGGCTGTACGGAGCGGATCAGAGCTGCAAACAAAATAGACACAAATTCAACCAGCCACGTTTCAGTAGCCACCCTGTTACCGTAAAACCCCGAGAGCTGCGCACAGATAATTTATTCATCATTTCCAATTGGGTACTCATTCACGGTGAGAGCAGCATTTTACCATATTGATACATTTTTACCGAAAATGATAAGATTTTAAGCATCTTAACACATTGAACATGTAACCTGCTCTGCATGTTTCGATATAGGCCTACCAAGTTTGTGCTCTTTACCCTCTGCCAATTTAGTAAAACCATATATCATATAGTTTACAGGGTATAACGTGGGAATATACACAGTCATTAAGTGGTGAGATAAACCTTAATATAAAGAATGAATATGATGACTCAGAAAACCCGTTTCAATTAGGAGTATTTGCAATGACGCACTATAACTTTACGCGCTAATGATATCACCGCCAGAGTCCTCTATATACGTGTATGCCTATGTAGTTCCAAGGCTTACTGTTTCATCATCTATCACACATATCATCACAGAGGACAATGTGAGTGTGAGCGCCGCTAGTGTGTAATTGTGACCGGCAGCCTTTAACTCACACTTCATGGGGTCACTACTAGAGAGTTTTGAAGGGGTCAACCCGGGGAGACCCAGGGGGGCTTGCTACTGTACTGGAAATCCTCATGCTGATGGGGAGTTTCTGGCAATGCTCCACTGCGCCCTGCCAGCGGAGGAGATCCTCATCAGTCACTATGAAGGGTAATCAATCTCTTGGTGAATCAGGTGAGAATATTAGCATAGAAATGCAAAATAATTATACAATACTGACAGGTCATCAAGACAGGTACATCTGAGCTGTTTCACTGGGCATAGTCCTTTGTGGGCAGCAGGGATATTTCAGGTAAGTTACATGTAGGCTACATACCCAAACAAACCATAGAGATTCACATACTTGTATGCATACTAAGGAAGGTCAAGCTGCACAGAACGGGGCTTTCTGCTCTTGCAGGAGACTGAACAGGGGTGATTGGAGCTGAACAGCTGCAGTAGGATGGACAGGGTGAAAGTAGAGATAGGCAGAGACAAATGAGAGAGGAGCAGAGTGCAGATAAACACAGGAAGATGCTGGTGATTCATATCCATTACAGACAGTAAGGATAAACAGATATAGATGATACCTCTCCAGTCAAAGACAAACATCTGACTCACTAGAACACACAGTTAAACAAAGAAACCAGGCTTAGGATGCAGGCAATTTAACCCTTGTGTTTGTTCGTGCATCATACTGTATCAGACAACAGTTTATCTGTTAACAGTCTGTTTCTGTAATACAGGTATAGAGGTATGGGGAAATACTGCAGGAGGAGAAAGAGGGGGGTGGAAATAGTTTGGTTAGTTTGAGGAGGGGGTTCCTTACTTTTTGTAGGGGTTAAGGGATCCAGGGTTAGCGCGGAACAGAACAGTGATGTCACAGTGGAAACTTCAATCCCACCACCCCTCCTCTCCTCCTCCTGCCTGGCGTTCATCCTGACAACAGAGAGGCGCAGGAAGTGATGTGCAACAGAGCAGCAGAGTCTCACGAGCTCAGAGGAAACAGGCCTCGCTGCTAGGGATGGAATGATCCCTCCATCCCCATGCTGTCCTGTCCCAAGCACACTGAACTGTGTCCTCTGGTGACCTATTGTCTCATTGAACAATTTTCCATTGTGGATCCCTCCTCTTAGTCTCCCCCTGTTTAGTGTCTTACATAATAGTGGTTTCTCTTACTAGAGTTGTGTCTCAACAGTTTTAAGTGGCTCCTCTCTATTGATTTTCAGAGGCATAAATGCAGTCAGGGAAGTTTTCAATAGAACAAAAAAAAAGTGGTATATATGTGCATATTTCTGTGCCAAACTGCCAACACCGTACCTACTGGAGCTCAGGTCTCGTTCATCCAGAACAACAACAAAACAGATCCATGCAATATTGCTTGATCTAACAGTCCAAGTCTGTTGTTTTCAGCCTGACATAGCTTGCATTGAGATTGAGAATGGAGAATTTCAACCTCCCTATTATAATTATAGGGTAACACCCTTCTCAGTCCAGGTTCAGGTAGATTACAAAGACGTGTAGTCATTAGGCATACAAAAAAGTACACAATTTGACATCATTCAGCATAAATGCAGTGTTCTATGACGTGTCTGTTCTCCCACAATACATATCTGCTTACGTTATTTTAAAGATCCCCCTGAGTGATATCGCTTGGTGGCACTGGTGGAGGCAGAGGAGGGAAGGGGAGGCCCGGGGAGGGGTTGGACGGAGGATGAGGGGGTGTTCAGAGAGGAATCTGTCCAGAGAGAGACTGGTGCCGCTGAGTTGATAAGCATCTGTGATAATGCTGACATGGGACGGAAGACAGACACCAGGGCATGCACTGACAGGCCTCTGTCTGCTCACACACACAGGCATGCAGGTAGGCAGACACATGCATACACACACACACACACACACGCACACACACACACACACACACACACACACACACACACACACACACACACACACACACACACACACACACACACACACACACACACACACATCACACAGGCACACAGACAGTGCTGATAGTACACATAACCACATATAGTTCAGCTATTCACATACTCACACCGTTTGCTGCAGTATTGTACATATACTGACATCCATGCAGATCTACACCATATTATTGTATTTGCACATTCAGACAAACAAGCTTTTTACGCCAGCCTTTAAAAAGGGCCTTGATGTGTACCTCATGTGAAGCATTATTTTGTTTCTGTTTGTGTTCACTCATCTTCATCTCAGTCTGTTAAAGGAAGCCTTCAGCTATGTCTGATACTGACAGAACCACAGCTGGGTCTGCCTTCTCCTTCTAGTGGTCTAGAGAGGACAGCTCAGGCTCTGTTTAAAGAGAGTGAGTGGGATGGCACATTCTTTCATCTATATTAGCAACAGCAACCTCATAGACAACCTCAGGGTAATAGTACATGTGTATCCCTCTGTAACCTTTAAAGTGGAAAACGTGCACACACACACACGCACTCTTCTAATTGAGTGCAGAGGACAAACACTTTGGAGACGCAGCAGCAGACTAAGCATCCAGTGTGGGGGGGGCTTTCATAAATGAGTTTAATCGGGGCCATATGGCAGCATTTGAGAGCTAGTGCTGAGTGTCTGGGAGAAATATGACTCGCTGTTCCACATTTCACACGCCACTGCATTATCGGGCCCTCACCCACCCCAAAACCCTTCACCAACTCCATCCCCTACCGGGTTAAAGACGCTATTTTCCCGACAGAGGCTGTGTGCGTGGTGTTTATGTTAATTTAAACATCCAAGCTACAGCCAGGCAGTGAAACACACAACTGTTTATTTCACACAGAGAGGAGGTGGGGGGAGTGTGTGAGAGAAAAGACGTAGTTCACATTTTATAGAGAAGAACACCATGGCTGCAAATCTCTTTTTCTATCGTAATGTCATTTGTTTTTTTCTCCACTGTGTCTGGGAACCTTATCAGGTTATTGCGTGCATGCGTTTGTTGTGGAATATGAGAAGGCTGCTCCTTGATTTGACAGTATGGTGTGCGGGAGCAAATATCACTTGTATTGATGACTGGATAATTAGACAGAGTAGAGTATAAACATGTCAGCAAAATACAGAAACACATCCCCAGATATATTGTACAAATCCTTTTGTCTGTTACACTATCAAAAAATATCCCACCCAGTGCCCTCTCCACAGACCACACGGCTGATATTGCAATGTCTCTGTGTGTGTGTGTGTGTGTGTGTGTGTGTGTGTGTGTGTGTGTGTGTGTGTGTGTGTGTGTGTGTGTGTGTGTGTGTGTGTGTGTGTGTGTGTGTGTGTGTGTGTGTGTGTGTGTGCGTGTGCGTGTGTAGTCATTCATTGTGTTTTCCCCCCGACGTCCAACTCTACCGAGAGGAAAATAAAAGCAAATTGAATGCACACACAAAATGTAAATAATAACGACCATAAACCAAAATGGCAGACTATTTGTGACCTCATCTCATTAGGAAGGCTATTTTCACAAAATAATGATTTATTTAATGAACAAAAGCACCTATTCAGCACGAGGCCCTACAACATCAGCAGGGTAATGTCATGTCATCTGAGTGTAACTCTGGAACGTTCCTCTCTCTTCTCTCTCAGAATCACACCGCTATTGCAAAGGCTCAGAGGGGGCCAGTGTCTGGAGTGTTCAAGATATGCTCTTTCACACCTCTATGCTTCAAAATACATGGATTTCAATGCAGGTCAAATACACTGTATTACACTTAATGAATACAAAAATCTTTATTATTTTCTATTGTATTCTATTCCAGTGCCTCTACTACATGTTTTATGTCCAGGACTATTCCAGCATGACTCGGGGAGGAATCGGAGGTGGGCTCTCCTTGGAACTATAAATCAAACAGTCCCCTGCCCTCCATAATGTCACATTAAATGCTACATAAAGGGCCTGCCTTCATTTTTCAGTAGGCCATAGAATAACGTTTTGTAAGTGTAATGGAGAAAAGTATTGATTCCAGACTTGCTGTCGGATATTAATGCTGTGTACTCCAACAGTGCAGTGCTTATTTTGTCCAAAAAAGATTGTATTATATATCTGATATTTGTTCACATGATCAATTCCTACTCCCACACATTCAACAATCCGTTGCATCCTTTTCCTCCTTTAACTGTCCCACTCTCCATCCCTCCCTCTCTCCCTCTCTCCCTCTCCATCTGGCTGTGTGTGTATCTCTCCTGGGCTCCCTAGACCAACAGCAGTTAATCACCTCTGGAGAAGAACGTTCCCACAAGAGACAATGCTCCAAAAGTCTTTACTTTACCACCACTCCTCCCAGTTATTCCTTAAGCCATCCCTCCTCCTCCATCTCTCCTCCTCCTCCCCTTTTTACATACTGATTAACAACCTGCAGTAAAGCAAGAGAGAACATCAACCAAGTGTTTAAAGCCAGCCTTGAATTTGTAATTTGTGTTTTCAGAGCCACCAGTAACATGGTGATGGCTTGCTAAGTAAGCAGAGTAGAAGACTGGGTCACCATAGTTCTTCTGTTTTAATGAGGTAATCAAATCACTTTTTTTTGTCACATACACGTGTTTAGCAGATGTTATTGCGGGTGTAGCGAAATGCTTGTGATTCTAGCTCCAACAGTGCAGTAATATCTAACAAGTAATAACTAACAATTTCACAACAATACACGCAATACACACAAATCTAAAGGAATAGAATTAAGAATATATAAACATTTTGACGAGTAATGTCAGAGCGGCATATTCTAAGATACAGCAGAATAGAATACAGTATATACATACATATGAGATGAGTAATGCAAAAGATGTAAACATTATTAAAGTGACTAGTGTTCCATTATTAAAGTGGCCAGTGATTTCAAGTCTATGTACTGTATATAGGGCAGTAGACGCTAATGTGCCAGTGATGGCTATTTAACAGTCTGATGGCCTTGAGATAGAAGCTGTTTTTCAGTCTCTCGATCACAGCTTTGATGCACCTGAACTGACCTCTCCTTCTGGATGATAGTGGGGTGAACAGGCAGTGGCTCGGGTGGTTGTTGTCCGTGATGATCTTTTTGGCTTTCCTGTGACATCGGGCACTGTAGGTGTCCTGGAGGGTAGGTAGTTTGCCCCTGGTGATGCGTTGGGCAGACTGCACCACCCTCTGGAAAGCCCTGTGTTTGCGGGCGGTGCAGTTGCCGTACCAGGCAGTGATATAGCCTGACAGGATTCTCTCAATTATGCATCTGTAAAAGTTTGTGAGGTTTTTAGGTGCCAAGCCAAATTTCTTCAGCCTCCTGAGGTTGAAGAGGCGCTGTTGCGCCTTCTTCACCACACTGTCTGTGTAGGTGGACCATTTCAGTTTGTCAGTGATGTGTACACCGAGGAACTTGAAGCTTTCCACTTTCTCCACTGCGGTCCCATTGATGTGGATATGGGGTTGCTCCCTCTGCTGAGGACATGGCTAGGGATGCCGTCTGGTCCGGCAGCCTTGCGAGGGTTAACACGCTTACTCACGTCGGCCACAGAGAAGGAGAGCCCACAGTCCGTGGTAGCGGGCCGCGTCGGTGGTACTGTATTATCCTCAAAGCGGGTGAAGAAGGTGTTTAGCTTGGCTGGGTGCAAGACGTCAGTGTCTGCGACGTGGCTGGTTTGCCCTTTGTAGTCCGTGATTGTCTGTAGACCCTGCCACATACGTCTCGTGTCTGAGCCGTTGAATTGCGACTCCCCTTTGTCTCTATACTGACGTTTTGCCTGTTTGATTGCCTTACGGAGGGAATAACTACACGTTTTCTATTCGGCCATATTCCCAGTCACCTTGACATGGTTAAATGCGATGGACTGTGTGTTTGGATGAAGGACTGAATCATTGGTTTTAAGTGGTTGGTGGTGTGTGGAATTGGAGAAGTGGTTGGTTATGGATCTATGTTATAAGAGTGCGTGTCTGGGTGAGAGAGACTTGTCAACAAAGTCCAAATCAAGTCTCAATAGGATGTGTCTCAAGTGAGTTTCAGTCAAGTCATCAGTGACTGGTGTGTCAGGTCTCTCTCTCCTCCCTTAGCGCATTCTGGTGCAGAGCCAGAGCTGCATGTCATGTTGCCATGACAATGCAGCTTGATGTGAAAGGACTAAACTACCCCGGAATGGCAGATTTAACTCTTCAAAAAAGGAGTAATTCATAACGGAAACATTCGAGTCCAGTAGAGTCCATGTCCAAGTTGTCAATGCAATTCCCCATTTCTGGGTTGAAGGACTATGAAATTGGCAATATGTCCTATGTTTAGCCTGGTAGAATGTGTAGTACGGTATGTGCTGTATATAAGCTTGTGTGTTAGAGAGATGTTGTAGAATGCCAGAGAGTAGAAACAGTGGACCGTGAGAGTAGTGTGAATGAATTGCAAATAGATACAAATAAACAGACAATGACTCATGCAGAAAAGCAGTAGACAGCCTGCACGCACGCACGCACGCACACACACACACACACACACAGAACAAAGTGCGATGTGAGGTATTCATGATTCACTACCCTAGACATCATCTCATTTCTTTTCGTTCTTCTCATCTTTCATTACCAACAGTCCTCATCTTCACAGACTACGTTCAGTGTGGGAAATGAGTGTTCTAGATCATGTTTTCATGTATTTATGCTTGTGTGTGTGTGTGTGGGGGGGGGGGGGGGGGGGGGGGGGGGGGGTACGTGTGTGTGTGATTAACATCTATAGCAGGACGTACTGGTATGTTCATGTCTGTGTTTTAGTGCCTAAAAACAGTGACTGCAGACAGTGTGCAATATAAAACACTTTTTATTTACTGAGGAAGTAAATTGTCATTTTTTTCCACTACACAGATAGTCTCATAAGTGATGTAGACACATCCATTAAAATCTAGAAAGCAAGCATTCCTATGGCACGGCTCTGTAATAAATGTATTATTCTCCTGTCACTATCCTGGCTAATTGAAATCAGTAGTTCCACAATCCTCCATTAACTTAATTATACGAAGACATTTACTACAAAAGTGTAAAACACATCATGTGATTGCCACTCATGATCAGCCTACCATATGTACACGGTTTAGTGAAGGGATGTGCAACATGCTTTAGGTTCACAAACATTAACGGGAATTGTTATTACCATTTAGTTTACTGTCTAAGTAGAGAAAGGTGTGTACAATTCTGTGAGAGTGGCCGAGAGGGAGAATCCCAATATCACCCACTCGCTGAAGCTGCATCACTGCAAATGGGCGTAGGGATCTGATCAATAGTGAGGAAATGGATCTCTCTCACCTCGGTGCCATGTTTTCTTAATGGTCTGGTTTCTCCTCTTGGCCAGATGGTAAATGCTGCCATTGTACTTATCAGGTCACTTCATAAACAATAAATATGGAAACCTGCTCGCCAAAAAAGTATTAGCTATTTTTCTTACCTTTGTTTGAATGCCGTTATCTTTGTTGGGAAACTTGTATCAGTAATGAGAGTCTTGTTTTGTGATAATAACCACATCTATTATCTGTGTGGCATGATGGATGGCAAAGAGGAGGAAAGGAACTCCTGCAGCATTATGAATTAGGCTTTTGGCTGCAGAGCAAGATTCACTTTCTGGCACTGACTCTCTCTTTCTCTTGCTCTCTCTCACCCCCATCACCTCTCTGAAAAGCAAACTGCTATTCTGCACAGTTAGAAAAACGATCATGCAGAGATACATTCACACATCCTAATAGTTATTGGCTTTGAGCAGTGTGTGCAGTCCGTGGCTGATAGCAATAACACTGTGAATAATACCCCTGTTACTTAAACAGGTTGTGGGAAATTGTCGTTTTAATTATCAACAACTATTCTCATACTGGTGCATTTAATCCCAGGCAGCCCTGAGGCTAACTGAGGAGTGTGTGTTCAAACTTCATGTTTAAACCTGCAGCAAAACGTTTAATCCATAGGTTTGAAATGAAAAGGGCACGACAGTCAAGTGCACAAGTGAGCATTTGGTATGCTAAAATCTATAGCAGGTCGGGTAACATAATTGAACCACTAAAACAATCATGTTTGTGTTATTATATAGCTTCTATGAGAAGCTGAAAAGCCAACAGCACGAGCATTCATTAGCTGTGATAAGAGTAAGAGGGTCGGTGACCCGGTCTGTTCTGAGTTCAGGGCCATGACCACAACACAGCGGATAAACATCTAAGAAATCAGCATACGCCCCGAAACAACACACATGGTGAGGGGTCAATACACACCCAGAGAGAGAAAGAAAGAGAGAAAGAGAGAGGGGGGGGGAGAAACAGAGAGAGAGAGAACAAAATAGCAGAAGATAGGGACTTTTTTTATCCCAGCTGGATGTCCCCACCAGCCAAACAGAGCAGCTTCAGTTTGTCATCCTCTCTACCTGAGATGAAAGTCTGTTCCAAGCATATCTCCTCCTCTCCTCTCTGCTCCTCTTGCCCCCGCTGTGTCCCTGTTTGACACCCCTAAAGCCTCTTCTAGCTCTGCACCCTTCTTTTCCTCTCTGAAAACATCCGCACTGACTTCTACCCATCTTGATGTTCTGTGTTGCCTCCCTACTCTTTTCAGCAGAGAAAAGAGAACTTTGTGATACCATTCACGTCCTCACTGGTCTGTTCCACTGCCCAGCTTCTGACCTTCACTACTGTGTTAGGCTATATGACAGTTACTCGTTATTTCTTATTATCATTCGGCTGACCCTTTGTCCTGTTAGTCAGGAGAGGGAGTCAGGGAGTCAGGGAGTTCATCCTCCATTCCTCCTCCCCTGCCTCTCTCGCTCATCTCTTCTGTGGGGTGAGAAATTATGTTCTGATTGACAAGCAGAGTCAGTGACATATGGAAGTCTGGTCGTGAGCAGCAGGAGCGTGTGTGCTTGTGTCTGTATATATATGTGTGTGTGTGTGTGTGTGTGTGTGTGTGTGTGTGTGTGTGTGTGTGTGTGTGTGTGTGTGTGTGTGTGTGTGTGTGTGTGTGTGTGTGTGTGTGTGTGTGTGTGTGTCAAATGGCAGTGCCCCAGGCACAGGGGAAGTGATTCATCTGAATCAGGAGTAGCTATTTTGGCCTTCCCAAACATCAGTCTGCTATTTGGGCTGGCAAACATGTCCCACAGGGTCCAGAACGCCGAAACACAAACCCAGCGCTGAGGCCACGGTAACAGTCATCAGGGGCAACCGCAGACTGACAGCGACATCATTACATCTTGTACTGATGTCGCTGTATCTATTAGTACTTTTATTATTACGTGTATTATTACGTTTTACTTTCCTATAATTTCTCTCTGCATTGTGGGAAAGGGCCCGAATGTAAGCATTTCACTGTGACTCCACACCTGTTGTTTACGAAGCATGACGAATAACATTTTATTTGATATAGAGGAGGTTTCATTTATCTGTCACATGCGCATGAGTGCACACACACACACACACACACACACACACACACACACACACACACACACACACACACACACACACACACACAAAGAACTGCACTGACACATACACACAGCAGTGTGTGAATGGACCTTCTCACAACAAAGAAAAATGAAAACAGACGCCAAGCTCAGAAACACAGAGGCTACAGAGGACAAAAACAATACGGTGAATGTTCTCTGTGATGTTCAGCTTGCCTCAGGCTGGTTTGGGTGTACAGTATGTAAGCAGATTACTCTCTGAAATCCTCTCGGTTGACATGAAGATTTATAGGAAGGAAGGGAGACCATGAAATCTCCAAATGTTTTGGCAAGTGGTGCGTTGCAATTTTTAAACTCCCTGTCACATGCCATTCCACTATATGACTCAACTGGCCACTGCCTGCTTATTCACTCCTGGCTTTCAGTGCCTGCACCTCAGTGCCTGCACCCAGCCACTGCTGGTAAACATTCAGATGCTGCAAGTCATATGAGATGTCAACTATCCCTCCTTTCCTCCTCAACCATAGAATAAAAATGGAATCAAAGTGTGCTTCATCTCTGCGTCCCAGAAACGATCTGAGGTGGGATTGGTTTCCTCGTTTTTGATTAGAGGGAGTTTTAGCATGAAGGAGGCATTGAATATTTCATGGGCTCAACTCTGCAACGGTCATACTATTCTCTTCTCACTGTTAATTATCACTCTGAGCTGGTCTGGTCGGGGTGGGGGCATGTCAGGGAGGGAGAGGAGGAGGGAGAATAAGAGAGAGAATACCGGTGTGAGAGAGAAAGAGTGACATATTGCAAGAGTTAACTCCAGCACTTGTTGAAGGCAAGAAGATGTTACAGACCTTTTTCTTTGACATAAATTGTCTGTTCATATTATAGTCACAGGAAGAGAGGTGTTAAGAAATATATATTAGTAATATGTACCATTTAGCAGACACTTTTATCCAAAGCGACTTACAGACATGTCTGCATTCATTTTCGTATTAGTGGGCCCCAGCGGGAATCAAACCCACGTTACTTGGCATTGTAAAGTCCAAGCACTACCAACTGAAAAGTACACAGGACAACAAGCATCGCATTAGCAGAACAAGTTGGTCCTTCTTTGAGATGCTATAGTACCAGAGTGTGTATTTGAGTCTGTATGAATCTTTAACCAGGAGACACATCAAATCCTCTCTCAGCGCTGGAACAAACACCTTGATCGATACATCACGTTTCATATTGCAGAAGCGTTCCGTTTATCATAGGGAGAGAAAAAGGAGGAAGCGAAATGAGATTTCAGTGTACTGCTCAGAGGCACACTGAATTAATGCAACAGTGGCGGTCTGGCAGGTTTGTTGTTGTTGTTGTTGTGATTTGAGAAGACAAGTCAGACAAGTCAGAGACTGAGGGATCACAAATGTCCAGGCTCTGGGGCAGGCGAGGACCATGGCTGGAAAGTCTGACACCACAGAGAAATCACAGAGGAGGACAGGAGGGAGAAGAAGGAAAGGCAGAGAGAGGAAAAGAAAACAGACAAGGGAAGTGAAATGGGTAAAGAGAGAAAGAGAGAGGGGGTTTGAGAATAATCAGGGGTGAACGCTATCATAGAATACCCAGGGACCTGCCACCGAAGACAAGGCAATCTCCCACAAACAATGTGTGTGTATGTGTGTGTACTACTGCCTACACACACACACACACTGACTGACAGGGAGAAAAGGTAAACCATCCACAGCAGCAGCAGCCATGTGAAATCCCCAAAAGAAATTCACTGGGCCCACTACATCTATCTCACTCAATCTCCTAGTGCATGTATAGAATTGGTGGTAGGCATCAGAATTAAGGAAAGATCATTGCCTACGCTAACAAAGTTATGGACAAATGGACAACGGCTGTGTGTGGGAGAGAGAAAGATAGAGGAGAGACAGAGGAAGATAAGAGGCGAGAAGGGGGAGGCTGCAGTGGTATTTAACCTAAGAGTCCGTTTAAACGGACAAAATAGGAAAGTTTGCCTTTTTCTGTGTGCAGGAGATTTGTTTTAGCTCATCAGCACGTTCGTGACCACTTTCTTCCCTTCCATAATCCGCTGGAGGAAGTTTCCTTGGCTAAATGGAAAAAGTACAGCCTGGCAGTGTGTGCGGGTGAGTGAGGGCCAGTGGGACATAGGCACAGGCTTAAATGGAAGTGTCACACGCCTCCCTGCTCCTCCGTGACATGGAACGAATATCAATAAACTCCCCAACCTTCCTGACAGCAAATATGTAAGCATTTCCCACAGGAAGTCTTCAGAGACATGAAAGTGCCATCTAACGGTAGCCAGAGGTGTTCATAGGGAACAGAGGAAACAGTAATACCTGTTCTACTGTCAACAACGTCAACTCAATCTTTAATATTACATTCTCCATTACGTTCCTGCGGTCTTTGCCTTTCCTGCAAGTCTGTGTTTGTCTCTACTTTGCCAGTGTATAACTGCTTTGAGGCTTTCACTCACCGTCCCCTCGCCTCCTCCAGCCTGTCAGCACAGTGCCAGCGAGTAAGCGCACTTAAAATGCGTTTTTATCTCTGACGCGGTGCTGTGGTAATGTTTTTATTTCCATAACAAACGGTGCCTTTGACGTACCGCTTGGCAGCTCGATAGCAGCCAGGGCTAATGGACTGGTTGGGGATCTGGAACTCTCTGCTCTGTCCACCCCACCATTTGCAGTACAGCCAACACTGCAGGCTAGAGCCACCCACTTCAATGGACAACTCGGCTACCTTCTGTTTAGACATTATACCCCGTCTGTCTCTGTCTCTGTCTCTGTCTGTCTGTGTCTGTCTCTGTCTCTGTCTGTCTGTCTGTGTCTGTCTTTGTCTCTGTCTGTCTGTCTGTCTCTGTCTCTTGTGTCTGTCTGTCTGTCTGTCTGTCTGTCTGTCTTTCTTTTTTGTTTTGTGATTCTCTGCTCTCAGTCCAATACTTTAAAAAAGGATTTGTATTTTTGAGAAATCTCCTCGCCTGTAAACCTTTTGGCCTTTCAGAAGACGAGAGACGTATATTTAATCTTTCATCGATTTTTTTCCCGAGAGCGGTGTTGAGGGGCCGTGAGAACGCTGACAGCCCTGATTCATGACCTGAGAACCTCCCCTAAAACCCATGGCCGGCCAGCCAAACATGTCATCCTACTCCTACCACCAACTTCAGCCCGGCTATGTGGACTCTATGTTTGGGCTGGAAAAAGGGGTGATGAAAGTGGGAGATACTGTACATTTATGTACTGTATATCTCTCAGTATATTGTCAGACTGATGTTAGATGTCGCTGAACTCATGTTGCTGAACTGTTTCTGTGTGTCAATGCTACTGTGTTGTTGGATCCTCCATGCATGTCGAATCTGCACCAGCAAGCACACCACTAAGACACTACATAGCCCACTCCTTGAGTCCTTGAATCAACACTACATGGCATGGTACTCAGTATCAAGAGATGGGGTAGGGCCATCATATGCCCTTTGGTGCTACATGTTATGTTCGTCACAAATTTTAGACCGGGAAGGACACATTTTGCAGAGAGTTGCAACATTTTGCAACATTGCAGAAAATTTAAGAAAACCTGGAGGAAAAACTGAATTCTGTTTTGCCAGAAGTGTGCTGTATACACAAAATCAATATAGAGTACCAATCAAAAGTTGGGACACACCTACTGATATGGAATCATGTAGCAACCAAAAAAGTGTCAAACAAAACAAAATTGTCACGCCCTGACCTTAGAGAGCCTTTTTATGTCTCTATTTGGTTTGGTCAGGGTGTGATTTGGGATGGGCATTCTATGTTTTGTTTTCTATGTTTCTTTATTTCTATGTTTTGGCCAGGTATGGTTCTCAATCAGGGAGAGCTGTCTATCGTTGTCTCTGATTGGGAACCATACTTAGGTATCCCTTTTTCCCTCCTTTCGTTGTGGGTAGTTAACTTTGTTAGAGGCTTCATAGCTTCACGGTCGTTTTGTATTGTTTATTGTTTTGTTGGCGACATTCAAATAAAAAGGAATATGTACGCCCACAACGCTGCACCTTGGTCCACTTCATTCGACGGCCATGACAAAAATATATTTTAGATTTTAGATTCTTCAAAGTAGCCTTAATTTGCCATGCTGACAGCTGTCATGACTGTCCTGTAAGGATCCAAATAGGTCAGATCAGGTTGGCAATGAATAACTTCAACCAGACCCCCTCTCACCCGGAGAGGGGGGGGGGGGTTAGCAACTTACACCGTGTTGTAAATCAAGGAGAGAATATTCAAGTCTCCCTCTCCAATGTTCCCCAGAGGAATGAGCCTTTGTTTCACAGACTTTTCCAGCTGAAACTCTAACACGTTCTAAAGCGAACTACTGGAACAACATTTCTCCCATAGAACGTGGGGAACGGTCAGAGGTGATCTAAAGAACACTAATGATGTTTTGTTTGTTATTTTGTGATGTCATTAACAAAAAATATAAAGGAAATACTGTACCTTGGAAAGTAGACCCACTACATGTGTGAAGTGTCCATTCTATGCGTTGTGCATGAAATATGAAAAATGAGGAAAGTGTTTTCTTGTTGAGAGAGGGATGTGATTTGAAAAACTATAAGAGAAAATTGTTTCTATAACTGTGCAAAGTAGTCAACGACCCCTTGAGTGAGGTCAGAGAGCGTGTCAGCCTGACGGAATAGACCCTTAATAACAAACTGTAGAGAGACATAAGAGCTGCAGCTCACGTTTAAAGTGGTTTCAACTCTGAATCTAAAACACGAGGTAGAGACGATAAACTCACCTCTAGAACAATCACTGGTATGGCTGATTCAAGAAAAGTATCTAGAAAAGCGAATTTAAGTGGGACGATTCTACCACTCTTTACTAACCATCGTATTATTCTACTCTCATCACCCCACTGGAAACCATCGACATGGCTGGCTAGCCTGTCTTCCAAGAAACATCTTTCAGGAGCGAATGGAAGGAAAATCAACTCTGTAGTTCTGTTCAGGACTACAAGGCAAGTTACTGGATACCGGACAACTACAAAGAACCACAACAGTATGAGACTTGTCGTACCCAATTTGGACAATCAGAGCCTTACAAGCGTGCCGCAAAAAGGCCCAACCCCCTTTCCAAGGCAGCCCGGTTACGAGAGAGAAATACGGCCTTTCACGTAAATACATTCATGATTTCTAACTCCAAGCAGGCGGCGGTTCGTGTGCAAAATATTGGAGTACCATAACTGAGAGTAGTTTCTAAATGTAACAAGGTTAAGTGTCTCTGTCCCTCTCTCTTTCTCGCCCTCTCTATGTCTTTTGTAACAAGCAGCCATATTTTTGTCAGTCTGCTAGGGACCTGTTTTTAACATATTAAGTGTACATGTTAATCCTGTGTTACCATTTAGTTAGCTAGTAAATAAATAATTAAACCAATTTCTGTAGTACTGAATCACAAGTAAGCCTCGGGTTTTTGCAGATACAAGGATGTTACGACTGTTCAGAATGATGATATTATACAAGGTTATGATTAACAAGTTGACTGTTTATAGATGTAATAGGTAAAGAACTTCAGAGTTTAATTTGGGATATGGTAAGTCTCTCAAACCGGTCTCGTGGTGCCCCAGATCCTAATGAGTTAATTGTTACATTATTAATTTAATCGGGTAACAATTTAACATAGTTAGTTGATTAGATAAATAACAGTCTTCAGATTCATGTTAAAAGTCAAGTGACGACACAGCTCTGCACACTCTTGGAATTCTCTCAACCAACTTCACCTGGAATGCTTTTCCAACAGTCTAGAAGGAGTTCCCACATATGCTGAGAACTTGTTGGCTGCTTTTCCTTCACTCTGCAGTCCAACTCATCCCAAACAATCTCAATTGGGTTGAGGTCGGGTGACTGTGGAGGCCAGGTCATCTGATACAGCACTGCATCACTCTCCTTCTTGGTCAAATAGCCCTTACACAGCCTGGAGTTGCGCAAACCAGATGGGATGGTGTATTGCTGTGCTGTGGTAGCCATGCTGATGGTAGCCATGCTGGTTAAGTGTGCCTTAAATTAGAAATAAATCACCTACAGTGTCAACAGCAATGCACCCCCACACCATCACACCTCCTCCTCCATGATTCAAAGTGGGAACCACACATGCAGAGATCATCCATTCTACTACTCTGTGTTACAAAGACATGGCTATTGGAACCAAAAATCTCAAATTTGGACTCATCAGACCAAAGGACAGAAATCCACCAGTCTAATGTCCATTGCTCGAGGTTTCTTGGCCCAAGCAAGCATTTCTTGGCCCAAGCAAGTCTCTTCTTCTTATTGGTGTACCTTAGCAGTGGTTTCTTTGCAGCAATTCGACCATGAAGGCCTGATTCACACTGTCTCCTCTGAACAGATGTTGAGATGTGTCTGTTACTTGAACTCTGTGAAGCATTTATTTGGGCTGCAATTTCTGAGGCTGGTAACTCTAATGAACTTATCCTCTGCAGCAAAGGCAACTCTGGGTCTTCCTTTCCTGTGGCGGTACTCATGAGAACCAGTTTCATCATAGCACTTGATGGTTTTTGCGACTGCACGTTCAAAGTTCTTGAAATTTTCCGTATTGACGCACCTTCATATTTTAAAGTAATGGTGGACTGTCGTTTCTCTTTGTTTTTTTGAGCAGTTCTTGCTATAATATGGACTTGGTATTTTACCAAATAGGTCTATCATCTGTATACCCCCCTACCTTGTCACAACACAACTGATTGGCTCAAATGCATTAAAAAGGAAAGAAATTCCACAAACGTACTTTTAACAAGGCACACCTTTTAATTGAAATGCATTCCAGGTGACTACCTCATGAAGCTGGTTGAGAGAATGCCAAGAGTGTGCAAAGCTGTCATCAAGGCAAAGGGTGGCTACTTTGAAGAATCTCAAATATAAAATATATTTTTTGGTTAGTATATTATTCCAGATGTGTTATTTCATAGTTTTGATGTCTTCACTATTATTCTACAATGTGGAAAATAGTAAAAATAAATAAAAACCCTTGAATGAGTAGGTGTGTCCAAACTTTTGACTGGTACTGTACATCAAGATATTTTGAAGGGGTTTTCATCAGTGATTTCCCGGACATCCTCACCCACTGTTGCACTAAGGTGTTGCTGATTTACACCAGGTCTCCAACCCTATTAAGTATTTTTCTGCCATGAACTTCCCCGTTCTAAGGAAGCCTGGTTGTCGACGAGGCTACCAGCACACAACCACACTGTGGAAGGTGGAGTTTAGGGACAGGAGCTAGGGAAGTAGACACCCAGGACCCTTTTTCCTGCCATTAGTGATCTGTCGGTATGGACTAATATTGAGTTGCACCCCCTTTTTCCCTCAGAACAACCTCAATTCATCGGGGCATGGACTACAAGGTGTTGAAAGTGTTCCGAAGAGATGTTGGCCCATGTTGACTCCAATGCTTCCCACAGTTGTGTCAAGTTGGCCGGATGTCCTTTGGATGGTGGACCATTCTTGATACACACAGGAAACTGTTGAGCGTGGAAAAACCCAGCAGTGTTGCAGTTCTTGACACTCAAACCGGTGCGCCTGGCACATACTACCAAAGCCTGTTTAAAGGGACTTAAATATTTTGTAATGCCCATTCACCCTCTAAATGGCACACATAGAAAAATCCATGTCTCATTTGTCTCAAGGCTTAAAAATCCTTCTTTAACCTGTCTACTCCCTTTCATCTACACTGATTGAAGTGGATTTAACAGATGACATCAATAAGGGATCATAGCTTTGGATTCACTTGATCAGTCTATCATGGAAAGAGCAGGTGTTCCTAATGTTTTGTACACTCAGTGTATTTTAACGTTTACACAGAAAGGGGAGTTCAGTCACTCCATCTGTCATTTCAGAGTTTCCTGCTAAATCACAATTATAATTGGACCTTAGCCTTATGATCAAGTGCCATGTATACAAACCAGATCCAATTTGCCTTAAGCCAGAGAGGCCTTGAAGTGTACAGTAAACCATGCTTGTACAGTGTGTGTGTGTGTGTCTTTCATCCCACCAGGACCTTGAGTCTCCTGCCTCCCTGTTCTTGGAACCTGACATCAAGGCTTAGAGTTGAATTCCTCCATGGATGAGCACTGAGATCTCTAATATTTACGTATGTACAGTTGAAGTCGGAAGTTTACATACACTTAGGTTGGAGTCATTGAAACTAATTTTTCAATCACTCCACACATTTATTTTTAACAAACTATAGTTTTGGCTAGTCGGTTAGGACATCTACTTTGTGCATGACACAAGTCATTTTGCCAACAATTGTTTACAGAGAGAGGATTTCACTTATAATTCACTGTATCACAATTTCAGTGGGTCAGAAGTTTACATACACTAAGTTGGCTGTGCCTTTAAACAGCTTGTAAAATTCAAAATAATTATGTCATGGCTTCAGAAGCTTCTGATAGGCTAATTGACATCTTTTGAGTCAATTGAAGGTGTACCTGTGGATGTATTTCAAGGCGTACCTTCAAACTCACTGCCTCTTTGCTTGGCATCATGGGAACATCAAAAGAAATCAGCCAAGACCTCAGAAAAAACATTGTAGACCTCCACAAGTCTGTCTTGGAGAGAGAGGTGAAGGGAGGAAATAGTCAAATAAGCAGGAGTAGGAATACATCTAAGTAGGAGAAAACAGTCTTTTATTTCCTAAAAAATGATTGGACGTTATTATGCAGCAGGCTGTCCTGCTGGGTTGGGGGTGGGATGCTGGGACTAGGAAAGTGGACACAGTGTGGAGGAGCCTAGGCCTGGGGCTGGAGGCTGGGGAGCTAGTGGCTGGGAGTGTGATGGAGATATAATGAGGAGAGAGAAAAGAGTGAGGTGAGGTGTTACCATGCAGACATAGATTGTGTAGGGAGAGTAGGTCGTATGGCCTAAATAAACCCTAGGGTCCACACCCACACTGTTCCCGTAGACCCACTTCTGAAATATTGAGTGACGTTGTGGCCTGCTGAGTCCTCTGGACTCTGAGCTTTTTGGAGGCCCTTGAGCTGAGAAATAATTGGCTCGATTTCCAGATGAGCATCCTTCCCCTTTCTTTTTCCCTCCCTCCATCCTTCCATCCATCCCTCTCTTACTGACTGCTCTCTCCTTGCCTTTGCCTTGCTAACAGTGGCCTTGCTCTGTCTACAGTTGCCTTTTTAGAATCTCCCTCACATTAAACAACATTTACCTTGAACACAAGGGTTCCCAAGCTTTTTTACTTCGTGACCAAGCAATTGAGGTGTTTTTTGAGTCGCGACCCACCATAAGGGTTGAGTGGTAACAAAACGAACACAGACCAAAGAATAAGACCCGGCACGATTCCAACACCATCATCAAGTTGACACTCATGACAGCCGATGACACAACAGTGGTAGGCCTGATCAGCGACAATGATGAGACAGCCTATAGGGAGACTATAGGAGAGACTTGGCCGTGTGGTGCCAGGACAACAACCTCTCCCTCAATGTGATCAAGACAAAGGGGATGATTGTGGACTACAGGAAAAGGAGGACCGAGCACGCCCCCATTCTCATCGACGGGGCTGTAGTGGAACAGGTTGAGAGCTTCAAGCTCCTTGGTGTCCACATCACAAACAAAATATCATGGTCCAAACACACTAAGACTGTTGTGAAGAGGGCACGACAAAGCCTATTCCCCTATTCCCCCAGGAGACTGAAAAGATTTGGCATGGGTCCTCAGAGCAAGTTTCTTCTTCTTATTGGTGTCCTTTAGTAGTGGTTTCTTTGCAGCAATTCAACCATGAAGGCCTGATTCGCCCAGTCTCCTCTGAACAGTTGATGTTGTGTATGTTACTTGAACTCTGTGAAGCATTTATTTGGGCTGCAATCTGAGGTGCAGTTAAATCTAATGAACTTATCCTCTGCAGCAAAGGTAACTCTGGGTCTTCCTTTCATGTGGCGGTCCTCATGAGAGCCAGTTTCATCATATCGCTTGATGGTTTTTGCGACTGCACTTGAAGAAACTTTCAAAGTTCTTGAAATTTTCCAGATTGACTGACCTTCATGTCTTAAAGTAATGATGGACTGTCATTTCTCTTTTCTTATTTGAGCTGTTCTTGCTATAATATGGACTTGGTATTTTACCAAGTAGGGCTATCATCTGTATACCACCCCTACCTTGTCACAACACAACTGATTGGCTCAAACGCAAATTAACTTTTAACAAGGCACAGCTATTAATTTAAATGCATTCCAGGTGACTACCTCATGAAGCTGGTTACATTTACATTACATTTAAGTCATTTAGCAGACGCTCTTATCCAGAGCGACTTACAAATTGGTGCATTCACCTTATGATATCCAGTGGAACAACCACTTTACAATAGTGCATCTAACTCTTTTAAGGGGGGGGGGGGGTTAGAAGGATTACTTTATCCTATCCTAGGTATTCCTTAAAGAGGTGGAGTTTCAGGTGTCTCCGGAAGGTGGTGATTGACTCCGCTGACCTGGCGTCGTGAGGGAGTTTGTTCCACCATTGGGGTGCCAGAGCAGCGAACAGTTTTGACTGGGCTGAGCAGGAACTGTACTTCCTCAGAGGTAGGGAGGCGAGCAGGCCAGAGGTGGATGAACGCAGTGCCCTTGTTTGGGTGTAGGGCCTGATCAGAGCCTGAAGGTACGGAGGTGCCGTTCCCCTCACAGCTCCGTAGGCAAGCACCATGGTCTTGTAGCGGATGCGAGCTTCAACTGGAAGCCAGTGGAGAGAGCGGAGGAGCGGGGTGACGTGATGGTTGAGAGAATGCCAAGAGTGTACAAAGCTGTCATCAAGGCAAAGGGCGGCAACTTTGAAGAATCTATTTGTTTAACATTTGTTGGTTTCTACATGATTCCATATGTGTTATTTCATAGTTTTGACGTCTTCACTATTATTCTACAATGTAGAAAATAGTAAAAATAAAGAAAAACCCTGGAATGAGTAGGGGTGTCCAAACTTTTGATTTGTACTGTAAATTTTTACACAAACATTTTTAATCCAGCGACCCACCTGGACCCCTGCCGAGACCCACAAGTGGTTCCCGACCCATAGTTTGGGAAACACTGCCCTAAGAGACAGGCTTACTCATTGGAGGGGAGTTTGCAGATCAGTTGCAGAAACAGAAAATACTCCAGAACTGATTATGTTATCTGCATGTCATACCTGTAAACAAAGAGCATGCATGCACACGGGCGTGCACACACACATCCACGCACACGGTTAACTACCAAAACAAGCAAGTAAAAGAGGAGGCAGTGAACAGGGAAATTAGTATCATAATGTAAAATGTATTAATTTATAATGACAGAAAACAGACGGAAATCACCCCTGCTGTGAAATAAACTCTTGCGTTGGAGAGACAGACA
Organism: Salvelinus fontinalis; assembly: GCF_029448725.1. NCBI lineage: Eukaryota > Metazoa > Chordata > Actinopteri > Salmoniformes > Salmonidae > Salvelinus > Salvelinus fontinalis. The sequence continues at coordinate 15,112,880 of NC_074699.1, forward strand.
GAATGGCACGGCTTCATTAGCATGGAGCTCACATTCGGCAGGCCATTAAATGTGCAAATTAAGAGTAAGCACAGAAACAAATGCTATTTTACATACATCAGGGGCAATAAAAGTGAAGTTATTCAAATGCGAACTGAGTATTTCACATAACAGATGGCAAAACAGCATAATTTCTTCAAGCTCTGATGGAGAATATACTTGTGCCTTCCAGCTCAAAGACGTCTCCTGTTAAGCACTCCTATAAGACACATTCTCATCCTTTGTTTTATGCAGAATTTGGCTCTCTCAAATACAATCCTGGACCTCTTCCACAGCTCTCTCTAACATTTTATATCATCTCATAGCAACTAATATTTCCCAACTGAGAGATAACAAACACATCTGTCACTGTTTTGGCACACATCACCTGCCATTCCACAAAGTCAGAAGCATAGCATCAGTAACATTACCAAAACAATGGGTTCCTGCACATCCAATGTTTTACCTTGAACATACCCTCGAGTCAACAAGACGAGATTTGGAAGGATAACTCAGCACATTTCAATTGAGATTACCCATAAACCAATTCAGGTATTGGATTGATACACACTGTGAAAGTCTGCTTAAGTCTGTTATGACTCTCCACTTCCAGGAAATGTAAGAAACCCCTCTCCTGTAGATAAGAGCCCATCATAAAGGATATTTCCTTGACAAACATGGAGACCACTCCACTTAACTTCTCTATTGAAGAGAACTGATTGGTCTTTTGAGCAAGTGCAAGTGTTTCAGCGCTTGAACAAGACTACAGGAAGGATAATTGGTATAGACCAAGAATCACAAAAATCACAAAACTCATCCTCCAAAAATGTGACTCATTTCAGGAACCTCTGCTTATGTCGCGCGTCACTACTTCACAGGAGAGCCATTTGAACGGAAACTTTTTTTTTTTTTTAAATGCGTTTCGTGCAGAAATGCCTTTTGGAACATGTGAACTTTCATGTGCCTTAATAACAAACGTGTATGCCATCTGTAAATACGAATGCAATTGTTAAATTACGAGCCTAATTGGTTTAGTCAGGGAAAAAGTCAGCAACCTTCCCGCTACTCATGATTGGCTGAGATAATGAGTGTGCTGGATATGCCCACTCTGTCTATAATATGAGCTGGTCAGTATGTGTAGGTAATCCTTTCTAACATGGATTTTTTGAAAGATGTCACGTAGTAGAACTGCATACGTGTTGCTCTCCACTTTAGGACGAGAGGAGGACGAGTTTTGAAATCAGTGGAATTAGGGTATTATAGCTAAGGAGATGGAGAAAATTCTGCCGTTTAATTGCAAATATGCAGACGGAGTCGAGAGAACCCACAGAATGCTTCAGATAACATCTTCAAATTAACATCTTACACATCTCTAATTGTCAGAAAGTTGTTTTCATTTCATGTTAAAGTGTACTGTTAGCTAGCTAGCTAATGTTAGCAGGCTGGCTAGCTAGCTAATGTTACATGTATGATCTTTGTAGTAATATTATTTGTATCTCAGAGCCATCTGGAAGTAGCTACCAAGCTAGCCAACGTTAGCCTGTTAGCTTTGGTTCTTGACTGCTGTTGTTAGGTCAGAAAGCTTGGATCAACCCTACTTTTCGGCCAGAGTGTCCAGTGTGCGCTCCGAGAGCAAAACGCTCTGAATTTACCAACGGCCAATATGACAACACTCTGAGTTTACGAGCGCCCACCCAAAGCACACTCTGACACTCCAGATTAAATTCACGAACACACCCCTAGTATAAACCAGCCTTTAGTCTTGAAAACTTTGGTTGTTTAGTACATAGACTCATGGGAATCCTTAAAGTGATGGATGGGGCTAAAGCTTAAAAGGGTGTGAACGATGCTGAATGGGTGAAGACAAAGAAGAGCTCTCTAGTAGGTAGCAAAACATTCAAGGGACATTTTCTCAAAAGTGAGGTTACAAGTTTATCAACTTTCAAAGCAGAATGACTTTCCTGTTGTTCCTCAACTGTAGTGTATGATATACAATTTTCTAGCTCTGAGTCTCTACTTTTATCCTATGTAAAAAACACAATTTCAAATTTTGCTACATACAGTGGTTCCTCCTTTAAAAGTTGCAAACTTACACCGCGGGACTTAGAGGTACCCAGCGTCACGGCTTCATTGCTCCAGACCACCACAAGGGGGAGTTAGACCACTCATTATGTATTTGGGTCCCAAGGTTTGTATATTACCAATCATATCAAGTGGTTCCAATGACGAATTTGATGCGAGCCACCCGTCCCTGGTGACTTTCTTCAGCAAAGATGGCTGACAAAACATTACGTGGAAGCAAATGGAAGTAGTTATTATTTCATAACGTGTCAAGCAAAACATGTACAATTGAGAGGAATATGTTAGTTAATGTAGAGACAAACGATTGTGCATATTTTTTTGTCCTAAAGTTAATTTACGAAAATCGCTATTTAGCAAGGTTTTTTTCAGTCATATCCAATACCAGGTGTATCAAACGCCATTATTTTAATGATGCTGTGTCTGCATGTATATATTACAATTATACACTTCAACAGTGTTTACCACTCCTGCTCCTGGGACATCAATGATTACTATGTAACTATGCAATAGACCAGAAACATGATTTAAGTAAAGGCTGATTTGTAATTCATATATACAGAATAAAAAACCGTGCATCCTGCCAGCACGCCCACAAGCGTGCTGAATGACACGTGGAAGAGGGCGAGGAATGAGATGGGAGTAACTATCCAGGCTATTTGCTCTGAGACCAGCATAATAATGTAGTGAAACAAGCAGGGAGCGGGTTTCAAACCCTCAACATTCTATCCTGAAGTCCAGTACGCTATCGACTGTGCCCAAATGTATTAATTGGGGTTGGGGTCGAGTGTGGCTAAAAACACTTTATCAATTTGAATCTTTAACATGTAGAAAGGGGGAAAAGTCCCCCCCCCCAGAACATTAACCGTGTGTAGGTAGATATGTGTGTAGGTAGATGTGGAAAGATAGATACAAATGATTTGTTGCAAGTTGGGGGGGGGGGGGGGGGACACCTAGCTCAAGTTGGGAAGAGGGGGATTTCACACCTAGCTCAGCTATTAGACTATATATATATATATATTTATATATTGATCATTGCTCCCGAGTGGTGCAGTGGTCTAAGGCACTGCATTTTGGTGTAAGAGGCTTTACTACAGTCCCTGGTTGGAATTCAGGCTGTATCACATCCGACCGTGATTGGGAGTGCCATAGGGCAGAACACAATTGGCCCAGCGTTGGCAGGGGTAGGCCTTCATTGTAAATAAGGATTTGTTCTTACCTGACTTGCCTAGTTAAATAAAGGTTAAATTTAAAAAACAACTGCCGACAACCACAGCGCAATCAGTAGGGGGTGAACAGTGGCTAGTGCTGAAAATATAGGTAACTTGTTATGCAAGTGTTGCACACCAACAGATGGAGAAAACCTACACCAGTCGAGAAATTCATTTCAACAATAATCTTCATTTTAATTTGACTTTACCAACAACAAGAGGGATTAATTGGAGTCTACTTCTTCAGAGCCTAGGCCTATATAAAATAACTTAACTGGCTGAGGTAGGCTATCGGGCTTAACTTTGCAAATGGTCAAAAATATAGCATCCTACATCAAATCAAATCAAAGGTATTTATATAGCCCTTCTTACATCAGTTGATATATCAAAGTGCTGTACAGAAACCCAGCCTAAAACCCCAAACAGCAAGCAATGCAGGTGTAGAAGCACAGTGGCTAGGAAAAACTCCCTACAAAGGCCAAAACCTAGGAAGAAACCTAGAGAGGAATCAGGTTATGACGGGTGGCCAGTCCTCTTCTGGCTGTGCCGGGTGGAGATTATAACAGAACATGGCCAAGATGTTCAAATGTTCATAAATGACCAGCATGGTCAAATAATAATAATCACAGTAGTTGTCGAGGGTACAACAAGTCAGCACCTCAGGAGTAAATGTCAGTTGGATTTTCATAGCGAATCATTGAGAGTATCTCTACCGCTCCTGCTGTCTCTAGAGAGTTGAAAACAGCAGGTCTGGGACAGGTAGCACGTCCGGTGAACAGGTCAGGGTTCCATAGCCGCAGGCAGAACAGTTGAAACTGGAGCAGCAGCACGGCCAGGTGGACTGGGGACAGCAAGGAGTCATCATGCCAGGTAGTCCCGAGGCATGGTCCTAGGGCTCAGGTCCTCCAAGAGAAAGAAAGAAAGAATTAGAGAGAGCATACTTAAATTCACACAGGACACCGGATAAGACAGGAGAAATATTCCAGATATAACAGACTGACCCTAACCCCCGACACATAAACTACTGCAGCATAAATACTGGAGGCTGAAACAGGAGGGGTCAGGAGACACTGTGGCCCCATCCGATGATACACCCGGACAGGGCCAAACAGGCAGGATATAACCCCACCCACTTTGCCAAAGCACAGCTCCCACACCACTAGAGGGATATCTTCAACCACTAACTTACCATCCTGAGACAAGGCCGAGTATAGCCCACAAAGATCTCCGCCACGGTACAACCCAAGGGGGGCGCCAACCCAGACAGGAAGGCCACGTCAGTGACTCAACCCACTCAAGTGACGCACCCCTCCTAGGGACGGCATGGAAGAGCACCAGTAAGCCAGTGACTCAGCCCCTGAAATAGGGTTAGAGGCAGAGAATCCCAGTGGAGAGAGGGGAACTAGCCAGGCAGAAACAGCAAGGGCGGTTCGTTGCTCCAGAGCCTTTCCGTTCACCTTCACACTCCTGGGCCAGACTACACTCAATCATATGACCTACTGAAGAGATGAGTCTTCAGTAAAGACTTAAAGGTTTAAACCAAGTCTGCGTCTCTCACATGGGTAGGCAGACCATTCCATAAAAATGGAGATCTATAAGAGAAAGCCCTGCCTCCAGCTGTTTGCTTAGAAATTCTAGGGAGAATTAGGAGGCCTGCATCTTGTGACCGTAGCGTACGTGTAAGTATGTACGGCAGGACCAAATCGGAAAGATAGGTAGGAGCAAGCCCATGTAATGCTTTGTAGGTTACAGTAAAACCTTGAAATCAGCCCTTGCCTTAACAGGAAGCCAGTGTAGGGAGGCTAGCACTGGAGTAATATGATCCGTTTTTTTGGTTCTAGTCAGGATTCTAGCAGCCGTATTTAGCACTAACTGAAGTTTATTTTGTGCTTTATCCGGGTAGCCGGAAAGTAGATCATTCCAGTAGTCTAACCTAGAAGTAACAAAAGCATGGATTAATTTTTCTGCATCATTTTTGGACAGAAAGTTTCTGATTTTTTGCAATGTTACATAGATGGAAAAAAGCTGTCCTTGAAACAGTCTTGATATGTTCGTCAAAAGAGAGATCAGGGTCCAGAGTAACGCAGAGGTCCTTCACAGTTTTATTTGAGACGACTGTACAACCATCAAGATTAATTGTCAGATTCAACAGAAGATCTCTTTGTTTCTTAGGACCTAGAACAAGCATTTCTGTTTTGTCCGAGTTTAAAAGTAGAAAGTTTGCAGCCATCCACTTCCTTATGTCTGAAACACAGGCTTATAGGGAGGGCAATTTTGGGGCTTCACCATGTTTCATCAAAATGTACAGCTGTGTGTGATCCGCATAGCAGTGAAAGTTAACATTAATTCTTCGAATGACATCCCCAAGAGGTCAAATATATAGTGAAAACAATAGTGGTTCTGAAACGGAACCTTGAGGAACACCGAAATTTACAGTTGATTTGTCAGAGGACAAACCATTCACAGAGACAAATTGATATCTTTCCGACAGATAAGATCTAAACCAGGCCAGAACTTGTCCGTGTAGACCAATTTGGGTTTCCAATCTCTCCAAAAGAATGTGGTGATCGATGGTATCAAAAGCAGCACTAAGGTCTAGGAGCACGAGGACAGATGCAGAGCCTCGGTCTGACGCCATTAAAAGGTAATTTACCACCTTCACAAGTGCAGTCTCAGTGCTATGATGGGGTCTAAAACCAGACCGAAGCATTTCGTATACATTGTTTGTCTTCAGGAAGGCAGTGAGTTGCTGCGCAACAGCTTTTTCTAAATCGATATAGGCCAATAGTTTTTTATATTTTCTGGGTCAAGGTTTGGCTTTTTCAAGAGAGGCTTTATTACTGTCACTTTTAGTGAGTTTGGTACACATCCGGTGGATAGAGAGCCCTTTATTATGTTCAACATAGGAGGGCCAAGCACAGGAAGCAGCTCTTTCAGTAGTTTAGTTGGATTAGGGTCCAGTATGCAGCTTGACGGTTTAGAGGCCATGATTATTTTCATCATTGTGTCAAGAGATATAGTACTAAAACACTTAAGTGTCTCTCTTGATCCTAGGTCCTATCAGAGTTGTTCAGACTCAGGACAACTGAGCTTGGAGGAATACGCAGATTTAAAGAGGAGTCCGTAATTTGATTTCTAATGATCATGATCTTTTCCTCAAAGAAGTTCATGAATTTATTACTGCTGAAGTGAAAGCCATCCTCTCTTGGGGAATGCTGCTTTTTAGTTCGTCGGAAGACTTCCAGTTTGGACAACATTTCTTTAAACAATCATTTAAAGAAAGAAAGTCTGCACGTTCTAACTAAAATAATGTAACTAATAATTAAAAGCTCACATTTTTAAATTCCAAACTCTAAAAGTAATGGGAAAGGTAGATACAAATTACGTGTGACATTGTGGTTACAATAATGAATGTAGCCCATCATGCGTATTAGCAGGACAATATACTTTTTATAGCCCGGCTACTGTTGTGAAAATCCCTCAACTTGCAATGTATTCGATGCTTAAGTACTCTAAAGTGTTACATTTCTAACTCAAACCTGTGAGCTCTGGAACTCCACCTCCGACAGGCAGAGTCAACATAATGTACGTCGAAGGTTCGTCAGGTCGTCGGTTCACCCTGGCATTTCCATTCCTATTCTGACAACAGAACTTGACCAACTGCTCACCGGGCACAGCAAGGGCCGCCCGGACCGTTATGCTGTTCTGCTATTCCAAGGATGTGTAACCGAAGAGAGATACCACGAGTGGGCACAGAATACATAACCTTCCCGCTGTGGGCGTCTATTTCAGCAACGTTTCGCGCTGCTCTGAGACAAGCATGGCGAAACGAAAATGTTAAACTTTTCCATGATATTCTTAAGATATGTGTTGACTGAATATAAGCAAGTGATGTCTGCTAAATAATCAAGTTAGGTTTCTCCAGAAATAAATAATTGTAAATAACACACTGGCTTTATTTACAAATTAGTGAGAATGGCTAACCCCATGTCCAAGAATTGCCTTTTTCTCGCTCATTCTAGGTTAAATGAAAACGAAATCTCCAAAATATCATTACTTTTTAAACAAAGCGATTATTATTATTAATTTATTTAGAATTATATAAAAGCCCCTTAGGATATGTGAGAATATCTGAGAATATCTAACGGAAAATGCCCCATAGATATTAATTTAGAGTCCTCCAATCCTCTAAATGTAATTATTGTCGGAGAGTCACGTCATTGAAAACATTTTTTTCCAATATACTGTAGGCCTACCATAGGTGAAATGAGTCTCACTAGTGTTGAGTAATGTGCTGTTAAAAATGGTGTAGGTTTTATTTATTTAAAGAGCATATAAAACTTAGAAGCAAAAGCCTACAACTATTTTAGCACTGTTTCGCGCTGCTCTGAGGCAAACATGGGGACTGGTCTTCATAAATCAATGAGATTTTTATTTTCACTGAATCTCCAGTTGGTATTGGTTAGACAAGAATTAGAAAATGAGGGTGCAGAAATGTTATGTTCTTAGTGTAACCTTTATTTAACTAGGCAAGTCAGTTAAGAACAAATTCTTATTTACAAGGACAGCCTACTCCTTCCTCGTGCCCTGCGGGGATTCCTTAGCTAAATAGCCCAGTACTGTACTGCCGACCGTCACGTTGTACAGCACCATATTTTCCTTTCCATCCTAACAGAAACCCAGAGGGTTTTTCGTTTTTCTTGGAATAGAAAAAACATAATATTAATCAAATTAATTAAGCAAGTACCGGTCAAAAGTTTGGACACACCTACTCATTCCAGGATTTTTCTTTATTTTGACTATTTTTGACATTGTAGAATAATAGTGAAGACATCACAACTATGAAATAACACCGGTCTCCCGTGTGCCCTGCATTCTGTAGTACAGACATGGCCTGCTCTCCCTTACATAAGGAATTAGGCACTTTCCCATGTTTACTACAGTATGTATTGTAGACTGCACAGTAGCCTAATAAACAAATAAACATATTTCGTTAATAAAATAATGATAAAAAATACTCTTTCAAAATGCAGATGTTGATTTAGTTATGGATCCATAACAAATTACTATGGGAATTTCCTGTGACAAAGGGCACAACGACGTCTCCCTACTGTGCCCTTTTTGCCCTGAAGCACATTCATGCCTACAGAGATGAATCTGGGCAGGTGAACACCACTGGTTGGAGCAGAAGGTGCTGCAGTGGACTTGCTGTACCGAGCAAGCTCCTGGATGAGCAGCTCCCTGAAGGTTAGCTGTGAGATGGGGGGCTGTCTCTATCAATTTCCTCTATAATTTGGGTTAAATCTGTATACCTAGACTTTGTTTGAGCTTTTACTGATTTATTTCGCCATAATTTAAATATATAAACTTGTTGAAAATGCTATTGAATATGTACTGCTATGCGTAACACTCGTGGCTCCGTCAAGTAGGATTTGCAATGGCGAATGAACCTCTTTTACGCCAGAGTTTACGACAAAGGCTGGTCTTCAAACGTATAAACATTACATATTGCCGTTTACCTCAGCTCATTGGCTATCTTCCAAGCTAGATTTCAAGATGATCAGTGGTCATTGGGCCAAAATACAGTCAATCAACGATAGACCGCTCCTACCATTGGTGCACAATGATGTAATTGATTGGTGTCTTCAAATCCAACCATGACTGGATAAACGTTTGTTTAGTGTGTGTAATTACCACGAACGCTTCGTCCAAAGTTGAATGAGACGGAAATCACAACGCAACCGGTTTACAAATGTTTCGTGTTAGGCTATAAAAATGGATTTTATCAAACAAAACGAACATTCACTGTGTAGTTAGGACACTTGGCATTGCCTCCAGAGAAAGATCTTCAATGGTAAGCGATTTATTTTATTGTTATTTCTGGCTTTCGTGATGCTAATGCTTGGTTGGAAAATGCTAGTAATACGTGTGTGGGGTTGCCATCCTCAGAAAATCGCATGTTGGATTAATAAGACGTTCATCTTTTAAATGATGTAAGATACATGTATTTACAAGAATGTTTAATACAACGAATGGTGTATTTAAAATGTTGTCTCTCTGCAGTTTCACCGGATGTTGGCCTGGTGGGAAGTTAGCGTCTCACCTACCCTAGAGAAGTTAAAGGAGGAACCACTGTAAGACCGAATCAAGCTGGTCAGTCACAAATATGAAAGCATTTTACAGGACAGTACCCGTCCCCTTAGTCATAGCAGCAGCCGGACAAGGGGAAAGAGACACCTTCAAAAGAATATCAGAACGGGGACGGGGGACTCTTTTATTCCAACGGCCATTGGGCTATACAATGGATAGTCTATTGGTCAGCATATTGCACTTTATTGCACTTTCACTGTGAATATGTAGGCTATTGCACTTTCAAATGAATTTTATTGTGTATTATTCCGTGTTTTTGTTTTGTGTACTGTATTTTTAAGCACATGATCAAATGAACTTCCCTCTGGTGGGATAATAAAGTTGATCTGTACTGAAGTGCTCAACACAACACTTGGTCACGCTATTATTTGAGTGTGTGCACATGTCACTGTGTGCTCCCGCTCCGGCCTCTAGGTCACCAGGCTGCTGATTATTGCGCACACCTGTCACCATCGTCACGTGCACTTGGACTCCATCACCGCTTTGATTACCTTCCCTATATCTGTCACTCCCCTTGGTTCTTTCCTCAGGTGTAATTGACTCTGTTTCATGTCAGTGTGTTGTTTGTGTTTGTTGTTTTATGTACCGTTTATTTATTAAACACTCACTCCCTGCTCTTACTTCCCAACTTTCAGCATATATCGTTACAGAAAAACACCTTATCTAAGGGAAGCATCAGGGAGTGATTTATTTTTTATTTTTTCTGTTGGAAGGTATGTCAGGTCCGGGTGTCAGTACAGGAGCTACCAGGGAGGCCTCAGCCCGCTTGTCAGGCTCTCACGCCTCAGCCCGCTTGTCAGGTTCTCACGCCTCAGCCGTCTCGTCGGGCTCCTACGCCTCAACCGCCTCGTCGGGCTCTCACGCCTCAGCCGTCTAGTCGGGCTCCTACGCCTCGGCCGTCTCGTCGGGCTCCTACGCCTCGGCCGTCTCGTCGGGCTCCTACGCCTCGGCCGTCTCGTCGGGCTCCTACGCCTCAACCGTCTCGTCGGGCTCCTACGCCTCAACCGTCTCGTCGGGCTCTCACGCCTCAGCCGTCTAGTCGGGCTCCTAAGCTTCGGCCGTCTCGTCGGGCTCCTAAGCCTCGGCCGTCTCGTCGGGCTCCTACGCCTCGGCCGTCTCGTCGGGCTCCTACGCCTCGGCCGGTTCATCGGACTATCAAGCGTCACCTCCTTGATTACCTTCCCTATTTCTGTCACTCCCCTTGGTTCTTTCCTCAGGTGTTATTGACTCTGTTTAATGTCAGTGTGTTGTTTGTGTTTCTTGATTTATGTACCGTTTATTTGTTAAACACTCACTCCCTGGAGGAATAAGAGAATGAGGGTCTGTAGAGTAGACAAGAGACAAGAACAGTCAGCTCCTAACATCATGAAACAAGCACCACTACCCAACAAATGGTGGAGCTTGGACTGAACGTCTATCACTGAACTCCAACAGAGCATGCCGTCTGAACCTTACCTGCTCTCTTGGTGTGGAGGAAAAAGAACACCATGCCGCAGTACACCCAGACAGTCTGGACACAGCAACCTGTTTGTAAGCCACTTAGACAGTGAGACACAATAAGTAATCTAACATGAACCTTGACAGGCCCTTCAACAGCCCTCAGTATCACAGCGAAAGTTGTGACCAACCGCAATACACTGTACCGGTACCTTTGTTAATTGGAAACTGAACTCACATCAACTCCATTACCACACGCTGCTTCTGAACTCTCAATAGGAGGAGAGGAGGGTGGAGGGGATGAGGAGGGGTGAGGAGAGGGGTGTTGGGTGTACACTATGACAGCCTGTGTTGTCTCTGCTCTGTGTCTGTGAGCACAGCGACATGGGGAGTAATAGACGGGTAGATTGGAGTCAGGTGACAGGACCTGTAATTACTGTCACTGAGACCAGACACTCTGTCTTCTTCTCCTCTCTCAGGGAGAACAAAAAGCAGCTGAGCGCTCTCCTCTCGCATGCTCTGTGTCGTCACATGACTCACGGAAGTGTAGCCAGTCTGCCCGCTATTGTTCCAGGGGAGAGGAGAGCCAGAGGGGCAGGCGGGCAGCAGGGAGAAATGCTTTGTGCCCCTTAATCCTCCTAACACAGCTCTAGGTGTGGCCAAACTGGGTCACTGTAAAAAAGGATTTAGTATTGAAAATATTTTCAAATATTGTTTCAAGTACACTCTTGGTCCCCATAGGATAACCCTTTTTGGTTCCAGGTAGAACCCTTTGGTGTGAAAAAGGTTATACGTAGGACCTTTTTGTGGTGAAAGGGTTCCACATAGAACACCGTATGAGTGAAAGGGTTACTACTTGGAACCAAAAATAGTTATTTTCAGAGGGTTCTCTAAGGGTGACAATTGAAGAACCCTTTATGGGTTTATGTAGCACCTTTTTCTAAGAGTCTACTGGAAGTCTGCAAATCTTAATCAGGTGACTGTAGCCACCCTAGGTGCTATAAACCAACGAGACAGACCTAAGATAGTCTCACAAAGCCCGTATCCATGAAGCATCTCTGTCACGCCCTGACCATAGAGAGCCCTCGGTTCTCTATGGTGTTTAGGTCAGAGCGTGACTGGGGGGGTTATCTAGTTTATAGATTTCTAGGTTGGTGGTTTGTGTGGTTCCCAATTAGAGGCAGCTGATAATCGTTGCCTCTAGTTGGGGATCATATTTAGGTGTAACAGTCCTGACCTATTTATGTTAGTTTTTATGTGTTTTTGGTCAGGGCATGTGTTTTGGGTGGGCAGTCTATGTTATCTGTTTCTATGTTGGTTTCGGTTTGCCTGGTATGGCTCTTGATTAGAGGCAGGTGGTTTGCATTTTCCTCTAATCAAGAGTCATATTTAGGTAGGGCATTTCTCACTGTTTGTTTGTGGGTGATTGTCTCCTGTGATGTTTTCGTGTTGTCGATGTATTCACTTTTGGAGCTGTTTGGCTGTTCGTATGTTTCGATGTCCGTTCCTGTTCGTGAGTTTACGTTTGTCTATGTAAGTTTATGTTCAGGTTCCGTTTTACGTCGTTTTGTTATTTTGTAGTTTGAAAGTGTTTTGTTTAGTTTTCGTGTTGCCATCTGCATCGTTGTCAAATGTAAAATAAAGATGGCTTATTTCCCTGACTCCGCATTTTGGTCCGAAGATCCTTCTCTCCTCACCTCATCCGAGGATGAGGAGAGCGACAGCTATTACAGAATCACCCACCAAAATACAGAGACCAAGCGGTATGGGAGAAATCGACGGAGCAATAAGGACTTTTGGACTTGGGAGGAGATTTTGGACGGTAGAGGACCTTGGGCTCAACTAGGGGAATATCGCCGTCCAAAGGAGGAATTGGAAGCAGCGAAGGCGGAGCGGCGCTGGTATGAGGAGGCAGCTAGGAGACGTGGATGGAAGCCGGAGATTCAAGCTCGTAACCGGAATTATGAGGGGACACGTCTTGCACGGAAGCCCGAAAAGCCCGTGAGTAACTCCCAAAAATTTCTTGGGGGGGGGCTAAAGGGTAGTGGGCCAAGGGCAGGTAGGAGACCTGCGCCCACTTCCCAGGCTAACCGTGGAGAGCGGGAGTACGGGCAGACACCGTGTTACGCAGTAGAGCGCACGGTGTCTCCTGTACGTGTGCATAGCCCAGTGCGGGTTATTCCACCTCCCCGCACTGGTAGGGCTAGATTGGGCATTGAGCCAGGTGTCATGAGGCCGGCTCAACGCGTCTGGTCTCCAGTGCGTCTCCTCGGGCCGGCATACATGGCACCTGCCTTACGCAGGGTTTCCCCGGTTCGCCTACACAGCCCGGTGCGGGTTATTCCACCTCCCCGTACTGGGCGGGCGACCGGGAGCATTCAACCAGGTAAGGTTGGGCAGGCTCAATGCTCAAGAGAGCCAGTACGCCTGCACGGTCCGGTATTTCCGGCGCCACCTCCCCGCCCCAGCCTAGTACCTACAGTGCCTATATTACGCACTAGGCTACCAGTGCATTTCCAGAGCCCTGTTCCTCCTCCACGCACTCTCCCTATAGTGCGTGTATCCAGTTCGGTGCCTCCAGTTCCGGCCCCACGCACTAAGCCACCTGTGCGTCTCCCAAGTCCTGTACACACTGTCACTTCTCCCCGTACTAGTCCTGAGGTGCGTGCCCTCAGCCAGGTGCCACCAGTGCCGGTACCACGCACCAGGTATAGAGTACGCTTTGAGAGTTCAGTGTGCCCTGTCTCTGCTCCACGCACTAGTAGGAAGGTGCTTATCATTAGCCCGGTGCCTCCAGTTCCGGCACCACGCACCAGGTCTACAGTGCGCCGTATCCGGCCAGAGCCATCCGTCTCCCCAGCGCCATCTGAGCCATCCGTCTCCCCAGCGCCATCTGAGCCATCCGTCTCCCCAGCGCCATCTGAGCCATCCGTCTCCCCAGCGCCATCTGAGCCATCCGTCTCCCCAGCGCCATCTGAGTCATCCGTCTGCCAGGAGCCTGCAAAGCCGCCCGTCTGCCATGAGCCTGCAAAGCCGCCCGTCTGCCATGAGCCTACAGAGCCATCCGCCAGACAGGAGCCGCTAGAGCCGTCAGCCAGACAGGAGCCGCTAGAGCCGCCCGCCAGACAGGATCTGCCAGAGCCGCCAACCAGACAGGATCTGCCAGAGCCGCCAACCAGACAGGATCTGCCAGAGCCGCCAACCAGACAGGATCTGCCAGAGCCGCCAACCAGACAGGATCTGCCAGAGCCGCCAACCAGACAGGATCTGCCAGAGCCGCCAACCAGACAGGATCTGCCAGAGCCGTCAGAGAGCCATGAGCAGCCAGAGCCGTCAGAGAGCCATGAGCAGCCAGAGCCGTCAAAGAGCCATGAGCAGCCAGAGCCGTCAGTGAGCCATGAGCAGCCAGAGCCGTCAGAGAGCCATGAGCAGCCAGAGCCGTCAGAGCGCCATGAGCGTCGAGAGCCGTCAGCCTGCCATGAGCGTCGAGAGCCGTCAGCCTGCCATGAGCGTCGAGAGCCGTCAGCCTGCCATGAGCGTCGAGAGCCGTCAGCCTGCCATGAGCGTAGAGAGCCGTCAGTCTGCCATGAGCGTCGAGAGCCGTCAGCCTGCATGGACCTGCCAGAGCCGTCCAAACAGGACCTGCCAGAGTCCTTCAGCCGGGATCTGCCCCTTGTCCCGGTGTTGCCCCTTGTCCCGGTGCTGCCCCTTGTCCCGGTGCTGCCCCTTGTCCCGGTGCTGCCCCTTGTCCCGGTGCTGCCCCTTGTCCCGGTGCTGCCCCTTGTCCCGGTGCTGCCCCTTGTCCCGGTGCTGCCCCTTGTCCCGGTGCTGCCCCTTGTCCCGGTGCTGCCCCTTATTCCAGTGATGGTCCTTATCCTGGTGCTGCCCCTTGTTCTGGTGCTGCCCCTTGTCCCGGTGCTACCCCTTGTCCCGGTGCTGCCCCTTGTCCCGGTGCTAGCTGTTTATTTAGGGGAAGGTAGTGTTAGGGTGGTCAGTAGAAGGGGTAGAAAGAAGAGGGGAGTGACTATGGTGGTGCGGGGACAGCGTCCTGAACCGGAACCACCACCGTGGTCAACTGCCCACCCGGACCCTCCCCTGGACTTTGTGCTAGTGCGCCCGGCGTTCGCACCTTGGGGGGGGGGTACTGTAACAGTCCTGACCTATTTATGTTAGTTTTTATGTGTTTTTGGTCAGGGCATGTGTTTTGGGTGGGCAGTCTATGTTATCTGTTTCTATGTTGGTTTCGGTTTGCCTGGTATGGCTCTTGATTAGAGGCAGGTGGTTTGCATTTTCCTCTAATCAAGAGTCATATTTAGGTAGGGCATTTCTCACTGTTTGTTTGTGGGTGATTGTCTCCTGTGATGTTTTCGTGTTGTCGATGTATTCACTTTTGGAGCTGTTTGGCTGTTCGTATGTTTCGATGTCCGTTCCTGTTCGTGAGTTTACGTTTGTCTATGTAAGTTTATGTTCAGGTTCCGTTTTACGTCGTTTTGTTATTTTGTAGTTTGAAAGTGTTTTGTTTAGTTTTCGTGTTGCCATCTGCATCGTTGTCAAATGTAAAATAAAGATGGCTTATTTCCCTGACTCCGCATTTTGGTCCGAAGATCCTTCTCTCCTCACCTCATCCGAGGATGAGGAGAGCGACAGCTATTACATTAGGTAGGCTTTTTCCCCACCTACATTTGTGGGATATTGTTTTGTGTTTGTGCATGTGCACCACACAGTCACGTTTAGTTGTTCGTTTATTGATTTATTGTTTTCTTTAAGTTTCACTTTGCAATAAATATGTGGAACTCAACATCCGCTGCGCCTTGGTCCCGTTCTTACGACAACCGTGACAATCTCAGAATTGGAGTGCGAATCTAGCATTCAGTTTTGACTTTGAGATCATAATGAATAGGATTGTATGGACAGATCCTAGTTCAGCACTCGTACTCGGAGACGCTTTGTGGATATGGGCCCAGGACTCGCTGTGCACTGGATACAGGAGACTCGGCTTCTACTGTTTCTGTTGAACAGAGAAAACTGGAAACCAGAATGTCTGTTTAAAACACAAACACAAATAGCCCCTTGTTGACAGAAATACTATGTGACACAGCGCAAGCACAACTGATTTGTGTCTCTTACCCAGAGGTAAGGAACACAGCGCCAGTCAGTCTCAAGGCAGGTTGAGCCCTGAAACTATACAGAAGTGGATGTGTACATAGTTTGCTGTCAACCATAATGTATCAGCACCACACATGTATCAAATTGTTATGACAGTTGATCATGTAAACTCGTTGATACCACTACTACTAGTTATTGGTAAAGTGCCAAGTACTCAGTACTTAAGCAGAAAATATAACTATTTATTTCAAGTGTTTTGGGATATGTAGTACATGGCATGAGGGCCATGTGACACAGTGTATCTGGGAGAAAACAAAAAGACATGTGGAGAAATTAAATCTGCTCTGTGAGAAATCCCAGATGGAATGTCTTTCTGTTGGATATGTCTGTGCTGAGACAGAGCTTTGCGACGCTTGGAAGGGAAGCCAAGAACATGACGAGAAAAAGGCGGCGGGACTTTGATGTACGACAAGCACATAAGAGGCAAAGTAATATTTTTTTATGAAAGGAAAAGGGATGTAGTCCTTTGTTTCCAGTGAGGCAATAGTGTCTATTTTTCCTTTATTTGCTGTCTGTTACATTCTGGAATCCAGCACTCTTTTTTCACTCTGACAGCAAAGAGAGGACTTTTTTATTCTCGTTTTTGTGTTCCTTTCTTTAGAAATCCCAACTGATTGTCCTGTCACCATTTCCTAGCTGCCTCCTCACTCTGTGGGGACACATCCCTCACAAAATGGAATAAGAAATCACATATCTAAACTCACCAGATTGACCCAGTTTTATTAGAAGAAGATTAGAATTTAAAGCTATCAAATGAAATTTGGGATAAAGAAGCTCAATTTATGTTTTCTCCATGCCTTTGCACTTACTGTAGCCGTGTGATGATAACACATTACAAACAGCATCATCACAGCTTTGAAGTATTGATAAAATCCTGTTCAAAATGATCACCTCAACCAATCCTTATACTGTTTTACCCCTCTTTGTCCCTTAACTAGCTCCCTGTTCTCAACAGTTCTCAACAGTATGTGAGATGTCCAGTATATTCTCACACAGATGCACGGGCAGATCTTACAGGCATCTACACCAGTGTCAAACTCCCTCATTTTACAACATCCGCCATAATCCATCAGCCAGTAAAGGCAATATTTTTAAGAGGCCTGAACTCTGGATTAGCTCCATCTCCTTCGCACAGCCAAATTTCCATTTGTGCCTCTAGCAAGTGGGGTAATAGATTAAAGAAGACACATTAAAAAAGTCCAACCTCTCAGTTTCATTACTCATTCATGAAATCCAGGAGAAACAACTGCACTGTTGACAATGTCTAAATTACAAATTACCTTTCAATCACGTCCAAGTTATGAAATGAACTTCTGGCCACCAGCCAACTCGAACAATGTGTGTGTGTGTGTGTGTGTGTGTGTGTGTGTGTGTGTGTGTGTGTGTGTGTGTGTGTGTGTGTGTGTGTGTGTGTGTGTGTCTGGATGTCACCTGGAGAAGTGTAGCTCCAGCTGTAAAATCATCACCCCATCAGAACACGTCTGACACACATATAACAGCCCGTTAAAAACATAATGATACAATGAAATAGAGCAGGAAGGAAAAGAACATGTTGAAGAGAAAATGAGGGCACGTATAGGCCAGTTGCTAGTTGTGCAGCAAAAGTGAATGACACAGGCTATTTAAACATTGAAAGTCAAAAATCCTCACATAGCAACGGAAAATAAAAACGATAAAATATGCATTATTGCGCACATGGCTTGGAGCAGAATAACTAAAATATACATAAAATACTATACTGTACTGTCCTTCACACACAGACACAGACACAGACACACACACACACACACACACACACACACACACAGACACACACAGACACAGACACAGACACAGACACAGACACAGACACACACACAGACACAGACACAGACACAGACACACACACACACACACACACACACACACACACACACACACACACACGACAAAGGCGTGTGCTCTCACACATCCAGAGATGAAAGTGAATATCTGCTAGTCCCCAAGCATAATTATGCTCAGATCAATTTAATCTGCTCCTTTCCTGCCTCAAACCCATTAGCTTCATAATGAAAAAGGCTTAGAGATTACACAATGGACTAAAGGAACATAATGAACTATGGTCTGGACTACAAACACTGACAGCTCCACAACACAGCACAGCACAGGTCAGTAAGAGGGAGGGGGGGGACACCCACTGTGCAGAATACACAGGCCTATTGTCAAATACCAAGACAAATCAAATCAAACTTTATTGGTCACATACACATGGTTAGCAGATATTAATGCAAGTGTAGCGAAATGCTTGTGCTTCTAGTTCCGACAATGCAGTAATACGTAACAAGTAATCTGACATTTCCACAACAACTACCTTATACACACTAACAGTCTGATGGCCTTGAGATAGAAGCTGTTATTCAGTCTCTCGGTCCCAGCTTTGATGCACCTGTACTGACCTCACGTTCTGGATGGTAGCGGGGTGAACAGGCACTTCCTGTGCCTTCCTGTGACATCGGTTGCTGTGTGTCCTGGAGTGCAGGTAGTTTGCCCCCGGTGATGCGTTGTGCAGACCGCACCACCCTCTGGAGAGCCTTGCGGTTGAGGGCAGAGCAGTTGCCGTACCAGGCGGTGATACAGCCCAACAGGATGCTCTCAATTGTCCATCTGTAAAAGTAGTCAAGGTTTTAGGTGACAAGCCAAATTTCTTCAGCCTCCTAAAGTTTAAGAGTCGCTGTTGCACCTTCTTCACCACACAGTCTGTGTTGGTGGACCATTTCAGTTTGTCTGTGATGTGTATGCCAAGGAACTTAAAACTTTCCACCTTCTCCACTACTGTCCCGTCGATGTGGATAGTGGGGTGCTCCCTCTGCTGTTTTGTTGACGTTGAGTGAGAGGTTGCACTTCATGATGACAAAAGTGAGTGCTACGGGGCGATAGTCATTTAGTTCAGTTATCTTTGCCTTCTTGGGTACAGGAACAATGGTGGCCATCTTGAAGCATGTGGGGACAACAGACTGGGATAGGGAGTGATTGAATATGTCAGTAAACACACCAGCCAGCTGGTCAGCGCACACTCTGAGGACGCGGCTAGGGATGCAGTCTGGGCCGGCAGCCTTGCAAGGGTTAACACGTTTAAATGTCTTATTCACGTCGGCCACGGAGGAGGGGGGGGCGCATTCCTTGGTAGCGGGCCGCGTCAGTGGCACTGTATTATCCTCAAAGCGGGCAAAGAAGGTGTTTAGTTTGTCTGGAAGCAAGATGTCGGTATCCGTCACGTGGCTGGTTTTCTTTTTGTAGTCCGTAATTGCATGTAGAAAATATGGAATGTGGTACTCAGTAATGTGTTGCATTGGATTTGCCCTAAACACAACACTTTGTCGCGCCCTGACCTTAGAGATCCTTTTTATGTCTCTATTTTGGTTTGGTCAGGGCGTGAGTTGGGGTGGGCATTCTATGTTTTGTGTTCTATGTTTTCTATTTCTGTGTGTTTGGCCGGGTGTGGTTCTCAATCAGAGGAAGCTGTCTATCGTTGTCTCTGATTGAGAACCATACTTAGGTAGCCTTTTCCCACCTGTGTTTTGTGGGTAGTTGTTTTCTGTTTTGTGTCTGCACCAGACAGAACTGTTTTGCTTTCGTTCGTTCTCTTTGTTGTTTTTTTGTTATTCAGTGTTCAGTTTTATGAATAAATCATGAACACTTACCACGCTGCGCTTTGGTCCACTTCTTCTTCAGACGGCCATTACACACTTTGTATTCAGGACAAAAAGTTAATTGCTTTGCCACATTTTTTGCAGTATTACTTTAGTGCCTTGTTGCAAACAGGATGAATGCTTTTATATTTGTATTCTGTAAAGGTTTCCTTCTTTTCACTCGGTCAATTAGGTTAGTAATGTTATTGATCCATCCTCAGTTTTCTCCTATCACAGCCATTAAACGCTGTAACTGTTTTAAAGTCACCATTGGCCTCATGGTGAAATCCCTAAACGCTTACCTTCCTCTCCGGCAAATGTGTTAGGAAGGGCGCCTGTATCTTTGTAGTGACTGGGTGTATTGATACACTGTCCAAAGTGTAATTAATAACTTCACCATGCTCAAAGGGATATTCAATGTCTGTTTTTTTTATTTTACCTACAAATAGGTGCCCTTCTTTGCGAGGAATTTGAAAAGTTCCCTGGTCGTTGTGGTTGAATCTGTATTTGACACAGATAATAGATATGTGTGGGGTACAGAGACGAGGTAGTCATTAAAAAATCGTGTTAAACACTATTATTGCACACAGTGTGCCCATGCAACTTATTATGTGACTTGTTAAACAAATGTTTACTCCTGAACTTATTTAAGCTTGCCATACCAAAGGGATTGAATACTTATTAACTCAACCTTTCATTGTTTCATTTGTAATATAACTTTTTTTTTAAACAAAATTCCACTTTGACATTATTGTAACGGGTGACGCTCTCCTCATCCTCGGAAGAGGTGAGGAGAGAAGGATCTTCAGACCAAAACGCAGGCTCAGGGAAATAAGCCATCTTTATTATAAATTACGATGGCACACGAAACGAAACAAAACACTTTCCAAACTACAAAATAACAAAACGACGTTGACGAGACCTGAACATAAACTTACATAACTAAACATAAACTTACGTACAGGTAACAGACGACATCGAAACGAAAACGAAACAAACAAACGCTACAGTCCTATGTGGTACGAACATAACATACGGACACAGGAGACAATCACCCACAAACAAACAGTGAGAATGCCCTACCTAAATATGACTCTTGATTAGAGGAAAATGCAAACCACCTGCCTCTAATCAAGAGCCATACCAGGTAACCCAAAACCAACATAGAAACAGATAACATAGACTGCCCACCCAAAACACATGCCCTGACCATAAACACATAAAAACAACATAAAACAGGTCAGGACTGTTACAGTACCCCCCCCTCAAGGTGCGCACGCCGGGCGCACCAGCACAAAGTCCAGGGGAGGGTCCGGGTGGGCAGTTGACCACGGTGGTGGTTCCGGCTCAGGACGCTGTCCCCATACCACCATAGTCACTCCCCTCTTCTGTCTACCCCTTCTAATGACCACCCTAACACTACCTTCCCCTAAATAAACAGCTAGCACCGGGACAAGGGGCAGCACCGGGACAAGGGGTAGCACCGGGACAAGGGGCAGCACCAGAACAAGGGGCAGCACCAGGATAAGGACCAGCACCGGAATAAGGGGCAGCACCGGGACAAGGGGCAGCACCGGGACAAGGGGCAGCACCGGGACAAGGGGCAGCACCGGGACAAGGGGCAGCACCGGGACAAGGGGCAGCACCGGGACAAGGGGCAGCACCGGGACAAGGGGCAGCACCGGGACAAGGGGCAGCACCGGGACAAGGGGCAACACCGGAACAAGGGGCAGATCCCGGCTGAAGGACTCTGGCAGGTCCTGTTTGGACGGCTCTGGCAGGTCCATGCAGGCTGACGGCTCTCGACGCTCATGGCAGACTGACGGCTCTCTACGCTCATGGCAGGCTGACGGCTCTCGACGCTCATGGCAGGCTGACGGCTCTCGACGCTCATGGCAGGCTGACGGCTCTCGACGCTCATGGCTCTCTGACGGCTCTGGCTGCTCATGGCTCTCTGACGGCTCTGGCTGCTCATGGCTCTCTGACGGCTCTGGCTGCTCATGGCTCTCTGACGGCTCTGGCTGCTCATGGCTCTCTGACGGCTCTGGCTGCTCATGGCTCGCTGGCGGCTCTGGCTGCTCATGGCTCGCTGGCGGCTCTGGCTGCTCATGGCTCGCTGGCGGCTCTGGCAGATCCTGTCTGGTTGGCGGCTCTGGCAGATCCTGTCTGGCGGGCGGCTCTAGCGGCTCCTGTCTGGCGGGCGGCTCTAGCGGCTCCTGTCTGGCTGACGGCTCTAGCGGCTCCTGTCTGGCTGACGGCTCTAGCGGCTCCTGTCTGGCTGACGGCTCTGTAGGCTCATGGCAGACGGGCGG
The DNA here is from genome assembly GCF_029448725.1 of Salvelinus fontinalis. Lineage (NCBI taxonomy): Eukaryota > Metazoa > Chordata > Actinopteri > Salmoniformes > Salmonidae > Salvelinus > Salvelinus fontinalis. Next base: position 15,134,921 of record NC_074699.1, read on the forward strand.
CTTTGCAGGCTCATGGCAGACGGGCGGCTTTGCAGGCTCCTGGCAGACGGATGGCTCAGATGGCGCTGGGGAGACGGATGGCTCAGATGGCGCTCGGGAGACGGATGGCTCAGATGGCGCTGGGGAGACGGATGGCTCTGGCCGGATACGGCGCACTGTAGACCTGGTGCGTGGTGCCGGAACTGGAGGCACCGTGCTAATGATAAGCACCTTCCTACTAGTGCGGGGAGCAGGGACAGGGCACACTGTATTCTCAAAGCCTACTCTATCCCTGATGCGTGGTACCGGCACTGTTGACACCGGGCTGAGGACAAGCACATCAGGATTAGTAGGGGGAGAAGATACAGTGGGTTCAGGGCTCTGGAGACGCACAGGTAACTTAGTGCGTGGGCCCGGAACTGGAGGCACCGGGCTAGATACACGCACTACAGGGAGAGTGCGTGGAGGAGGAACAGGGCTCAGGATACGCACTGGTAGCCTAGTGCGTAGTGTATACACTGTAGGTACTAGGCTGGGGCGGGGAGGTGGTGCCGGAAATACCGGACCGTGGAGGCGTACTGGCACTCTTGAGCATTGAACCTGCCCAACCTTACCTGGTTGAATGCTCCCGGTTGCCCGACCAGTGCGGGGAGGTGGAATAACCAGCACCGGCCTATGTAGGCGAACCGGGGAAACCATGCGTAAGGCAGGTGCCATGTATGCCGGCCCGAGGAGACGCACTGGAGACCAGACGCGTTGAGCCGGCCTCATGACACCTGGCTCAATACCCAATCTAGCCCTCCCAGTGCGGGGAGGTGGAATAACCCGCACCGGGCTATGCACTCGTACAGGAGACACCGTGCGCTCTACTGCGTAACACGGCGCCTGCCCGTACTCCCGCTCTCCACGGTAAGCCTGGGAAGTGGGCGCAGGTCTCCTACCTGCCCTTGGCCCACCACCTCCTAGCCCCCCCCCAAGAAATTTTTGGGAATTACTTACGGGCTTTTTCGGCTTCCGTGCCAGACGCGTTCCCTCATAGCTCCGGTTCCTCTCTCCGGTAGCCTCCGCTCTCCTCAGTGCCTCCAGCTGTTCCCATGGGAGGCGATCTCTACCAGCTAGGATCTCCTCCCATGTGTAGACACCCTTTCCATCCAAAACATCGTCCCATGTCCATTGCTCCTTTCTCTCCTGTCCCTTACTCCGTTGAGTTTCCCTTTGCCGCTTGGTCTTAGCTTGGTGGGTGATTCTGTAACGGGTGACGCTCTCCTCATCCTCGGAAGAGGTGAGGAGAGAAGGATCTTCAGACCAAAACGCAGGCTCAGGGAAATAAGCCATCTTTATTATAAATTACGATGGCACACGAAACGAAACAAAACACTTTCCAAACTACAAAATAACAAAACGACGTTGACGAGACCTGAACATAAACTTACATAACTAAACATAAACTTACGTACAGGTAACAGACGACATCGAAACGAAAACGAAACAAACAAACGCTACAGTCCTATGTGGTACGAACATAACATACGGACACAGGAGACAATCACCCACAAACAAACAGTGAGAATGCCCTACCTAAATATGACTCTTGATTAGAGGAAAATGCAAACCACCTGCCTCTAATCAAGAGCCATACCAGGTAACCCAAAACCAACATAGAAACAGATAACATAGACTGCCCACCCAAAACACATGCCCTGACCATAAACACATAAAAACAACATAAAACAGGTCAGGACTGTTACAATTATGGGGTATTACGTGTAGGCCAGTGACAATACAATCTACATTTGATCAATTTTCAATTCAGGCCGTAACACAACAAAATGTGGAAAAACTCAAAGTACAGTGTTACATGGTTGTAGCATCCATGCTCACCCCACAGTTATGGCTTTCCTTTTCCACTGACAAACACCCATGGGAACGAACTGAGAGAGCACATTGCATTACCTGTTGTTAGCAGATTGTGTGCTTGGGTGTGTTGTATGTGAAACTATGTGGATGTGCCTATCTGTCAATAAACCATTCCATAGTTATGTTACGTGTGTATAAAGTACACTGAGCAAACCAAACATTAGGAACACCTTCCTAACACTGAGTTGCCCCACCTCCCTCAGAACAGCTTCACTTCGTCGGGGCGTGGACACTACAAGGTGTTGAAAGCGTTCCACAGGGATGCTGGCCCATGTTGACTCCAATGCTTCCCACAGTTGTGTCAAGTTGGCTGGATGGTGGATCATTTGGAGGGTGGACAATTTGGACCATTTGGGTAGTGGAACCCTCTTGGTACACACGGGAAACTGTTGAGCGTGAAAAACCCAGCAACGTTGCATTTCATGACACAAACTGGTGCGCCTGGCACGTACTGCCATACCCTGTTCAAAGGCACTCACTGTAAATGTTTTGTCTTGCCCATTCACCCTCTGAATGGCAGACATACACAATCCATGTCTCGCTTGCCTCAAGGCTTAAAAATCCTTCTTTAACCTGTCTCCTCCCCTTCATCTACACTGATTGAAGTGGATTTAACAAGTGACATCAATAAGGGATCATAGCTTTCACCTGGTCAGGCCATGTGATGGAAAGGTGTTCCTAATGTGTTGCATACTCAGTGTGTATTGGACTGAGGTGGGACTAGACACGAGGAAGAAGAGATTCCATAGTGTTTTTCAACACAATATTCAATCCCATTTTAGTGCAACCAACTGAAGTGAACAGCACGTCAATAGGAGGAAGACAGCGATGCACTCATACATTAGGGAGTGATATTTTGCCGTTGGGAGCAGACCAGGGACTGGTGTGGGAGCAGAAGGGTTCATCTGTAACCAGATGGGCAGCAGTAGCATGCAGCAGTGGGTCGGTAGGAGGTGAAACAGTGGGTTGGACACATTGGTTGGGTGACCAGACTGAAAATCAGAGATCGACTTGAAGCTATGAAGAACATTCCCTCTATAAACACTCTCTAGTCGTACAACCTGGTATCAGTTTAGAAGCATCACATTGTGATGCTTTTGCAATGTCATAATACTGAAGAACAATCAAATACGGTCAGGGCACGGTGCCACGTCAGTCTATCCCACTGCACTGTACTTTCACAATTCTGCAATCCATGTTGTACTTTTTCTCCTGTGGCGGTGGTGTTGAGGGTGTCTGCTGAACAAGGACAGTATGGGACAAGAGAGAAGGGGAAAGTAGAGTGAGTCCCAGAGACAGATGCAGTCAGAGGGGCCCACAATGGTGTGGTAGCATGCCAACAATGTGGCCGCTCTCCAAACAACAACGCAGCATATTAACAGACACATTCTGTACAATTTCCATTTTAAATAAACACGCACGTGCACACACACACACACACACACACACACACACACACACACACACACACACACACACACACACACACACACACACACATACAAACACATTCACTCACTCGCTTTCATTCCTCATACACACCAGCTCACACATGCTACACATATCCACACATAGCGACTAACGCAACAAATAGCTTTCCAAGCTCCATCGAAAGGAGGAAATAGTATTTGAGGCTGATCTGTGATTTAGTCCTTCAACCTACATGGAGCTTAATCAGAGTAGTATAACATATTAATTAAGCTTTCCTGTCTGAGGGGGTTCATATCACACACTATAATTACTATCATGTCTGCCAGGCGAGAGCCAAAGCACACCATAGCCTTGTATTGTTGGCTCTGAGCTAAAAGTCAGGCAGTTACCATTGGTCTGTCTCAATCTCATTAAAGTTCACCCAAGCGTGAGTGAGCGTGTAGAAGAGAGCGAGAGAGATACAGAGAGTGCACATTGTACAAGCATAGATTCCTATAGAATACATATAGGGATTATAATAACATGGATTTAGGCCAACATTATTTCTTACAGTATTTTTACAGTACAAGCCATACAGTAATACGGGATACTGAATTACTAGTGCGTGCCGGTAAAGCCTCTGAAAAAGTACGTGCAGGTCTTGCTTCAGTTGAACAGGAAAGACAAAACCCAGCGTCAGCTTTGGTAACGCTCAAGCAGGCATGGTGCAGCGAGAGCAGAGACAGAGAGGAGACATCAACAAAGAGAGAGGGACAGAGGAGGAGGAAAGATAAGTGATGTCTCTCTCTCTCTGCGGTGTAATCTGGGTCCTCTTCCTGCTGTCGTTCATGCTAATGGTCTCTGACTGGGAGGGAAGCCACACAGCAGAGTAGAGCAGAGCAGAGAATAGCAGAGCTGGGACTCTGACTGATGCAGGGACGGAGTGACTGGGGCCTCCTCAGTAATGACCCAGCAACCAATGGGCCTGAACAGAACCTGATGCAGCATGAACCTCACACAGCCCCAGACACACTGCGTGCTTAGAGATAGAACACAACACACAGACTCAGACCAATACAATTACACTCGCATGAATGTGACCACACAATCGTATACAACATAGCCTGGGCATAGAATTAGGCAGAAGCAAAAAAAAGTATGTTCTGCTCACTTACTGACACCAAAGCCCAACCTGCAAATGGTTGGTATTGGTGAACAGTCTATAGCTTGGAATTTTCCCAGCCTAATTCCAATGGTCTGATCAAAGCTGTTAGAAAGAAGTCTCCCCTTCTCATCCTTTTCAGTCTGTTTGCTTCTATCTCTCTCTCTGTCCTTATGCACTGGGCTTAATGAGCTGTAATGAATTGTCTTCGGTACGCTGGACATCAGAGAGCCATCCCAGAGCCCTGGTCACATGAGAGAGGACAGAGCTAAGGCAGAGAGAAGAAGGCAGAGAGAAGAAGACAGAGAGGAGAGGAGAGAGAAGAGAGGACGGAGAGGAGAGAGAAGAGAGGACGGAGAGGAGAGGGCAGAGAAAAGAGGCCAGAGAGGATAGGCCAGAGAGGATAGGCCAGAGAGAAGAGGGCAGAGAGAAGAAGACAGAGAGGAGAGGAGAGAGAAGAGAGGACAGAGAGGAGAGGGCAGAGAAAAGAGGGCAGAGAGAAGAAGACAGAGAGGAGAGGAGAGAGAAGAGAGGACAGAGAGGAGAGGGCAGAGAAAAGAGGCCAGAGAGGATAGGCCAGAGAGAAGAGGGCAGAGAGAAGAAGACAGAGAGGAGAGGAGAGAGAAGAGAGGACAGAGAAGAGAGGACAGAGAAGAGAGGGCGGAGAAAAGAGGGCGGAGAAAAGAGGAAAGAGAGCAGAGAAGAGAGGACAGAAAGGAGAGAACAGAGTGAAAGGGTCAAAGCAGAGAGAACCAGAGGTCTGCACTGTCAGAGATCTCCAGCCATATCTCGATCTCATGACCAATACCTCAGTGTCAGCCACTAAACATGAACAACCATACAGGTTTGAGGAAGAGGTGATTGTACAAAACATTAGGAACACCTTCCCAATTTTGAGTTGCATTCTCTTTTGCCCTCAGAACAGCCTCAATTTGTTGGGGTATGGCCTCTACAAGGTGTCAAAAGCATTCCACAGGGATGCTGGACCTTGTTGACTCCAATGCTTCCCACAGTTGTGTCAAGTTAGCTGGAAGTTCTTCGGCTAGTGGACCATTCTTGATGCACACAGAAAACTGTTGACTGTGAAAAACCTAGCAGCGTTGCAGTTCTCGACACACTCAAACAGGTGTGCCTGGCACCTACTGCCCAACCCCGTTCAAAGGCACTTCAATCTTTTGTCTTGCCCATTCACCTTCTGAATGGCACACATCCACAATCCATGTCTCAATTGTCTCAAGGCTTAAAAATCCTTCTTTAACCTGTCTCCTCCCCTTCATCCACACGGACTGAAGTGGATTTAACAAGTGACATCAATAAGGGATCATGTCTTTCACCTGGATTCACCTGGTCAGTCTAACTCATGGAAAGAGCAGGTGTTCCAAATGGTTTGTACACTCAGTGTACAATCCTATCATATGACTCATTACAGAGTTGGGTGAATGCCACTGTATGTTACAGTACAACAGCCAAAGGATGTTCAATTCAATGCACTGGCACAAATATAACAATGACAACAAATGCGCTCCGTGTTACTCTGTCCTACAGTAGCAACACGTTGTCTGTGTGTGGTGGAGTAGAGTTGATCGTGTAAAGCAGATGAGAGAGTCTAACCCTCCTGAAGCACTGGTGGCTTTTTTCGGTCTCTGAAGAGGGGGATTACATTACCAATGCCTGGCAAACCTCCCACTGTGACTGTACTGCATCATTATTCATCACCTAGAGGGAGAGGGAAGGAGGGAGATAAAACCAGGCTTTCAAGTTGAATGTGGGAGAACACAAGAGTCCTGAGGAGGACGACAAGACCATGGGAGGAACAGCACCTGTTTGGGAAGCTTCCTGTGTGATACTATCCTGCTGACAGAGGGCTGGGAGAGGAGACCTGTTAGACTCAGACCTCTAAGAGACTAGACGTCGTAAGACTGATGGCACAATGGGAAAACATCACTGCACCAGGCTGGTCAATACCGTGTCTGTTGAGCAGATTCCCAATACATTAACACAAGGACCTAATCGACATCAATGGTGTTTCTCTTCTACCCCGAGACGAGGAAGATATCACATCCTGAGATAGACATGTCTTGTTTTTGAGGGAAACACATCTGGCTGTCTTACATTTCATGATTCACCCCCACCTTGGACCGAAGGTAATACTGGGCTTCTTTCATGGCACAATAGGCATTCAAACGCTGCCCCCCCCCCCAACGCATGTTGAGTTCATGACGGCTCTGATGTTCAGATGACCCTCTGTCAAGATATTACGCAGTCTTAAACGTACACACACATCTGAGACAGTGCTCATGAAAAGAGACAAACAAAGCAGGGTTTACATGTACACTTAGGACATTTATAGAGCTAAATACAAAAAAAAACACTGTGGTTTACAGATCAATTATCAAAAACAACAACATAAGTCATTTGCATGACCGTGACAAGTAACTTGGTCCCCGTAGTAGCAGATGAGTAAGCAGGAGTGATAACCGAGGTCTTATTGCTTTCAGAATGAACAGAACAGAAAGAGCCTGCACACTGAATATGCTCCCAATTACCACATCATTGACCCCGTTTCCATCCACGAGGGTCTTGGCCTGACGAAGATCCTTGTGGATCAAAACCGTGCAGTGTGCAGGCCCTTTCTGTGCTTCTCTAGGATATACTTAATCAGCCCGGGTACCTACGTTTTTGAAGGATGTGTGTATTGACCACCAACGTTTCTTTCAGAATGAACAACCCGCTATGTCCAGAAGGTAATACTGTAGGTCTAACGGACCCGTCCTCTACATAAGCACCTTGTCCCTTAGTGGTTATGGTGAGGGGACGAGGGGACATAGCGGTGGAGGGGCCTTATTGTCCCTTCATATCCAGTCCCAGTCTCTCCCAAGAATACTACCTGTCCCTCATACTGAGAGAATTTAGCCGTCTGAGGCTGAGCCCAAAACACTGATGAACTAATGATGACCCCAGGTGCCAGGCGCCGAGCACACACCCATAGCACAGTGACCTGAGGGCTAAACTCCCTTTACTGTACTGAGCTGTGTGTACAGCTAACGATACAAATCCAAACGCATGACATAACATTACCAGAACACTGCTGGAACATCACAGCTAGGTCAACACCCATTTCTTGAGTGTTTTGATACATCAGGATACTGTACAACATTCATTGGGCGACGGAACTCAGGAAAGAGAAAGGGAAGGAAGGGTGAAAGAGGAGGCATGAGTTTCAGACTTTGGGTAGCAGTGTGATTGCGAGAGTGTTTCACCACTGAGTGTGTTGTAGATATGGGAGGGATGGTAATGATGGTTGGGAGCTAGAGGGCTGTAGGCTCAGGCTGTAGTGGCTTGTAACTGTAGTGGACTGTGGGTTGTACTGTAGTGTGGTAGTGTAGTGTATTGTCAGTTGTCGTGTAGTGAGGGCTCTCTCTGGACCCCTGCTGGTAGCGCTGTATTTCACGGGTACAGGTGGAGACAGGTTCCATGGCAACCTTGCCCATGACAACCATGTGCCAGTGTTTGTCTCTAACAGGATGAGCCAGGTCAATGGAGATCACAGCTGTCCAACTATCAGTCTGTCTGTCTATGGGACACACACGGTGTGAAATGAAGAGCCCTAAGTCAGAGTCTGTGTGTCCTTCCTTTGTTCATGGGATCTGGATGTGTAGCTCCTCCTCCTCTTCGTCTGGGTCGCTGGGCGGTCCGTCTGGGTTCTCCGGGCTGAACCGAGCTGACCTCATCTTCCCAAACAGGCCCGGACTCTTCTGCCGCCGCAGTCTAGAACAGAGGAACACAGAGGAGAGGAAGAGTGAGTGGACTTGAAGGCTGCTTCAGGTTTTGATCTCCATTTTTCACAACTGGCACTTAAAAGGCCCAGTGCTGTTTCTCCTGTAAAAGTCGGATTATTCCTCCAACAACTAAGGTAAAGTTCTTCCAGAAAATCCCTGTGGAGATCTCAACAGTGAGCGAGTAAACAAAGGCATATTTCAGGACTCTGCTTCGGATAAAAAAAACAATGCATAATTCACCATTGCCTAAAAGCCCAGCACAACGGAGCTGCTTCCGTTGCCAGGTAACACTCAGTTAGCCAGCAATGACCAGTTACAGCACACAACTGCTATACTGGTGATCATACCACATGGACAACGGTGAAATACTAACATTATAGAGGTAGAGCGGGGGGGGGGGGGGGGGGAGAGAGAGAGAGAGAGAGAGAGAGAGAGAGAGAGAGAGAGAGAGAGAGAGCGGAGGTCTGCTCTCTACAACCCAGTTAAATGTTTTGAAATTCAGCAGAAGGTTCCCATCAGGCCTGGCTGTAATGAATCCCTCTGAGGCTCAGAGAAAAACGTAAATTATTTATCAACGAGCCGTTTGCCGAAATGATCTTCATTTTGAGATGATTCATCACCTTGACTTTGGCCCAAACTCCTACCTGCGTGTTTGCAGTGGGCTCAGTCTGCGCCATAATGACAAAGACAAACAGGTACAAAAGAAAAGCAGACGCAGTTAATTCCTTAAACCAACACGCTCTCTCTTTCCTGTCTGTTTCGCTCTCTCTTTACCTTCTCCAGCTTCCTCCTTCTCTCTCTTCTACTGCCTCCAACTCCTTCCTTCCTCTGTGTCGTAGCAAGTTCAGTATATCTGCTGTCACGCTTTATTAGGACACAACAGCTTAACCATCAGAAAACTTGTGTTGAAGACAATGCCTGGCGTCTGAGGCTGGTCTGGGTAAACGGCCCGGCTGTCCAGGTAAATAGAGGATTCATTAGAGAGGAGGAGCCCTGCCAATGCCCCAGACCAGCTCCCAGGCCGTGCAGTTACACTGCTGATCAACTAGAGTCTAGATAGTAGCATTCATGAACCTACGATAGCTAACAACGCTAAGCCAGCCACCACTGACTGCCTGGGACTGACTGGCGACTGACTGACTGACTGACTGACTGACTGACTGACTGACTGACTGACTCACTGACTGACTAAAGGACTGACAGATTGACTGACTGAAGGACTCACTGACTGACTCACTGACTGACTAAAGGACTGACAGATTGACTGACTGAAGGACTCACTGACTGACAGACTGAAGGACTCACTGACTGACTGACTGAAGGACTCACTGACTGACTGACTGACTGACGGACTCACTGACTGACTGAAGGACTCACTGACTGACTCGCTGACTGTCTGACTGATTCACTGACTGAATCACTATCTGACTGACTGACTGACTCACCGACTGACTGAAGGACTCACTGACTGACTCACTGACTGACTAAAGGACTTACTGACTGACTGACTCACTGACTGACTGACTGACTCACCGACTGACTGAAGGACTCACTGACTGACTCATTGACTGACTGACGGACTCACTGACTGACTGACTCACTGACTGAAGGATTCACCGACTGACTGACTGACTCACTCACTCACTGACTCACTGACTGAAGGATTCACTGACTCACTGACTGACTGACTGACTGACTGACTGACTGCCTGACTCACTGACTGACTGAAGGACTCACTGACTGACTGAAAGACTCACTGACTGACTCACTGACTGTCTGACTGATTCACTGACTGATTCACTATCTGACTGACTGACTGACTCACCGACTAACTGACTGACTGACTCACTGACTGACTAAAGGACTTACTGACTGACTGACTCACTGACTGACTCACTGACTGACTGACTGACTGAAGGACTCACTGACTGACTCATTGTCTGACTGACGGACTCACTGACTGTCTCACTCACTGACTGAAGGATTCACCGACTGACTGACTGACTCACTCACTCACTGACTCACTGACTGAAGGATTCACTGACTCACTGACTGACTGACTGACTCACTGTCTGATTGACTGACTGACTGCCTGACTCACTGACTGACTGACTGAAGGACTCACTAACTGACTGACAGGTTGACTGACTGAAGGACTCACTGACTGACTGACTGAAGGACTCACTGACTGACTGAAGGACTCACTGACTGACTCACTGACTGTCTGACTGATTCACTGACTGATTCACTATCTGACTGACTGACTGACTCACCGACTGACTGACTGACTGACTCACTGACTGAAGGATTCACTGACTCACTGACTGACTGACAGACTCACTGTCTGACTGACTGACTGCCTGACTGACTGAAGGACTCACTGACTGACTGACTGACTCACTCACTGATTGAAGGATTCACCGACTGACTGACTGACTCACTCACTGACTCACTGACTGAAGGATTCACTGACTCACTGACTGACTGACAGACTCACTGTCTGACTGACTGACTGACTGCCTGACTCACTGACAGACTGAAGGACTCACTGACTGACAGACTGAAGGACTCACTGACTGACTCACTGACTGTCTGACTGATTCACTGACTGAATCACTATCTGACTGACTGACTGACTCACCGACTGACTGAAGTACTCACTGACTGACTCACTGACTGACTAAAGGACTTACTGACTGACTGACTCACTGACTGACTCACTGACTGACTGACTGACTCACCGACTGACTGAAGGACTCACTGACTGACTCATTGACTGACTGACGGACTCACTGACTGACTGACTCACTGACTGAAGGATTCACCGACTGACTGACTGACTCACTCACTCACTGACTCACTGACTGAAGGATTCACTGACTCACTGACTGACTGACTGACTGCCTGACTCACTGACTGACTGAAGGACTCACTGACTGACTGACTGACTGAAGGACTCACTAACTGACTGACAGATTGACTGACTGAAGGACTCACTGACTGACTGACTGAAGGACTCACTGACTGACTGAAGGACTCACTGACTGACTCACTGACTGTCTGACTGATTCACTGACTGATTCACTATCTGACTGACTGACTGACTCACCGACTGACTGACTGACTGACTCACTGACTGACTAAAGGACTTACTGACTGACTGACTGACTGACTCACTGACTGACTGACTGACTCACCGACTGACTGAAGGACTCACTGACTGACTCATTGACTGACTGACGGACTCACTGACTGACTGACTCACTGACTGAAGGATTCACCGACGGACTGACTCACTCACTCACTCACTGACTCACTGACTGAAGGATTCACTGACTCACTGACTGACTGACTGACTGACTCACTGTCTGACTGACTGACTGACTGCCTGACTCACTGACTGACTGAAGGACTCACTGACTGACTGACTGAAGGACTCACTAACTGACTGACAGATTGACTGACTGAAGGACTCACTGACTGACTGACTGAAGGACTCACTGACTGACTGAAGGACTCACTGACTGACTCACTGACTGTCTGACTGATTCACTGACTGATTCACTATCTGACTGACTGACTGACTCACCGACTGACTGACTGACTGACTCACTGACTGAAGGATTCACTGACTCACTGACTGACTGACAGACTCACTGTCTGACTGACTGACTGACTGACTGCCTGACTGACTGAAGGACTCACTGACTGACTGACTGACTGACTCACTGATTGGAAGATTCACCGACTAACTGACTGACTGACTCACTCACTGACTCACTGACTGAAGGATTCACTGACTCACTGACTGACTGACAGACTCACTGTCTGACTGACTGACTGCCTGACTCACTGACAGACTGAAGGACTCACTGACTGACTGACTGAAGGACTCACTGACTGACAGACTGAAGGACTCACTGACTGACTCACTGACTGTCTGACTGATTCACTGACTGAATCACTATCTGACTGACTGACTGACTCACCGACTGACTGAAGGACTCACTGACTGACTCATTGACTGACTGACGGACTCACTGACTGACTGACTGACGGACTCACTGACTGACTGACTCACTGACCCACTCAATTGTGTTTAGTGAACATGCAGTGTGGGTTCAGTGTGAGTGCTCATTGTGTGTTCAGTGATTGTTCAGTGTGAGTGTTCAGTGTGTTCAGTATGAGTGTTCAGTTTGTGTTCAGTGATTGTTCAGTGTGAGTGTTGAAATGTGTGTTCAGTGATTGTTCAGTATGAGTGTTCAGTGTGTGTTCAGTGATTGTTCAGTGTGTTCAGTATGAGTGCTCAGTGTGTGTTCAGTGATTGTTCAATGTGAGTGTTGAGCTGTGTGCTCAGTGATTGTGCAGTGTGTGTTCAGTGTGAGTGTTCAGTGTTTGTTCAGTGTGTTCAGTATGAGTGTTCAGTGTTTGTTCAGTGTGTTCAGTGTGCTCAGTGTGTGTTCAGTGTGTGTTTAGTGAACATTCAGTGTGTGTTCAGTGTGTGTTCAGTGTGAGTGCTCATTGTGTTTTCAGTGATTGTTCAGTGTGAGTGTTCATTGTTTGTTCAGTGTGTTCAGTATGAGTGTTCAGTGTTTGATCAGTGTGTTCAGTATGAGTGTTCAGTGTGTGTTCAGTGATTGTTCAGTGTGTTCAGTATGAGTGCACAGTGTGTTCAGTGATTAATCAGTGTGAGTGTTCAGTGATTGTTCAGTGTGTGTTTTCATTGTTTGTTCAGTGTGTGTTCAGTATGAGTGTTCATTGATTGTTCAGTGTGAGTGTTCAGTGTGTGTTCATTGATTGTTCAGTGTGAGTGTTGAAATGTGTGTTCAGTGATTGTTCAGTATGAGTGTTGAGCTGTGTGTTCAGTGATTGTTCAGTGTGTGTTCAGTGTGAGTGTTCAGTGTTTGTTCAGTGTGTTCAGTATGAGTGTTCAGTATGAGTGTTCAGTGTGTGTTTAGTGAGCTTTCAGTGTGTGTTCAGTGTGAGTGTTCAGTGTTTGTTCAGTATGAGTGTTCAGTGTGTGTTTAGTGTGTGTTTAGTGAGCTTTCAGTGTGTGTTCAGTGTGAGTGTTCAGTGTGTGTTTAGTGTGTTCAGTGTGTGTTTAGTGTGTTCAGTGTTTGTTCAGTGTGTTCAGTATGAGTGTTCAGTGTGTGTTCTGTGTGTTTAGTATGAGTGCTCAGTGTGTGTTCAGTGTGTGTTTAGTGAACATTCAGTGTGTGTTCAGTGTGAGTGTTCAGTGATTGTTCAGTGTGAATGTTCAGTGATTGTTCAGTGTGTGTTCAGTGTGAGTGTTGAGCTGTGTGTTCAGTGATTGTTCAGTGTGTGTTCAGTGTGAGTGTTCAGTTTTGTTCAGTGTGTTCAGTATGAGTGTTGAGCTGTGTGTTCAGTGATTGTTCAGTGTTTGTTCAGTGTGTGTTTAGTGTGTTCAGTGTGTGTTTACTGTGTGTTCAGTGAGCATTTAGTGTGTGTTCAGTGTGAGTGTTCAATGTTTGATCAGTGTGTTCAGTATGAGTGTTCAGTGTGTGTTCAGTGATTGTTCAGTGTGTTCAGTATGAGTCCTCAGTGTGTGTTCAGTGATTGTTCAGTGTGTGTGTTGAGCTGTGTGTTCAGTGATTGTTCAGTGTGTGTTCAGTGTGAGTGTTCAATGTTTGATCAGTGTGTTCAGTATGAGTGTTCAGTGTGTGTTCAGTGATTGTTCAGTGTGTTCAGTATGAGTGCTCAGTGTGTGTTCAGTGATTGTTCAGTGTGTTCAGTATGAGTGTTCAGTGTGTGTTCAGTGATTGTTCAGTGTGTTCAGTGTGTGTTCAGTGATTGTTCAGTGATTGTTCAGTGTGTGTTCAGTGTGAGTGTTCAGTGATTGATCAGTGGGAGTGTTCAGTGATTGTTCAGTGCGAGTGTTCAGTGATTGTTCAGTGTGAGTGTTGAGCTGTGCCCCATGCAGCATCCCTTTGGGAGACAAAGTGACACTAATGTGCCACGGTGGCTGTGTGGGGCCATCTCTGATCCCTCACCCGCGGGCTTTAGCACCTCACTCTGCACATCAAAGACCCAAAACAGCTTCACAAAATGAATCCACTCCCTCCTCAATTATAGATGACCCTGGTCTGAGCTGCAGCTCAACCAGCAAAGGAAACACTCCCTCACCTCAGCCCTGACAAACATCCTTAATAAAACTACACAACCACTCATGTTATTATGATGTGAGAGAGTTGAACTATTTCTAGAAATTTGCAGGATAGATTGGCGTGCCTGTTCGCAGTGAATCTGCAGTAGTGTGCGCTGCTGTGTGTGTTGTGATGACGCACGGCTAGAATGGCTCAAGGGTGAACTGAGCCTCAGTTTAGAAAAAGAAAGAACACAGCCTCCCACACAGCCAGGGATCACTCTGCGTCAAATTAGATTATTCAACCAGGTAGAGAGAATCAGCCTCTACGATATGTCCGCTATAGAGAAAACTAAACCCTGGCAAGTACAGAATATACCATGTTAAGTATTTCCAAGAAGCAGTATCTGTGTTAGTGCTCCTATTTACTGCTCTCTGTTCTCATCCTCTGTGGTGTAATGCTAGCCTGGTTCCAGGTCTGTTTGTGCTGTCCTGTCAATGTCTGTGGTCATTGACTATATACAGGAGTTAGCAGGACAATACCAACAGATGTGGAATCAGGCTAGTATGATGGTGCCAGAGGCCTGGATTGACCCTCTCTGTTCCCCAGGCCATGTTAGTCTACTGGTGGACTCACTGACAGGAACGGAGATCCTTTTAATGGCGCTAAATTACACATAATAGTGTTTTGACCACAGTCACCCACTAAACGACTAAAAGCTTTTCCATTGCCCAAACACTTAGCAAGGCCATTTTAAGGTGTCAGAGAGTACATCTGAAGGACAAGAGGGGGGGGGGGGGGGAGAGAGGGAGAGAGCGAGAGAGAGAGAGAGAGCGAGAGAGAGGGAGAGAGCGAGAGAGAGAGGGAGAGAGCGAGAGAGAGAGAAAGAGAAAGAGAGAGAGGGAGAGAGCGAGAGCGAGAGAGCGAGAGTGAGAGAGCGAGAGCTAGAGAGAGAAAGAGAGAGGGGGAGAGAGAGAGAGAGAGAGAGAGAGAGAGAAAGAGAGAGAGAGACAGAGACAGAGAGAGAGAGGGGGGGGGGGGAGCAGGGGGGAGATAGAGAAATGATACCCACTGGGCAAAAACTGGTTGAATCAACATTGTTTCCATGTCATTAAAAAACATAAATGTGATTTGTTAAAAAGTCATCAACGTAGGGGAATTTCCCATTTTTCCCACACAACTTTGAACTTAAATCCAATGACATGAAATGTTTTGTTGATTTCACGTTGAATTCACGTTAGTTGACAACTCAACAGAAAATAAATCAAAACTAAACAATTAAATTGCGTCTGTGCCCAGTGGGTAGTCTATATTTTCATGCTGCTACTATAATTAATTTATCAAACTCATGCCCAATTGCTCCACAACATCTTCCACAACAAAGCCTCCGGTACAAATGCATGAACGCAAATCAATCTAATCTATAAAGCCAACAGCCTTGCTAAACTGCTAATGTGTTATTTGTGTCTGTTCACAGCTGGTACAATATCAAATAGCAGTGTGGCACACTCCGTGGGAATATACAGTATGAAGGCAATATGTTAGATTGAAAGGAGAGAGAAATCAAGGTTAGAAAGATCTCAAATACCAATACAATTCTAAGCCGTTCATCTTAAATCTATAGACGAAACCAACGTTATTTTTTCCCCCTCGCTTTCCCTCTCTTTTCTAATCCTCCTCTCCTACTCCATCTCTTCTGTTATATAACTACCTCTCAGATCATGTTAAACCCACTAACGCGGCTCCTCGGAAAACACACAAGCCGAGAGGAGAACTTGAAATGGCAGCGTACACGACCTGCTGTACACATCCACAACTCTAAATTGGGGCTGTGTGTGTTAAGCCTCTCACTGTTCAGCCAGAGAGTTGTGCTAATATCGTTGGTGCTCCACAACCTGCGTCACATTTTGAAGTCTGAATTGGCCCCCTGATTGCGCTAAACAGACAAGCCTGCTACAGTGAAGGGAAATCAAAAGAGAAGAAGAAGCTTCATTTGATCCACTTTCTATTGCCGTCAGAGTGCCGAGTATTTAGAGAGATCTGAATGTCCTGCTGGTCCACCAGAAATGACACAACACACAGAAAGAAAAACACCCCTTCTTTCCACATGCACATGCATTCCCATCACATGCACATGCATTCCCACCACATGCACATGCATTCCCACCACATGCACATGCATTCCCACCACATGCACATGCATTCCCACCACATGCACATGCATTCCCATCACATGCACATGCATTCCCATCACATGTACATGCATTCCCATCACATGCACATGCATTCCCACCACATGCACATGCATTCCCATCACATGCACATGCATTCCCATCACATGCACATGCATTCCCATCACATGCACATGCATTCCCATCACATGCACATGCATTCCCATCACATGCACACATTATCCTGAACAGTTCTTGTGGACCATTAAGCTGTCAGTCTTCAGACCAGAGGGGTACACTACGAAGCAGGATCAATGAGTTAGCCAGCTAACTTTGATAAACAACCATGAATAACTATTGATTTTATGGTTCATTATGGAAGTTAAACTTAGATATGTGGTTTTGGATGTTGAATCAATTAGACCATGCCCATTTCAAGCTTATTTTTCAAAGAAATTAAAAGTCATTTCAGAATATTAAGGCAAGTTAGCTGGCTAACTCATTGATTCTGCTTTGTAGAATAGGCCTACACCTCAGCCATAGAAGTGGCTAGTTGTTTATGCCCAGTGTGACAGATTGGAGCGGCACAGTATCACACAAAGCGTAAAGGCCATGCCTCACATGACACCACCACACCTCCGGATCAGGACCTTTCTGTTTTAACAACGTTCTGACAGTGTCATGGCGACAGCGTTACAATAATGCCCCTCATTGTTAGAGACCTTTCTCATGGTGGCTAGCTTTGTCTGTCTGTCTGTCTGTCTGTCTGTCTGTCTGTCTGTCTGTCTGTCTGTCTGTCTGTTTGTTTGTATGTCTCTCTGTTGTGTTCATCTCTTATCTCCCTCTCCATTTCTCCCAGGCCATTATATCCACACGCTTCAGCGCCGTCTCCAACTATCTCACCACTGACCCTAGGCCTGTTAACAAACCCGGTGGCCAAAGGTCATGTGTGTATAGGCTAAGTGGAGTATGTTTGTATGTGTGTGTGTGTGTGTGTGTGTGCGCATGTGGCATTGAGCGTGTGTGCACAGGATTAGACGATCCACAGAGGATTGATTGATAAATCGATATGAAGGATGGACTTTTAACAAGCTACAGTAAAATAAGCATTTGGTAGGCTGGGCCACTAACCACCCCTTCCCCACCACGCACGCACGCACGCACGCACGCACACACACACACACACACACACACACACACACACACACACACACACACACACACACACACACACACTACTGGCTGTCCCAGAATGCAAGGTTTTCCCGGATCACCTGGCCTGGTCTGAGGTATTGATTTAGACATTAGCTTTATGATCATAGACTCTAGGCTGGAGCTGGGAGATCACTAGACTATTTATATCTCAGACAGACAGGCTGGGATGTGGTGGGAACTATTCCCCTGGTTAAAGGGACAGTGAGACATTTTGGCAATTACTTTTTTCTACTTCCCCAGGGTCAGATGAACTCATGGATACCATTTTTATGTCTCTGCGTGCAGTTTGAAGGAAGGTGTAGGTAGTTTCTGGAGCCATTGCTAACTAGCGTTTGCGCAATCACTGAAAGTCTATAGGAACAGCTAGTATGCTAGTTCATCTGACTCTGGGTGAGTAGAAAAAAGGGCTTTATTGCCATAATGTCACATTATCCCTTTAAAAAGCCAGAGGAGAGAGATCAAATAAAGCATTTCATATGGCCGGAAAAGATGTGAGAAAGAAATGACAGAAAGAGAGAGGAGTGATAGGATAGTAAAATACCCATAGGAGAGGTAGTGGACAACCACTAAATCTCTAAATCCTTCATCTATTAATATTTCATTTTTTAGAACCATTAATATTCCCACTCCTATCCAGCTACGACCCGTGCATCAGGGTTAATGTGGCTTGAGCGAGTTCATCCACATACAGTACAGTGTTATACTAGGTACCTGATGGGGCCTGACTCCCTCACTGTTCCAGGTCAGGGCTCCATGAGGCCGTGTGTGTGTGTGTGTTCCTAAAGGCGTTTCCATGCCAACACGCCTGTCACCCCTCTGCTAAGCTACAGGGGGCCAGCACCGCTGTGCCGCACGCAGGCTCTGTGTTACTACGGTAAACTGTGACTGGGCGGTCCGCGATTGGCTGTCGGAGGGGATGAGCTGGGACGCGGGTGGAATGATAAGGCAGAGAGAGAGAGAGAGAGAGAGAGAGAGAGAGAGAGAGAGAGAGAGAGAGAGAGAAGACCGCTGAGAAGGGTATGACATTGGACGTGTGAATGTGTGCTTTTCCTGCATGTAGATAAACATAGGTAGAGTGTGTGTGTGAGAGCATATATGAGAGGTGTGTGTGTGTGTGAGAGAGAGCATATGATAAGTGTGTGTGCGCATGCGTGTGTGTGTGAATCAGTCGTACCGGGACTGCAGATGTTCCAGTTGGACCTGGAGGTTCTCTGACTGCTCCACCTGCTCATCCAGAGACCGCTGTAGCTTCCTGGTCTGATTATGGGCCTCATCCAGCTGGGATGGAGGAGAAAGTGAGAGAGAAATCGGTCATTGCAAATCATAGTTACACCAGACTACAAATCCCAGAATCAGTATTCTGAATGGAATACTTTGGATCAAAATCCTAAATACCCAACACAAGCACTTACTGACTATATGTACAGTATGTGTACAGTATCTACTGTATCTACACTGCCATCAGTAATTGTTGGGACAGTGAAGCATGTTTTCTTCTTTTGGCTCTATACTCCAAAAGTTTGGACTTAAAATCAAACAATGACTATGAGGTTAAAGTGCAGACTGTCAGATTTAATTTGAGGGTATTTCCATCCATATCGGGTGAACTGCTTAGAAATGACAGCACTTTTTGTACCTATTCCCCCCCATTTAAGGGAAGCAAAAGTACTGGGACAAATTCACTTATATTTCTATTAAAGTAGCAAAAAGTGATGTATTTGATCCCATATTGTTAGCACGCAATGACGACATCAAGCTTGTGACTCTACAAACTCTGTTTGTTTTGGTTGTGTTTCAGATTATTCTGTGCCCAAAAGAAATGAACGGCAAATAATGTATTGTGTCATTTTGGAATCACTTTGATTGTCAATAAGAATAGAAATGTTTCTGAACACCTCTACATGAATGTGGATGCCGCCATGAATACAGATAATCCTGAATGAATCTCGAATAACGACGAATGAGAAAGTTACAGACTCATAAATATCGCCCTCCCAAGAAATGCTAACCTCTCACCATTATAGTAACAGGGGAGGTTGTGTGAGTCTATAACTTTCTCACTCATCATTATTCATGATTCAATCAGGATTTTCTGTCATCATGGTAGCATCCACATTCATGTAGAAGTGTAGAAGTGCTATACATATGGGATCAAATACTTCACTTTTTACTACTTGAATACACATAAGTGAATTGATCCCAGTACTTTTTCTCCACTAAAATGGGGGGGACTATGTTCAAAAAGTGCTGTAATTTCTAAACAATTCAAGGGATATGGATGAAAATACCCTCAAATTAAAGCCGACAGTCTGAACTTTAACCTCTAACTAACCAAATGCTTAATTGTCCCAATAATTACAGAGGGAACTGTATATATATCCATGTTTAAGTGAATGTGGTGTGTGTTGGTGCTCACCTCGTCCTCCGCCTGACCCAGTTCTTTCTTCAGCTCCTCCACCCTCAGCCTCAGCTTCTTCACCTCTGTCTCGTGCTGCTCCACCCGCCGGTTGGCGTGGGCCAGCTCGGCCATCTTGTCCTGGTACTGCTTCTTCACCTTGGAGTGGATGTGGCGCATGTCTGCCAACTCCTGAGGAGCAGAGGGGTCAGGGTCAGTCCGCTAGTCTGTTAGAGTGGATTTAAATCGGGCCTCGGGCCAGTTAAGTACCGTCGCTTAAATGTCAATTTCAGTTACAAGCATGTCGGATGGGTGTCGGATAGGTGTCGGATGGGTGTCGGATGGGTGACGGATGGGTGTCGGATGGGTGTCGGATAGGAGTCGGATGGGTGTCGGATGGGTGTCGGATGGGTGACGGATGGGTGTCGGATGGGTGTCGGATGGGTGACGGATGGGTGACGGATGGGTGTCGGATGGGTGTCGGATGGGTGACGGATGGGTGACGGATGGGTGTTGGATGGGTGGCGGATGGGTGGCGGATGGGTGTCGGATGGGTGTCGGATGGGTGTCGGATGGGTGTCGGATGGGTGACGGATGGGTGTCGGATGGGTGACGGATGGGTGTCGGATGGGTGTCGGATGGGTGTCGGATGGGTGACGGATGGGTGTCGGATGGGTGACGGATGCCGTTGGGTCAAATGAGAGTACATTCCCGAGTAGCAGATCCTCCAAGAGATTCCTTGTGAGTTGAGTGAGTTTCTCTGGTCTTTGTTCTGCTAGACATCATTGCTACTGGTCGTCAGAGCATTGAGGAACTGATCAATAAGCAGGAGCACTTTTAACACATTCAGGCGATAGAGAAGTATGGACTCCCATTGAAAGTAAGCATAATGTACCAGGAAAAGCTTGTGCCGAGCTGAACGCTTACAAACCATTACCCGTACAGCGAGAATAAAGAACACGAAGAAAACATAAAGGAAACCTTGAAACACTTGAACTGGACTGACCACCTGGACTGACCATCTGGACTGACCACCTGGACTGACCCGCTGGACTGACCCCCTGGACTGACCCCCTGGACTGACCCCCTGGACTGACCACCTGGACTGACCACCTGGACTGACCCGCTGGACTGACCACCTGGACTGACCACCTGGACTGACCCGCTGGACTGACCACCTGGACTGACCACCTGGACTGACCCGCTGGACTGACCACCTGGACTGACCCCCTGGACTGACCACGTGCACTTGACTCCTCACACCTTACGCAAACATCCACACAGATCTCTACACACACACACACACACACACACACACACACACACACACACACACACACACACACACACACACACACACACACACACACACACACACACACACACACACACACACACACACATACATTTATGCTACACACACATCACAACTGCTGCTACCAGTCTCTTATTATGAGTGCTAAATACTGAACAGTTTAAACACTTGCACCCCAATCCCCCCTTCCTCAAAACGCGTGTAAATATTGGACTATAAATCGTGCCATCCTGTATTATATTTACCGGTACACTAAAATGTTTATTCTATTCTACTGCGCAATTTACTTTATGTTCGTATTCTTATCTTTTATTATTTCTTATGGTTGTTGTCAAAAACTAGAAACTTTAAAAGGAAAAGACAACCACAAAGAAAACCATGCTCACAGATCTCAGATGAGTTGAGCGTGTTTCTCATTTCTCTGCTTTGCATTGAACAGTCAGAGTCCAGTCTTGACCTAACCCCCCTCCCTGTCATCACTCACATCAGTTGAGTTCTCCTGAGGATTCTCCTGTATGATCAGGGCAGAACAGCATGCACTACTGTTTTATAAGGCCAGAGAAATCAAACAGGAGTGAGGGAGGGAGACAAGAACGGGAGGAAGAGAGTGAGAGAGTGGAGAGTGGAGCAAGAGAGCGAGTGGAGAGAGAGAGAGAGAGAGTGGGAGAGAAGGAGGGAGGGCATTGGTATTCCCTAGCTGCATAGCCAAGCACTCAAGCAGCCCTGGCTAGATGAGCGGTCCTATTGAAACAGACGGGCCATGGTATTGATTCAGTGCTCCAGCCCTCCACTTAACAGGAAGGGAAAAATACAACTTCAAAAAAACACAACAACAAAGGGAGGAAGTTGAAGTTTGCAGTTGAGGTGATAAACTGTGTAAGCAATGCCTCAGTCTGCCACAGGCAGTGTGATATGCCTACTACGTATGCCCAATCGATGTGGGGCCAAGTCAGAAAATAACTTCCCCAAATGTATTATTTTCTACATCTAAGAATCATTGACCCCTTTAAATCAAAATGACAATCCACCACCAACACATTTATAAACACAAGCCATCACTATCATATTCAAAACTTCTCTAATACGGCTGTCCCAATCAAAAAATAAATTGATTGGTCAAAATGTCAAAAGGTGTATTTTTTCCATATATAGACAAATCATACAGAATGTGTTTTATTTAAATAAACTATATGCACTGAGCTTGTCTGGTGTTTTAAGAGCACTGTTTGATGAAATAATTAAGACACACGGATGTCTAGAGGGAGTCTGACCGCAATTGATTTGATTGTACCGGGCCTGGCTCAGACTTGCTGTGCAGCGAGTGACTTTGTGACGAGCACACGTTGTCTCTCTTTCCTCCCTGCTGCACCACAGAGCATCAACAGTCTTTACATTCCCTATTCCCTCAACCCTTGCTCTCTTTATGTGACACATGTATGCATTGCATGCATGTGACCAATAGGGCCTGACCTATAGCATATAATAATAATCACATTAATAATTTGGTTATAACAAACTCTGAACACCGTAACACGTGACAGCAAAACGGATGCAGATGACGTGACAAATAAACTCGAAACGGGGGGAAGTTTGGTTGCTCAGGAGGTAAAGAGGAAGTCAGATGTGTGGAATAAATTTGACTAGTTGTGGAAAAATCAGACGGGTCTTTTTTTGCTACTGCTCGACTAAAGAAATCTTGGTCGACCAACAGTCTATCGACTAAACAATCGACCAGTCGACAAAATGGAGTCAGCCCTACTCTCTAACCATACCGTCACAGACAAATCATATAGATAGAACCAGAGAAGTGGAAAATTGGAATAGTCAGGGAGACCATGGACGTACAACAGGGGAAATACATCCATTGCCACCCCATTAGTCTCAGCGGGTCCATTGAGTCCTTGATTAAAGGTGAATTATTTATGTGTTTCTGTGGCTTTCATGTGTTCTGTCAGGCTGGATATGGCTCCCACAGTGACTACCACCTGGTCTGTACACTAGCTCACACACAGACACTTTCAATAACACACAGCCAGGTTAGAGTGACAACAGAGAGAGGCTGTGCTGAGTACAGGAGAAGAGAGCAAAAGAGAGAGAGAGAGAGAGAGAACAAAAGAGAGAGAGAGAGAGAGAGAGAGAGAGAGAGAGAGAGATTAGAGTGAGCACATGGTTCATGAATAATTCAATATGATAATCAAGTGTCCAGACTGTGTGAAAACACATGCATGATGTGGCTCCCACAACTCCCAGTACCGCCAAGACCGGATGAGGGGATACACACACACACACAAGCACGTGAACACACACACGAGAACACACAAACACACACCTTGAACCTCCAGACCATCTGGAAAGAAATGTTTCTTGATGCTTGACCCTTTGTTTCTAGGTCACATGGTCTACTTCAACAGTCTGGGAGTCCCAGTAGAAAATACAGTTAACCCGGGAGCATGACTACCATGACTCGAGGATGACTCTCTATTGTATGTTTATTTAACAAAAATGTTTTACTGATTGTCATTGCGTTGACAATCTTGCTAATTTTTTTAGGATGTTAATATTGTTAATGAATTATTCAATTTCCAAAGTACGTTTTGGCAATATGTACATTCTTGTCTCATGCTAATTAAGCAAATTGAAATGAAAATGGATTACTATTGTACAGCATGTAGAACAGCACTATCTGGCCCGGAGACTGTGTGTGTGGTGATGATTTACAATACAATATCAAGGTTTTCAAAAACTTCTAAATGAACAATGTTACCACAAACCCTGATCCACAAAACTGCATTTGGTGTACTGTAGCCTAAATAATAATAAAACAATCATTGTATCTTTTTTATCAAACTAAAAGGATCAGGCTTGTTTGTAGCAGCGGTGGTACAGTGGTAACATTAGTAGTAGATGGTGTACTTTGAGCAGGAAATCCTCTGTCATATATGACCTCATTAAGCAGATAATTGTTTGGTTGATTGATGTGAGATGTGATAGGGGTTAAGTGGAAGGGGGTCATAAGGTCTGGATTGATACTATATACATAGAGACACACAACGACAGACAGGGGGAATGCCCTCATCAAGTGCCTAGTTTAGACAAAGGAAGAGAGGGAGGGAAACACAGGGGATTTTTATTTTTTATTATTTCACCTTTATTTAACCAGGTAGGCCAGTTGAGAACAAGTTCTCATTTACAACTACGACCTGGCCAAGATAAAGCAAAGCAGTGCGACACAAACACCAACACAGAGTTAAACATGGAATAAACAAACGTACAGTCAATGACACAATAGAAAAATGCTATATACAGTGTGTGCAAATACAGTGTGAGGAGGTAAGGCAATGAATAGGCCATAGTAGCGAAGTAATTACAATTTAGCAAATGAACAAGTAGAAATACTGGTGTGCAAAAGAGCAAAAAAGTAAATAAAAACAATATGGGGATGAGGTAGGTAGATTGGATGGGCTATTTACAGATGGGCTGTGTACAGCTGCAGCGATCGGTTAGCTGCTCAGATAGCTGATGTTTAAAGTTAGTGAGGGAGATATAAGTCTCCAACTTCAGCGATTTTTGCTATTCGTTCCAGTCATTGGCAGCAGAGAACTGGAAGGAAAGGCGGCCAAAGGAGGTGTTGGCTTTGAGGATGACCAGTGAGATATACCTGCTGGAGCGTGTGCTACGGGTGGGTGTTGTTATCGTGACCAGTGAGCTGAGATAAGGAGCTTTACCTAGCAAAGACTTATAGATGAGATGGAGCCAGTGGGACTGGCGACGAATATGTAGCGAGGGCCAGCCGACGAGAGCATACAGGTCGCAGTGGTGGGTGGTATATGGGGCTTTGGTGACAAAACGGATGGCACTGTGATAGACTGCATCCAGTTTGCTGAGTAGAGTGCTGGAGGCTATTTTGTAAATGACATGGCCGAAGTCGAGGATCGGTAGGACAGTCAGTTTTACGAGGGTATGTTTGTCGGCGTGAGTGAAGGAGTCTTTGTTGCGAAATAGGAAGCCAATTCTAGATTTAATTTTGGATTGGAAATGTTTAATATGAGTCTGGAAGGAGAGTTTGAAGGAGAGTCTGGGTATGGATGGAGAGATGGAAAAAAGAGGGAGGAGAGTGGCACGGGAGGGGTTGCGAGCATGAATAAACAAGACAGAGGTGAAGACGAAGAACAAAAGGGGATTTTCCAAAAGAAAAAGCGACATGAAAAAGAGAAAGAAGTGGAAGAAGGAAAAGATGACAGTGTGACATCCAAGAGAAGAAAAAAGAGTCTGGAAGGAGAGTTTGAAGGAGAGTCTGGGTATGGATGGAGAGATGGAAAAAAGAGGGAGGAGAGTGGCACGGGAGGGGTTGCGAGCATGAATAAACAAGACAGAGGTGAAGACGAAGAACAAAAGGGGATTTTCCGAAAGAAAAAGCGACATGAAAAAGAGAAAGAACTGGAAGAAGGAAAAGATGACAGTGTGACATCCAAGAGAAGAAAAAGAGAATGCACTGAGAAATGCATGACAGCACTGCATCACATTATCTGACAAAGAACCACTTCAGAGTTTGGAACTTTGAAGTCAGTGAGATGCAGCGGAATCAGACAGCGTTCTCTACTTGGATCGAAAGTTTCACTCAGCTGTAATGTGGGTCTGAGTGTCCTCTGTGAAGGGACTGCTTCGATAAAGAGAGGAGGGAGAGTCGCCGGGCTAAGAGCTGAGTCTACATAAAACATGAGGGAGAGACTGATGAATGATCTATGATGATGAAGATACTCACTGGAGGTGAGGTGAGAGATGGAGATTACGCACTCAAACTGATTCACAGACACACTGCTGGGAGTGTGTGTGAATGTCTGCACGCACGCACACACACACACACTGGAAGAATTCTGTCCAAAAAGCACATCAAATGTAACACACAGAGGAAGAGCCACACAATGACACATGTAGGAAACACCCTTCCAGATACATTTTTCACACCAAGCTTGACAGAAACAGACATGAGCAGTAAGACACCCAGCCCCATAGCCAATCAGTAAATAAATAAAGAGAGGTTGGAGGGAGCTAGATAAAGAGCGGCGTCACACAAGACTAGCTGTTTAAATGTTTCTCCGTGACTGGCTCCAAGACCCTGAAATTTGTCATAACATCCGCTTCACTGCACTGAAACAAAGACACACACTGCACAAAATACACTACACACTCTAGTCAAAGTGACCACACATGCTAACATTAACATGAAGACACGACGCACAAAATGACCCAACACGTAGCGAACAGCCAAGACGGAGAAAGATTAAAAAGCTATATGCACACAGACATTCTTCCCACATGATCTCTTCCACCCACACTACCGTTTCCCCTCCTCCTCTGCCATTAGCATATTTTCATACATGTATTGACACCCACACACACTGTGGTCATGCATACAGCATATGCACACACACAGATGCATAGCCAAGACAGAGATAGACAGCGCACAGGCCTACACACGCACGCACGCATGCACGCACACACACACACACACGCAAGAAATCTGGTGTGAAAAATGCTTACACACTCTATTTTCCCCTAATAGTTTTATCAAATGTAATATAGTATTAATTTAGACCCACATACTGCACACCCACCCAATCCACACACACACACACACACCACACACTGGATAGTAGAATTGGGTTGATTATGAGGCTGCCTGTGGGAACGGAGCCTATTGCTATGCTCCAGCACAATTGGTCAGGATTAGATCAAATCTATGGAGATGGGAGAGGGGGAGGGAGAGAGAAGAGAGTGACAGAGTGATTCATCAATGGGAAACTGGGGGCACTGGGGTGGTAATGGTTCCACAGTCAGCTAATGGCTCCATAAGCCTATCTCTACTGAGAGCCACTGAGCCAGGTGTGTGATTCACTGTGGCCCCCTAGAGGAACCAAAGAGCTGCCAGAGGGAACACCTACCCTCCAGTCTACACCTCCGCCAGACAGCCTGCTCACACAGTTCCCTGGGGTGTGTTCAGCAAGACACAACATTTTGGAACCGTCAACAATGTTTGGCAACTGAACGTGTCCTTGAGTACTGTCTATACCTGCCATTCTACAGACGGATCACACTGGGCTGGTTGAATATGGTCTTAAAGGCTAGACAGCTTAAACCAGTCTGCCCTGGACCATACCTAGCAGTCTAAAATTCAGTTTGCAGGCTGCAATATCCATAATTAAATATCTGTAATATTTTCAAGGCAAACACTTAGTCATAATATAGCTAAAGTTCTCCCTCTGCCTAGGATGTAGAGACTCCCTATAGGCGATAATAAACACACACACATCTCCAAGTAGACCTGGCCCCGACCTGGGTTTCCCGGGGCCAGCAGAGCCCAACTGCAGTAATTGAGGGAGCAGGTGCATGGCCTTGGGGTCACCACCTGCAACTGCTGGAGTACATCTCCCCACGCAACCGGCAACAGAGCAAACTCATTACCCTGGCCACTCCCCGGCCCTGCGACACCTGCCCAAGCCGCCCGCTCCTTGGCTTATCCTCACCTTCCTCTCCTGCTTCTCTCTTCAATACTGGTGCTCTTGCTCACCATCCTCAAAGTGTTTAACTTCTCTACAATACCACTGCTCTGCTCGGCTCTCTTCCACATCCATACCACTATGATTGCCCCCTTCCATATAAACACATAACGTTTTCCTCTAACCTTCATTTCACCTCTCCTTTCCCTCTTGTCCTGTTCCCCGCCTCCCTTTCTCATAAAGATATTTTGCTGACCCTCGCCCTGTAATGTACTTCTCTCATCCTCCTCCTCCTCCTCTCCCCCCCTCTCTCCTCATAGCTGAGAATAAATGTCAGGTTAAAAAAACAGCTCCTTGACGAGTGGAAGGTAGGTCTGTCCTGTCAGAGCACACATCAGGGCAGATGTTCCCCTTTCTCTCTCTTTTGCTCTCTCTCTCTCTCTCTCTGACTGTCACACACACACAGACAAATTTATCTCAGTCCTCCAGCCTGAAAAGCACGTTCCCTCAAATAACCTCAGTTTCTGCATGGTATCAGTAAAATCCCTTCCTCTCTGATTCCCTCTCTGCTTCTCTTGCTCACATATAGTATAGCAGTTCGTTTTGCCCTTCACACACACAGGAACACATAACACACACACACAGACAAACATCCCCCTCTACAATCTCCTGTACCTGTTCTGTGTCCCTTGTCGGACTCAGTGCCACTCCAGCTCTCTCTCTCAGTCTTAATTACGTCTCTGGGCTGCCTGGGAACTGCTGCATTAGTTACCAGGCTCATAAATAAGCCATCCAGGCAAGCAGTAATGGAGGAATTTACACTTGAGCACAGGCCACATGGCCTACCTGCACCTAACAGGCCTGTTTAGGCTGAATGGACTTCAGGGGAGAGCTGCGTCACACTGACTGATGTCCACTGGTCCTGCTCTGACACACTGGAGACACACACAAAAGGTCACGCCCTGTGCGCTGTAGCATGTTCTTCCTCTCCGTCACATGCTGTGCAGCAGCATGTTCACATTCACCTGCCATGCAAGGTTGGGCATGCTACGGATTAACAATACGCATTCATGGAGGATCAGAGGGAGGAGGAGAGAGAGGAAGGGGAGGGTGAGGCGGTGAGAGCGACGGGGATATGAAATAGAAGAGTCCCTCACGGAAAGCACAGCAGGTCCAAATGGAAAAGTACTGAGACGGGAGCCCTGAATCTGAGGAACAAGACAAATCATTTCACACTAATTAATCCCAGATGTTATAACCACATGCCAGGAGAGCTCATCTACATACACACGCACGCACGGAACGACAACAAAACAATGAATGTGGGTACAGGTACACACACACACACACAGACGCAAACACTGCAACAAACACACGCATATTAAGCGTATCCGCCTCAATGAAACACACACATTGCAAACCCACGCAACAGACGCTGTGACGATAATGAAGCTAGCTAACTAATGTAACCTGTTAACCGGCACCAACAGTTCGAGAGAGTCAGTCCCTTATAAAAGCAGAGCAGATGAGTAGTGTGGATGGGCTCATTAATCACGTGTGATTGGTGAGCGGTTAGGTTTTATTCCTGGAGATGGGAGGGGCCTGGGGGGGGGGGTGACATCTGCAGGGAAGAACAGGGGCAGCTGTTTCAGGAGGGGGGTATTGGCCCTATAGGCTGCAGCTGCAGCTGCATTGAATGGAGGGAGGGTGAAAAGGTTTGGTTGAGTTGACTTGTGTTTGAGAAAGAGAAAGAGAGAGAGAAGGACAGAGGCAGAGGGAATTGGATCAATGGAACAGAGTCGAACACGTTGTTTCCATGTGTTTGGTACCCTTCCATTGATTCCATTCCAGCCATTACAATGAGCCCGTCCTCCTATATCACCGCCCACCAGCCTCCTCTGGTTGACCTGGTGATCTCCTTCTCTCTCTCTCTGTCTGTCTCTCTCTCTCTCTGTCTGTTCTGTCTCCCACACTGCAGCTTCGCACCAGGAACTGCTTCCACGTTCATCTTTAACCTAAGATTTGTTTACGCACAGATGTCTGGATCAGTATATGATGCTGAAATAGAGTCCTGCTGTGCTCCATATTAAATCACATTTCTGTACTGGCATCTGAACATGTGTCACATCGTTTACTAGGGCTTCATAATGTGGAAGAGAGCAGTGCTGGCAGAGAAATGAGAGAAACGTGTGAGTAAGTGTAAGTCCTTGTGTGTGAGAGAGAGAGAGATTGAGGTTAAACTGTACATGTCTGGTTTGTATGTAAAGTGAATGCAAGCTGAGTTCATACTGTGTGTGTGTGTGTGTGTGTGTGTGTGTGTGTGTGTGTGTGTGTGTGTGTGTGTGTGTGTGTGTGTGTGTGTGTGTGTGTGTGTGTGTGTGTGTGTGTGTGTGTGTGTGTGTGTGTGTGTGTGTGTGTGTGTGTATCTCACTGAGGGCAGGGGCTCGTCTCTATACATAGGGAGATTCATCTTATTCATCCAGCATCAAAGATGAAACCCGGTGTATAATATTCTAATATATAGCCGAGCAGTTCTCCTTGTCACCTTCAGCATATGTCTTGACTGAGTGATGTGGCGGAGAGCCGTCTGATCATCTACAGAGGCTTCATGATTAACTACCTGCAACGCAGACACACACACGCGCAGGCACGCGCACGCACGCACACAGACACACATGCATAAGCATGCACACACACACTCACACACGCACAGATGGTGAGACGGTAGGGTAAGCCAGATCTCAGTGGGGATGCTGGCGATGGTCAAGGGTGTGTGCTTCTTGGCTGGGCCACAGTTGGCTAGAGGGGCGGCTCATTGTTACAGACTAGCACTAGGAAGAAGGGATTTACCTCCTAAACAACAGCCTGGATCAAAGTCAACAACAACCAACAAACAGTCAACAACCACTTCTTCAACAAAGATAACCTACAGTACAGGGACAATTACAGTTTAAAGGACACTGTGGAGTTACTACTGCTGATAGGTTCACACACACACATATTGATACCAAACTGCATTCACACAGACAGACAGACAGACAGACAGACAGACAGACAGACAGACAGACAGACAGAGCGCTATCTCACATAGGGAGAGATCCCCCTGAGGCGTGGCCTTGTACGAGGCCTATGGGAGGAGAAAGAGAAGAGATGTAGGGAGCACAGGGGTAGTGTGTGTCAGACAGCTTAGACAGCACACTGATAAACCTCTGGCCTGTTCTACAGGATGTGACCGGCACTGTGGCTCTCAGCTCAGCCTCTGATTAAATACATGTATCAAACCTCTCTTTACCCCTCTCTCTGCACTGTACTTTCTTCATCAATAGGCTGCAGTTCAACTTGTCTTCAATGTGACCAATGGAACCAATACACGCACGCATGCACAAACGCACGCACGCACACACACATACACAGGGGGAACAAACCCACAGCAGCCTACACACCAAGATGGATGACAACACACAGGCACAAACACAGTCCCATTCCCCCCCTCTCTCCTCAGGCCATCTGAATTGTACCGCGACAGAGGACATCAATCTCCTAGCTGGCCGTGAGTTGCTCAGAAAGTCTGGGCTGAGGATGGATATGATTTTGGTATCAATCACACTTTGTTCTTTGTCGGTGTCGCCACAGTGTCTTAATCGCTCTGCGTGTTTCTCTCCCCCTGTCTCGATCGATACCCTGCCTCAACAACACGCAGAGAAGGACATCCATCCAGTCACACAGTCTCAATGTCTCCAGCCTGGCCGATTTGTATACTAGAGACACACACACATACATCCTATTCCATATCTGGGTTGATTTACTTGGTGCTTGGCCTCTGCTTTTCAGGTCCTCTACTCTCTACACTCTCACTTACTCCCCGTTTCCCTCTTTATTTTTCTACCATCCTTCTTCCATCCATCTTTTTCCTCCTCCTCCCTCTCGCCACCCCACCCTGGCTGACAGAGTGTGTGAGAATGACTGGATGAGAGAGAGAGAGAGAGAGAGAGAGAGAGAGAGAGAGAGAGAGAGAGAGAGAGAGAGAGAGAGAGAGAGAGAGAGAGAGAGAGAGAGAGCAAGAGAGAGAATGAATGAGTGAGTGAGTGGGTGGGTGAGAGAGTGAGTAAATAAGTTACTAAAGGAGAGTGAGTGTTGAGTGAGAGTGCAGGAGAGAGTGAGAGTGAATGAGTGATGGCTGGGGTGCGTATGCAGGGTGCTTAAGGCCCAGTCTATAAATCTGAAGGACGGTGCTCATAACGAGCCTACACCGAGTGTTTTTATTCCTCCATAGATTACTCAAACAGGACACAGCTGGACCCAGAGATTACACCCAGACAGAGATAGATCGAGAGGGAAGAATGGCAAGAGGGAGGGACAGACGTAGGGAGAGCAACATATCCTCTATTCTCCTCTATTCTGTCCCAGGGGTGACCTGATGTGTTACCCGTGATCAGTTGCCACAGAGTACGATGCTCTCATTCCACAGCAGCCAGCTAGAGACCATGTCTGATGAACACATGCTTCGTACGTGTCTGATGAGAGGCATATTTCCTACGTGTCCAACAACCAGGCAGAGACCTAACAACTAGAGATTATTCACAGCCGTACAGTATGTAATATAATGTGTTAGCACTGGCGGGACGTTGTATGCCATACAGTGCACTGAGCCCTATCCAGCCTAATGCATTCATGTCATCTAGTGCACAAGGACACTACCCAGTTGGAACAGGCCACCTGCTCTTGATGGATAAAGGTGCCTAATCTCTGTGACATGGGCAGAATTTATGGACAGCACAGGATAATTGGGTCCTGTGGCAGTGTAGCACTGTGCAGGAGGGGGACAGAGTTCCTCCATCTCCATTTGTCTGTCTGTGTGCTCCACATTCACTTTCCTTCCCACTCCTCCCTCTGTCTCCCTGTTCATGTGAGACTATTTGCAAATAAGTATCCCTCAGGGCGGAAGGCCCGATGTGTGTTAATCCTAGAGCCCAGAGGGGTGAGCGCGGTGCGCCAGCAACCGAAAGGTCTCTGGTTCGAATCCCAGAGCCGACTAAATGAAAAATCTGTTGATGTGCCATTGCTCCTGTAATTCATTTGGGATAAGCGTGTCTGCTAAATGACTCAAATGCAAATGTTAGAGGTAGGGCTGGGAATTGCCAGGGATCACATGATATTTTATCAGAATTCTGAGGTGATTTGATGTTCTGAACATACAGTATTGCTCACTGAGCATACAAAATATTAGGAACACCTGCTCTTTCCATGACACAGACTGACCAGGTGAATCCAGGTGAAAGCTATGATACCTTATTGATGTCACCTGTTAAATCCACTTTAATCAGTGTAGATGAAGGGGAGGAGACAGGTTAAAGAAGGATGTTTAAGTCTTGAGACAATTGAGACATGGCTTGTGTATGTGTGCCATTCAGAAGGTGAATGGGCTGATAGTATGGTAGTAGGTGCCAGGCGCACCAGTTTGAGTGTGTCAAGAACCGCAACACTGCTGGGTTTTTCACACTCAGTTTTCCGTGTGCATCAAGAATAGTCCACCACCCAAAGGACATCCAGGCAACTTGACACAACTGCGGGACGTATTGGAGTCAACATGGGCCAGCATCACTGTTGAATGCTTTTGACACCTTGTAGTCCATGCCCTGGCGAATTGAGGCTCTTCTGAGGGCAAACGGGGGTGCAATTCAATATTTGGAAGATGTTCCTAAAGTTTTGTACACAGTGTATGTCTGCTGCAGAGAGACAAGAGGGCGTCGGCTCACTTTTTATTTTTAAAGGTGGAGAACAAGCTACAGGATAAAAATTACCAGAGTTTTGGCACAGGTACAGCCGACTAGGTACAGCGTTAGCTAATGCTACCTAGAGTTGCTCATTTTTATATATTTTATATTTACTTACAAATTGATAAAATACAATATTGTCCCAAAATATACTGAACAAAAATATAAATGCAACATGTAAAGTGTTGGTATGAACCTAGGACTAGTCCTAGAGGCATGGAGAGGCAGCCTTTAGTTATTATGCCCCCAGGCTCTGGAATAGCCTGCCAGAGAACCTGAGGGGGACAAAACTGTGGACATATTTAAAAGAGATATAAAAACACACCTTTTTAGCTTTGCTTTTCCTTGGGGTGCTTTTAGTCGTTCAGTTTTTATTGTTATTCTTTAGTTTTGATCCTTTTATGTTTGTTGTGTAGTTTTTTTTCTCCTTTCTTTGTTTTCTTTGAAGCACATTGCATTGCATTCTATGTCTGAAATCTGCTTTATAAATAAAGCTTGATTTGATGAGCTGAAAAAAAATATCCCAGAAATGTTCCATATCCACAAAAGGCTTTTCTCTTAAAGTTTGTGCACAAATTTGTTTACATCCCTGTTAGTGAGCATTTCTCCTTTGCCACGATAATTCATCCACCTGACAGGTGTGGTATATCAAAAAGCTGATTAAACAGCATGATCATTACACAGGTGCACCTTGTGCTGGGGACTATAAAAGGCCACGCTAAAATGTGCAGTTTTGTCACACAACAAAATGCCACAGATATCTCAAGTTTTGATGGAGCAAGCAATTTGCATGCTGACTGCAGGAATGTCCACCAGAGCTGTTGCCAGAGAATAGAATTTTCATTTCTTTACCACAAGCTGCAACGTCATTATAGAGAATTTGGCAGTATGTCCAACCGGCCTCATAACCGCAGACCACGTGTAACCATGCCAGCCCAGGACCTTCACATCCGGCTTCTTCACCTGTGGGATTGTCTGAGGGGGGAGGGGGGTTCTGAGAAGTATTTCTGTCTGAAATATAGCCCTTTTGTGGGGAAAAACTCATTCTGATTGACTAGGCCTGGCTCCCCAGGGGGTGGCTGCACCCTTGCCCAGTCATATGAAATCAATAGACTAGGGACCAATGAATTTATTTAAATTGACTGATTTCCTAACATGTAACTCAGCAAAAAATGTGGCATGTTGCGTTTATATTTTTGTTCAGTATAATATTACGATACGTAACTACACATCCTCCCCCCCCCCATCACAAGTTACAGGGTCCTCAGGTGGAAAATCCCCAGATACATGACCCCAGATGTGTATACTGCAGTAAAGGAAACCCAAGGGCACAGGTATTACACAGGTATCAATTTATCATACCACATCAAATGCAGCTGACTAAACTCCACTCCGCGGTGAAGGAGGGTTCTGATGAACAACACCAACAGAGTGAAGCTGAGGCTTTGTGGTATTCAGCTCCGGCTACATCGACTCGTCCAACGTCAATAATAATTATGTGACGCTTATCTTGTACCTATGTTTGTCCTCTGTAGTTGAGTGCCTATCTTTGATTGCTGAAATCCATACTTTTTCAATAAATGTTAATCAAATACAATCAGACTGTTTGCTCATTGCTGTTTCTGTAAGATGGCAACTCAGTGCAAATGCACGTGCCAATTGAATCTCAACAAGGAAGCAGCCTGTGGTTGAATTTGATTCACGTTTATTGAAAGTATGGGTTTCAGCAAACAAAGAAAAGGCACGCAACTAGAGGGCAAACATAGGTACAAGGTTAGCGTTTCACTATTTACATTTTATTGACATTGGGCAATTGGATGTAGCTGAATTTCACAAACTCTGGTCCATGCTCTTCTCCCTTGGTGGGGTTCATCAGAAACTCCATTCACCATAAAGTGGAGTTCAGTCAGCTACATGAAATGGTACTTGGGTAAAAGCCTGGGGGTGTATGAAACCTCTCCTGGGTAGACCACACTAGTGAACCTCCCATATGTGCCTCAGTCAGAGGCGCACGGAGGGGGGAGTCAGAGGTGCACGGAGGGGGGAGTCAGAGGTGCACAGAGGGGGGAGTCAGAGGTGCACGGAGGGGGGAGTCAGAGGTGCACGGAGGGGGGAGTCAGAGGTGAACGGAGGGGGGAGACAGAGGTGCACGGAGGGGGGAGTCAGAGGTGCACAGAGGGGGGAGTCAGAGGTGCACGGAGGGGGGAGTCAGAGGTGCACGGAGGGGGGAGTCAGAGGTGCACGGAGGGGGGAGTCAGAGGCGCACGGAGGGGGGAGTCAGAGGTGCACGGAGGGGGGAGACAGAGGTGCACGGAGGGGGGAGTCAGAGGTGCACGGAGGGGGGAGACAGAGGTGCACGGAGGGGGGAGTCAGAGGTGCATGGAGGGGGGAGTCAGAGGTGCACGGAGGGGGGAGTCAGAGGTGCACGGAGGGGGGAGACAGAGGTGCACGGAGGGGGGAGTCAGAGGTGCACGGAGGGGGGAGTCAGAGGTGCACGGAGGGGGGAGTCAGAGGTGCACGGAGGGGGGAGTCAGAGGTGCACGGAGGGGGGAGTCAGAGGTGCACGGAGGGGGGAGTCAGAGGCGCACGGAGGGGGGAGTCAGAGGCGCACGGAGGGGGGAGTCAGAGGCGCACGGAGGGGGGAGTCAGAGGCGCACGGAGGGGGGAGTCAGAGGTGCACGGAGGGGGGAGACAGAGGTGCACGGAGGGGGGAGTCAGAGGCGCACAGAGGGGGGAGTCAGAGGTGCACAGAGGGGGGAGTCAGAGGCGCACGGAGGGGGGAGTCAGAGGCGCACGGAGGGGGGAGTCAGAGGCGCACGCAGGGGGGGATGTTCCTGCTCTCTGCCCTCACCTTGTTCCTCTCAAACAACTCAGTCTGGATGGTCTTGAGGTCAGTGTCTAGGGCACTGGCCGCCTGCCGCCGTTTACGGGCCAGCTGGTCCTCCAGGTCCTCCGTCTGCGCCCGCAGCTTCTTGTTGTCCCTCTCAAGCGCCAGCTTCTCGGTCTCCAGGCGCTCCCGCCGGCCCCACTCGGCAGCGTTCTCCACCTGCAGCCGCTCCATCTGAGGAGGAGTGGAGGAGGAGAGGAGGGAAAACAATGTCAAATCAGAGGGAGAGGACGAGGTCAGAGGGTAAGTTGAATCAATCAATCGCTGTACCAGAGAGGAATATTGGGACGCCTCCCTGCAGTCAGTCAGTCAGAGCACCAGTGTCCAGGTCGTGGTAGTAAAGCCCTTTGTAAACGCTCTACAAGTGAATGGACGCTACATTAGCACTTTATCATACTCTCCTTTCCTTCAGCCTGCCAGCCACCACAGCAGAGCCATTACACATTCACAGGGTGTATTCCCACGGCTGATACCCGAGCAGCGCAGAGCGGAGAGGATGTTGCTGCTGGGGCAATGAGGAAGGATAGAGGAGGGAGAGAAAAGAGAAGAGAGGTGTCAGGCACGTGGGGCTGACAGTGGGCTGGTGTCGGGCCCCCGGGGGCCGCTGGGACAATGTGACACGCTCCTCTGAGGGGGGCTCTCTAATGAACACTTCAAAGGAGAGGACTCGTTCCACTCCACCATGAGCCACAGGCATGAAATATACTCTCCAAAAATTACAACTTAGTATGTCAGTGACGCACTGCCCACCCAGCCAGCTCCCACTGCCACCATGTCAACTAGTGGGTCACATGGAGTCAGAGACAAGTGTGCACTTGATTTCAATTGCTGTTGAATGGGCTGAATCACCCCCATTAAATGTAAAGGGACTTGAGATCTATAAAACGATAGAAGTGTGTTTAAGCCTCACCTCTGCTCGTAGCTCGGCCAGTTTCTTGTCCATACTAGTGCGTGCTCCCAACTCATCCTCCAGGTCCTCAGACATACGACCCAACTCATCCTGGTGTACCTCCTTCAACATGTTCAGCTGAGAGAGAGAGAGAGAGAGAGAGAGAGAGAGAGAGAGAGAGAGAGAGAGAGAGAGAGAGAGAGAGAGAGAGAGAGAGAGAGA
The DNA here is from genome assembly GCF_029448725.1 of Salvelinus fontinalis. Taxonomy (NCBI): domain Eukaryota; kingdom Metazoa; phylum Chordata; class Actinopteri; order Salmoniformes; family Salmonidae; genus Salvelinus; species Salvelinus fontinalis. The sequence continues at coordinate 15,172,637 of NC_074699.1, forward strand.
GAGAGAGAGAGAGAGAGAGAGAGAGAGAGAGAGAGAGAGATGGATGGATACAGCCAGACAGCAGGAACATCTACAGGTGTTAAGCTCCTTGTTAAGAATGTGGGCATCCATGGTCTTAGCGTTAGTTCTCTCTCCTCCTATAAACGGAGCCACCTTCAAGGATGATACATTCCCAGACAACATGACGTTCTCACTCAGCTGTGCAGGCTGCAGCGGTTTCTCCCGTTGACCTCGGAGATCCCACCGTGGTCCAGGCACATATTACACACATGCCACATCTCCACCTTCACCTCTCCTTCTCTGCATTCTCCTTCTCATCAAAACAGTCATTCCCGCTCTCACTGTTCTCATCCCTCTTATCGCTCCTCTCCATCTTCTCCTCTACCACCTCTTCTCCTCTCTGCCCTTCATGATATCCGGAAAGATTTTTCAGGCTTCACTGACTACCCTGCCAGTGAATTCATGGTTTTCCAATGACATCGACGGGCACACACACACACACACACACACACACACACACACACACACACACACACACACACACACACACACACACACACACACACACACACACACACACACACACACACACACACACACACACACACACACACACACACACAGAGCTTGTCTGCATTGAGCACAGAGTGCCTCCTAGTGTCTGTCTCCTGTAAACACACACCCTCTCTCTGAGCCGGCGGCTCTGGCTCTTTGAAGCTGCTGTCTCAGCGGGTGTGTCTGTGTGAGGTGGATGTGTGCCAGTCTGCCAGGCTGTATTGACGTGATCTGCCAGGCTGTGATGACAACACTTCTAAGACCACCAGAATGAAAGGGCTGACGTTTGATGCCTTTACCCCGTTTGAAGCATGGCCTCAGAGGGCACGTATACGTCCCCTGGATGGTTGTTGGGGGATTAGAAGGTAAAGGTGACCCTTGAATCTCACCTGTTTCATGGCTTCCTGCTTGGTCTTGTTCTGCTCCTCGTATTTGAGTTTCCATTGGTTCAGCTCTGTTTCCAGCTTTTCTATGCTCTTACTGAGTGCATGCTTATCCCTGGGGAGAGAACATAGTTGGTTAAATACTGCTCTTGCAACATAGGTGATGACTATTCAACAGAGATAGATCACAAACCTTCAGAGAACAATCTAAAACATGCACAATATTAGTTCTGAATATTTAATACAGGAAAAAAGCGGTGCCTATTCAATGTGTTTTTGAAGGAAGAGACTTGACAGAACCTGTGTCCCCAAAATACTTTGTAACCATGATGCCATCAAAACAGAGTTGGATAGATGTTATGATTTAACTAAAAGTGACAGCTGACTTCAATATTCTGGGTGAATATAAATGTCTTCTCCTGAGGTCAGCAGGGTGCCTATGGCACTGACAGAATGAACGTTCCAGAATAGCCCAACAGAAACCAGTCTTACAGACAGACGGGCTCTGCCAGATTGTTGGACCTGAAGATGCAGACCAATCACCAGCGGAAATCAGCAGCCTCCAGAGAGCTCATAAAACAGTTATGATTCTAATGGAAAAGATCATGTGGCTGATGGTAGTGTTGGCGAGAGTGGGAAGCTGCAGCGGTGCCAGAGCTGAGCTCAGGCCAATACAGGAGGCTCTGCTTGTAAATTATGAGACTGGCATCTCAGCCAACGGTGGAACAGAGGAGAGACAGAGCAGTTACTAGTCTACACTTTCTATACACTCAACATGAATGCTAATTTCCATACGAGCCATAATATATCTGAGGAAAGCACCTTCACATAATTGAATAGTCCTCAACCTCTCTAAATATTGCCCTCCTTCAGTCTCCTTTCCTCCTCCCTCGCTCCCCTCTCCTTACTCGCGTTCTTTGAGCAGGACCTTCTGTGATTCGTCGAGGCGGAGCTGGAGGGCGTTGATCTTGCCGGGATCCTCCTCCATGGCAGCGATGTCATCCCAGAGCAGCCGGCTGCGGTCCTGTCGACTCAGGGCAGAACGCAGGCTGCTGGCGCTACGGGCGTCCCACGAGTCTGGACCTTCCGCCTTGGACCTCAGCACTGACTCCAACAGCTCCAGCTCCTAGGAGAATGACAGAGGATCGAGAAAGTGGAAGGGAGGGAGGGAAAAACAGAGGGTGTAAGTAAAAGGGAGAATCCGGGAGAATGACCAGAAAGAAGAGAGGAATGAGGAAGAGGGATATATGACATTTCATTCACTGTTAGTCTCCACTTGTTGTTTACGAAGCATATGACAAATAAGATGTTATTTGATTAGATGAACCACGCAGTGGAGTCACCCCACTCTGAAACCCTGAAGTCAGCCATCACAGCTCCACTCCAAGCGAGAAGGCTGGAGAGCGAAGCAGACTCCGAGACTCAAATATTTACTTTTCTTAATTAAACCCCACCAGGGAGACAGGTTTTTTCCTAGCTCAACAGCGCCGGTACAGCAGCTATCATATTACCCCCTATCCCAATTTCCTGTCTGTAAAAATTTAATTCCCAGGACGTTTGACGGAGTAATCAAAAACTTTTTCAACCACATATTTTTTCTTCTCTTCCTTCTCTTCCTGTCTCTGGGAACCACACAGGGCTCCGGACCCTCTGCCAACCTCCTGTTACTGAGAGAGCTGAGCACAAGAGCACAACCATCAGATTGAAGGAAAAACACAGGCTGTTACCAACGGTGGCCAGCAGGGGGACCTAGAGGCTCATGTATGAGGTGGAGGTGAGCGGGTAGCCGCTGCTCCTCTCACTCATCCCGCCACATGTGGAAGCACTCAGCGTGTCTGTGTAAGACTGAGGGAGAGAACAATGGAGGGGCAGGAAATGGGAATGTATGTGAGCATCCCCACAATGCCCAGCTCATTTTCATGCTGCTGTTTATCCAACAGTGATTTATTATACATGGCCAGCTGCTTGCCTAGGGAGAGCTCAGTGTGTGTGTTGGCCCATGGTGAGCCACTGAGGAAGAATCTGACTGGACATTCTCCTCCAGGTTGTGTTGTATGTCTTCTCATTATTCACTTATTTTCTGTTTCCCCTTTGGCTCCAGACTGGGAAACTGAGAATGGTTATCGCCATTACCTTTCATGCCTGAAGTGGACCACCTGTTCTGTATGAGTGTGTGTCTGTCAGAGTGTTTCCATGGAAACAGCAGCCCACCCCGTGTGTGAGTTGGCTGAAGGTCAAGTCAGATGGCTAATGACATTGATCTGTATTCACTGCTGCTTGAGCTGCATACAGCTGAACACTCCTTGCCAAGATACACATTTCCTAAAAACAGAAACCTCATCTTGTCCAACTCTCAACAACGCGTTCTAAATAGGACTTGAATACACATTATGATCCCAGGTAGAATGCTACCCTACTGTAAACCTGATGAGCCAGCTCAGGGAGTCTATTTTGACCTGTGTCTAATTGACAAAGGACATCTGAGGACACCAACAGCTACAATGCCTTCCAATCATGCAAGATGTCTGGCTTTTCTGTGACAGGAAGCTTGTTTTATTTTGTGTGTCTAACAGGGAATTTCCCATCCCTCCAAAATGTCTGAGAATATGAGGCTCACAGAGAGGGGACTGGGCTCCAATGATGCAGTACCCAAGCTGTGCCCCTTGGGTAGAAGATAGGGTGGTGCAGGGGGGATTCTATTTGAACAACAAAGCTACACTTCAGCAGAGCTCCCACTGAGGCACAATGCTGAAGGTTAAGCTCTGAGACATATCTGCTGCTGGCTCTTTATTAACAAGATGAAACGCTGGCCCAAATAAGTGACTGGTGCTATATCTTCTACCAACAACTCTGACCAACCTTTCCCCTGGCTCAGATCTGTGCTGGGTTATAGAGTACTGTAGTGTGTCTCTGACATTGTTTGGTTCTAAAGTGTGTGACCATTCTCCCACCTTTTGTCTGTCAGGTTTCTCTGTGTCCACATCTCTCACTGGTTCCTGTTCTGGTGACCCGGGCCCCTCGCCCACCCTGTCCTGCTTGCTGTCCACAAGGGGCTGTGAGGAGGAGGAGGGTGGGGTGGAGGAGGAGGGTGGTGCTGAGGGGGCATGGGAGGGTGAGGCCTGGTCAGCATGGAGACGCAGTGCTTCCTGTCTGAGTGTCTCGTTCTCGGAGGCCAGTTCCTGGCGCTCCCGACGTGCGCCCATCAGCTCCTTGGTCAGGGTGTCCAGCCTCTGGCGGAGCTGCCGCACCTCGTCCCGTGCCCGGTTCCTCTCGGAGCGCACCTTGCTCCACTTCTCCCTCCAGTTGGCCGTGCAGTCCGACCACCAGCGCATGGTCTTCTCCATCTGGGCAGCTCGTGCCCTGGCCTCCTCCAGCTCCCTCAGACGTAGCTCCTCACGGCTCTCCCAGTCCCCAGACTCGCCCAGGCCAGGGGAGAGCAGCAGGGGAGGGCTAGAGCTGGGGGTGCCCCCCGTGGGGCTGGGCGTGTGGGTCAGGCTATCAGGAGAGCGGACCCTGTCCGGCCCCAGGCCCAGGCCACAAAGCAGGCCCGCCCCGGACTTAGCGGCCTCGGCCATGTGGGGGCTAGGGGTGTGGTTCATCACAGAGCCGATGATGATCCAGGAAAAAGCAGGAAACACGAGCGATGCTGTGCACTCAGGAGTGCATGGTCGCGTTTACTCAGTTGGCTACCTGCAGATTCAAACACAAAACAGAGACACTGGTTAGTTGGACAGTACTAGGGCTGTTGCAGTGATCATATTACCACCACACCTGCGGTCACGAGTCATGAAGGCAGTCAAATTCCACATGACCGTTTAGTCACGGTAATTAGGCTTCTCCAAGCTTTGATGCTGCTGGTCATTAGTAGCCTACAAAACTTGCTAACTGCCTGGTACTCAGCAGTCTATTGTCCCTCTAATCACTCTGACATCAATGCAAATGTTTTCAAAAATCTAATCAAACACTTCACGAGAGCCCATGAGCTCATGTTGCGCAAAATGTCTACAGGCTATGCAATTGCGTAAAAAAATAGAGTGATGGCCACTAATAAAAAGACGAGGATCCCATCGGCTTTCTATAGGCTAGGTCTACTATATTTATTTCTCAACTTTGCTAATATTAAGCACAATGCTTATATTTACAACAGGACTATAGCCTACCTGGTTGGCATGAAAATAAACCACGGGGAAAATCGTCCTCCATTCGCTATTTAAGTGCATAGATGACAAGCATTTTTTACCGCTGCCCGTTTCAATACAGGTGCATGATAATGGTCCATTCTAAATCATAACAAATGTCACACATATATTATTTAGAATATGTGAAAACAAGATTAAGTCAAGAAAGGGTTTGTATTAATTTGGGATCTATCGCATCCCACAACTGTCCCAAACTATGATTGGAATATTTATTTATTGCACAGAATAGAATACTTAAACTTTTGTACTATGGGGGATAGTAGATTGACATAGGCTAGTGCTTTTGCTGTTTGTTAGGCATACTCATCTTGTTGGCTGATGAAAAAATATCTTCAATATGCACCTCGGAATTGGATAAGGAAGTGCGCAGTTGCATCCCCGATGTGTCTGTCTTAACTTGTAGCCTGTGAGAAAGACCCAATCATGTGACTGAGAGCCGTGTGAGGGAGAGACGCTACGGACTGCGCATCACACACAGGGAGAAGGGCACAACGCAGGACTGCGAGCTGCAAAAGGCATGGATATTTTAGGGTGCATTACGGCCACAAAGGGGATGCCGCCTTGAAATTTGAGGCATTATTAAGTGCTTGTCAAATTGTGAATGAGAGACTATTGGAGTGTGTACAGCCTGCGCAAAAAAAAAAAAAAGCAGAGCTCATGCCTTTCAAGCTACATTTTTCCCCAGAACATCATTAGAGTCTCATCATGCAACCTTACAATGTATTAAACATCAAAACATATAGCCCAACGTTTGTAGAACAACTAAATTAAGCATATAGGAGTACCTAATTGTTTGTTAACTACTCAACACAGAATAGTCGCATGTGTACCCTCCCCCAAATCATTTGGGTAAATATTTATATTTTATTCAGCTTTGTTCAAATATATTTTATATACTATAAAATAATATAAAATAATGCCACGGAATTATAAGCAAATCTTGTCTGCTAAATGAACTAGTGCAGCCCACAACCGTTTGGCATAGCCACATCAGAGTATGCTATTCTTTTCTTCTGAAATAGACAACATTTTCTTCATCATGCTTCTTTAGACCTGTCTAAAATAAATAGTGTATTTATTGTGAAGGTGTAGGCTATATTACATGGATTTATTCGACTTTTTAAAATGGCTTGTAGGCTATGTGTGGAAGCCAGGAGATGCTAAATGTGTTTATGTTAATTAACGTGAGAGCTGCATATATTTGCTTGACAATCACCGGCTGACGAGATTTCGTGACCTCCACAGCCCTAGACAGTACAGTACAACTTCCTTTGACAGTAGGTCTTCATTTTTTACACGCTCTAGTCTACTCCTATTCTATGATCATCAAATGCCACAGTTGCCACGGTCGATAAATGAGTGACATAAAGTCCAGTGTCCCTGTGGAGTTTATAAATATGTTCTCCTGCTAGGTGTGATCTGGGGCCAGTCTGAGTAGGTGAGATACAATGGGCCATCCTCTTCATACTGTTCTGGTGTCAGTTACAGGAGGTTACAGATGAATGGTCACACGTTAGAGATTACCTAGAGCCAGTACAGCTTGAAGAAAATTGCAAAGGTAATTTGCAAACAGCCAAGGATGAGAAACGAAGCTTCAACTAGCACCATGGCAACCCAGTAAACCCATTGACCTCACGCATGTCCAGACTCAGACTTCGGCTTAACACCATGGTAACTTGCAGTCCCTAGACACCGATGAATCGGTTACCAGAAAATAAATTATGCAGAAAGAGAGAGAGAATGAAAATATTCTACAGACAGGTCATCACTAGAGTACCACACACCCAACAGTCCCCGGAAGGCAGATTTGAACAGGTCATAAGCCATGGCAAAAATGTTTACAATTACAGGAAATTAGCTGTAAAACTGCAAAACTGTCTCTCAGCCTCATTGCAAAATGTGTAGAATAGCATGAGATTAGCTATAAAACTGCACATTTTCTCTCTGCCCTGTGGCAATATTTGTAGAATTGCAAGACATTTGCTATAAAACGACACATTTTTGCAGGGTCATGACCCTTGTCAACAACATCAAGAATACATGTGCTGACAGTGAGGGACGGGTAGACTTGACAGACAGAAAAAGAAGAGGGGAGAGAGGATAGTGTAAGAGAGAGAGAAAGAGAGAGAGAGCGAAAGAGAAGGGGGCGGGGGGGGCTGAGAGGAGACCGTTTTAGCTGGTTTCTTGTAAGGGCTGAAACCGAAACTCTGATCATTAATTTCCGACAGCATGGTTTATCTATGTATGAGAATGAGGCGACTGAAGAGAATGAGAGGACTTTGGTGTAAAACGATATGAATTCTCAAATCAACACCCCAAACCAACTCTCTGGGGTGTAAAACATAAGATGAGCCTTGAGTCTAGTGCAGAATCCCTCGCCTTATCACCATCAGAGCCGTATCTGACATGTTTACTGCAACTTAATCACACCAGACCTGTGACACTGTGTGTGTGAGGGAGACTCGTGTAATGGATCAATTGCATGGCTGAGCCATAATTATTTGCTCTGGCTTAAGGGAAGCTGTTTATATGCTGATGAGAGAGACTAAATATAAAAATACACCCACCGTAGGCTACTAGCTTGGCAGACCAAACGTACAAAGATGCAAATTGTGTAATAAACATAGCAAGGATTCTGCAGTAATAAACCAATACATTAGTCCCAAACACTGAGCAGCAAACTCACCAGTTCCTGTGAGTAACAAATGTATGAGGGACACTCATTCACCATGCATTCTCTCAAAGATCTTGTCTAAAATACAATCTCTGTCTCTGACTGGTCTCTGTACTAGTGGACTATATGAAAGACCGGGAGCAGTGCCGTCAGAGATGTATTATGTACCTATGTAACACCTTCACTGCCTGCAGTCTCCTTGTGATCCGTATTCTCCATGTCTCTCACTAGCTTACTCTGTCACTCCGCACCAGTGCTCACGCTACAGCTCAGAGATGGTGGTGGGAGTCAGCTGAGGCAGTCCAGTAGAGGAAGGAGATAACCTCCCCCTTCTTTTCACCTACAATGAACCCTATCCTCTGAGAGTCTTGTCTCGTGCTCTCTAAAAGGGAGGCAGCGACAGAGACAGAAAGGGAGATGGTTTGGGCCCTGTCGCCTTTGTACGACATATCCGTCAGGGATAGCAACATACACAGAAACATACACAATGGCTCTGTCTGGACCACAAACCATTTCTGTTGTCCCCTCGCATGGAAAGGGAACGCTTTTATGGAGAGAAAAAGTGAACATATATAAGTATGTGTAAGAAGAGGAGAACAGGTGAAGAGGCTGCTACCGAAAATCAGAAGGTAAAGTGGAGAACGAGACACAACTCTTCTTCTATCAGCTACCTGTGGATGTAATCTGAACTGAATCAAGTGAAGACACATAGGAACCGGGGCTAGTAATACAAAAGGGAGACTGAGAAAGCAGAGAGGGGGAGAGTGAGGGAAAGAAAAAGGAACACAGAGCTGATACATGGTTCTTGTTAAGTTTGTAATCTGAACCCCATCAGACGCAGACAGGAAGGTAGAACGAGAGCAGGAACGAGAGAAGAATGAGAAGGTAAGAGAAAGTATGAAACAGAGGGACAGAAGAAGAGTGCAGAAACCCAAAGACGATAACTGGGAGAGATTACATTTTGGTATAGAGGAGATAGGCTATAAGAAGGGAAATGTTTGGTCTGTGTCTGGCTGACAGACAGAGGGTTTTGAAGGCTGCAGCTGGACAAGACAGCTGGGTGTTTTCGCTGTACATACACAGTGGTTTTCACCTAGGCCAACATGGAGGGGACAGTACTGTATGGCTTCAATGAATCAATCAAGCACTAAGTTGCTCTTCAGGATCAGGATCGCAAAGAAAACAATTTCGAACTCCTGCGTAGGAATGGTCTATTTTGTAACTGTCTACTTAGAGCGTAAAAGAAGGTGGAACAGTCTGCTAAAATATTTTTTTCAAACAGACAGACAGACAGGCAGACATTGCACTTAAATGTGGTTACACAAAGGAAACATGCATACATTTCTATGGAGTGCAGTTGACTTTACCCCAGCGAGCTCTTCCTGTCACTTCTTTTCAGAGGTCAGGGGTGAAGAGTGTTTGTGTCTGTTTCTGGAATATCACAGTGGTACAGGTGCTGAGATAATGGGCTAAGCTGTTGCGTCTCTCTACATAATGATCAAAGACCATTCTCGACAATATCAAAGCCTACTGACAGACTAACATTTGTCAACATGCCAATCAAAAGTTCAAGTTGTTCTTCGGACCCATCCATGACCTAGAAGGTTAGCTGCTGTTCTATGAATTATCTCATTGGTTTGAATGGACTATCTGTTGTCTCCCTCTTATGGCTCCAGGGGGTATTTGTTCACCTTCACTGATCTGAGTCTTGTAGGGAAACATCAAAGTATTGGACCGGGAAGTGATCCTAATACTGAGTGACTACTGCAGACAGATACAATAAGCACAAACAAAAGTCTAGTCAACGAACTCCAAGAGAAAAAAGTAGGGCAAATCAACGTGGCTCTACAACAGGTGAGTGAAAGAATGAGTGCAAAAGGGAGCAAGTTTCAGAAAGACTCCAGACGGAGAGAAGAGATGGACAGAGACTGAAAACTAGAAAAGAAAGAACAAAGTAAAAGCTGGAGCTGAGTTTTAGCATTTAAATACAATCTGGTCCAAGACAGTGGTATCATGGATCAGCGAACCCAAAATGAAATGCCTCTACAAATAAGCCAATTTCTCTGGGGAACATCCATTGGAAACTGGTTCCAGCTGGAGGATCCAAGCTCACGTGGAATACGTGGAATCCAGCCGATAGCTGCAGGATATTGAGAAATGAAACGCAGAAAGAGAGAGTAGAGTAGCCTTCACTGGAACCTACCACAGAGACGCACCACCACTCAAAGCAACAGAAACTAATATGAATAGATATGTTTAACTATAAAGTGTGTTGCGATTATAAATGCACTTTAAATCAAGTTTGATTCCATTTATACTGTAAGACAAACATGACATGTATATGCTAATTCTATTCCATCTAGACTGTGTGGGGTATAATGGTTAGGGAATACAATAACACAGTGCTGTCACTACACACAGCCTCGTGTTGCTGTGAGAAAACAGTGTTCTGCCATCAGAGATAGAGGTGAGACAGAGGTTGCAGGCAGAAAATTATATAACTGTATTCAAGTGAAAGAGAGAAAGGAACAATATAATTCACTGCTGCTGGTGCTACATTGCCAATGCACTTTGCTATTTTTAACAAGACACAAAAACAGTATCTTTATACAAAAAAGCACAACTGCTTTAGTTGTTACAGGCTGTATCGTGCGTCCCAGTTGCCTACACGACAGCACCTTGCGGTTTTACACCTGAAACTGCCAAAGGAAGCCAGACAGGCTGTGCAGCCCAGGGTCTACAACCGCAGACTGAGAAGGTGTAGTTCTTCTATATTTCTTCCATCATGGTGAAGCGGAAAGCATTTTTTTTGGGGGGGGGGGGGTTTCACCGCTTAATTCGTTCTTATCTGAAAACACACAAAACAAACACGTACCTATTAACCCGAGTGCTTGTCTCTGCATCTTTTTACATAGAAGTGCAGAAAGCCACAGGACCAGATCTGAGATGGTAGTGGTGCTATCACTTTCTCTAAGTGCTTTGAGATGTTGTGTTATTGGTACAAACTGAAGGTAAGACAAGACTATCTGGAGCAAACACTTCAGCATAGGAGGAAACAGTTCACTTCACTACAGTACGTCAAGTGACTCGAAAAGTACCAAGCAATAGCCTCACCAAATATATGCAGGAGTGATGAAGTGAGAGCTTCTGGCTCATTTTAATCTAGCTCATGTTATTCAACGGAGAAAATCATTGTACCGTGACTTTGGGCTCACTAACGTTAAATCCAACACCATCAGGAAAATGGGTCATAATTTGGTCATCTTGCTACCATGATATTAAATCTTCAACAGACAGCAACAGCAGAGGGAAGCGTTTTGCAAAACGTAAGTACTAGAGACTTAAAAACATATGAACAGTCTCTGATTAATATTTTTTCAGTGATGCTTGTCCAAATACCACACACAAAGTGTCATAGAGCATTAAAATCTCTTAGTCTGTAGCGCCTAACTGCTTTGGTAAGCAAAAAAATCTCCCAATTCTAGACTTCAGTAAAATAACAACAATCCATGGATTTTAGGGCTTCTTGTTTCCTGTTGAGGTCCTGTATAATGGAGAGGGGGGGACAGGAATCAGGATCGGAGTATCACACAGCTGGCATAGCAATCTCCCTCTTCTACATATCAATGATCCGAACAACCTGCCCTGGCTGTGACTGTGCTCTTAATTGGGTCTCCACCCAGCAGGATGAGGGGGGACAATGAGAAGGCCAGGGGACGGCTGACCAGCAGAGAGAGTGGAGTCTGCATCTCAGAGTCAGGGTCCAATGGTAACAGCCAGAGTAAGAGAGGGGCCTTCTGCACTGCAGAGACTGACTGGTACTTCTGCACATATCAGCAAATTAAAGCTTGCTTTCACTGAGGACATAAAGGTCAACACTAATGTGTGACATTTTATTAGTCCCCACAAGGTCAATTGCTATATCTAGGGTAGAGGTCGACCGATTCATTGAAATGGCCGATTAATTAGGGACGATTTCGGTAATCGGCATTTTTGGACACCGATCTTGGCCGATTACATTGCACTCCACGAGTAGACTGTGTGGCAGGCTGACTGCCTGTTATGCGAGTGGAGCAAGTAGCCAAGGTAAGGTGCTAGATAGCATTAAACGTATCCTATAAAAAACAATCAATCTTAACATAATCACTAGTTAACTACACATGGTTGATGATATTACTAGTTTATCTAGCTTGTCCTGTGATGCATATAATTGATGCGGTGCCTGTTAATTTATCATTGAATCATAGCCTACTTCGCCAAACGGGTGATTTAACAAGAGCATTCGCGAAAAAAGCACTGTCGTTGCACCAATGTGTACCTAACCATAAACATCAACGCCTTTCTTAAAATCAATACACAAGCATATATTTTTAAACCTGCATATTTAGTTAATATTGCCTGCTAAGATGAATTTCTTTTAACTAGGGAAATTGTGTCACTTCTCTTGCGATATGTGCAACAGAGTCAGGGTATATGCAGCAGTTTGGGCCGCCTGGCTCGTTGCGAACTGTGTGAAGACTATTTCTTCCTAACAAAGACAGCCAACTTCGCCAAACGGGGGATGATTTAACAACAGCGCATTTGCGAAAAAAGCACAATCATTGCATGAATGTACCTAACCATAAACATCAATGCCTTTCTTAAAATCAATACACAGAAGTATATATTTTTTTACCTGCATATTTAGTTAAAATAAATCCAGGTTGGCAGGCAATATTAAACTAGGGAAATTGTGTCACTTCACTTGCGTTCATTGCACGCAGAGTCAAGGAATATGCAACAGTTTGGGCCGCCTGGCTCGTTGCGAACTAATTTGCCAGAATTTTACGTAATTATGAAATAACATTGAAGGTTGTGCAATGTAACAGGAATATTTAGACTTATGGATGCCACCCGTTAGATAAAATACGGAATGGTTCCATATTTCACTGAAAGAATAAACGTTTTGTTTTTGAAATGATAGTTTCCGGATTTTACCATATTAATGTCCTAAGGCTCGTATTTCTGTGTGTTATTATATTATAATTAAGTCTATGATTTGATAGAGCAGTCTGACTGAGCGGTGGTAGGCAGCAGCAGGCTCGTAAGCATTCATTCAAACAGCGCTTTATTGCATCTGCCAGCAGCTCTTCGCAATGCTTCAAACATTGCGCTGTTTATGACTTCAAGCCTATCAACTCCCGAGATTAGGCTGGAAATACTAAAGTACCTATTAGAACATCCAATAGTCAAAGGTATATGAAATACAAATGGTATAGAGAGAAATAGTCCTATAATAACTACAACCTAAAACTTCTTACCTGGGAATATTGAAGACTCATGTTAAAAGGAACCACCAGCTTTCATATGTTCTCATGTTTTGAGCAAGGAACTTAAACGTTAGCTTTTTTACATGGCACATATTGCACTTTTACTTTCTTCTCCAACACTTTGTTTTTGCATTATTTAAACCAAATTGAACATGTTTCTGTCACGTTCCTGACCTGTTTTCTGTTAGTTTGTGTATGTGTTAGCTGGTCAGGACGTGAGTTTGGGTGGGCAGTCTATGTTTTCTGTTTCTATGTTGGTTTAAGGGTGACCTGATATGGCTCTCAATTAGAGGCAGGTGGTTTTCATTTCCTCTGATTGAGAGCCATATTAAGGTAGGTGTTTTCACACTGTTTGTTTGTGGGTGGTTGTCTTCCGTGTCTGTATGTTATTTCGTACCACACGGGACTGTTTCGGTGTGTATGTAGTCTGTTCCTGTTCATGCGTTCTTCGTGTCTTTGTAAGTTCTCATGTTTAGGTCAGTCTACGTCGTTTGTTATTTTGTATCATTTCAAGTGTAGTTCGTGTTCGTTTTTCGTCTTGTCAATAAATTCATTATGGATTCACAACCCGCTGCACCTTGGTTCAATCCCTGCTCCTCCTCTTCGGATGAAGAGGAGGAGGACAGCCGTTACAGTTTCATTATTTATTTGAGACTAAATTGATTTTATTGACGTATTATATGAAGTTAAAATAAAAGTGTTCATTGTTCATTCAGTATTGTTGTAATTGTCATTATTACAAATATATATATATATAAAATCAGCCGATTAATCGGTATCTGCATTTTTTGGTCCTCCAATAATCGTTATCGGCGTTGAAAATTCATAATCGGTCGACCTCTAATCTAGGGGGTTTAGGGTTAAGGTTAGAATTAGTGTTATGGTTAGAATTAGGTTCAGGCTTAGTTTTAGGGTTGAGGTTAGGTTTTGGTGTTAAGGTTAGGGTTAGTTTGTGGTTAGGGAAAATAGGACTTTGAATGGGACTGAATTGTGTATCCCCACAAGGTTAGTTATACAAGACTGTGTGTGTGTGTGTGTGTGTGTGTGTGTTTGCGTGCGTGCGTGTGTGTGCGTGTGCGGGGGAAAGTGACTGAATAGAAGCTGACAGAGGTATGAGGATGACTGAAGAAGCTGGCTGTTTTAATCCTGTTAGCTGGCGTCGGGGCACAAGAGGGACACGACACAGAGGGGATGTTTCAACACTAATCATCCATCAAATAAAGAACCATGACATTCAAGGGCCCAAGGGGACTTACATGTACACTACCGTTCAAAAGTTTGGGGTCACTTAGAAATATCCTTGTTTGTGAAAGAAAAGCACATTTCTTTGTCCATTTAAATAACATCAAATTCATCAGAAATACAGTGTAGACATTGTTAATGTTGTAACTGACTATTGTAGCTGGAAACGGCAGATTTTATATGGAATATCGACATAGGCATACAAAGGCCTTTTACCAGCAACCATCACTCCTGTGTTCCAATGGCATGTTGTGTTAGCTAATCCATGTTTATAATTTTAAAAGGCTAATTGATCATTAGAAAACCCTTTTGCAAAAAAAACCCTGTTAGCACAGCTGAAAACTGTTGTCCTGATTAAAGAAGCAATAAAACTGGCCTTCTTTAGACTAGTTGAGTATCAGGAGCATCAGCATTTATGGGTTTGATTACAGGCTCCAAATGGCCAGAAACAAAGAACTTTCTTCTGAAACACGTCAATCTATTCTTGTTCTGAGAAATAAAGGCTATTCTATGCGAGAAATTGCCAAGAAACTGAAGATCTCGTACAACACTGTGTACTGGGTCTAACCAGAATAGAAAGAGGAGTGGGAGGCCCCGGTGCACAACTGAGCAAGAGGACAAGTACATTAGAGTGTCTAGTTTGAGAAACAGATGCCTCACAAGTCCTCAACTGGCAGCTTCATTAAACAGTACCCTCAAAACACCAGTCTCAACGTCAACAGTGAAGAGGCGACTCCGGGATGCTGGCCTTCTAGGCAAAGTTGCAAAGAAAAAGCCATATCTCAGATTGGCCAATAAAAATAAAATATTAAGATGGGCAAAAAAACACAGACACTGGACAGAGGTACTCTTCCTAGAAGGCCAGCATCCCGGAGTCGCCTCTTTACTGTCGACGTTGAGACTGGTGTTTCTTTGTCAATTTCTCACTTTCTTACTTGTCAATCTCTTACTTGTCAGCCAAAGGTAAACCCAGAGAGAGAACCTTAATCTGCAGGAAAACGGCTGTGTCTTGGAAGTTTCACTAGGGGGCGATAGGAGGTGATGTGCAGTGCCTCCCTGCAGGCAGTCTGAATACATGAATGACTAAGCAGCAGCAGCCAGCTAATTAACACTGGGGCCGATCCTGCTAATGACAACAGCACCTGGCCACAGGGCTCTGCTCTATCGCCTTCAGGGATAACATCACATTGTCTCTGTTTCTAACAATAACCAAGGATCTGAGGGGGAGAAGCTAGGTGCCTTCAGGCTACATTGATCTTGCAGTGTTGTCATCCATCCAGCACGTCTGACAAAGTCGGAGCAGTAATTAATGAAGAGAAGCAGAGCTGTCTTTAACTCAATATACAGTATGTTAACCGTAATCTCTCCCATCCCTTTCAATCATTTACTTGCACATGTATTTCTATCCTCCCTATGACCAGGGCTGTCTTCCTGAAGGGCAGATTTATTCTGAGCTCGAGTTCGTGGTCAGCTGGTTATTTCCCTGTCTTGAATCTTCCTCACTACACTTTATCATCCTGTCACTGTACAGGACATAGCGCCTGTGGACACCTGGCATCACCGCTTTAACAGAGTTACTGCAGCTATCCAACAGTCACATCTGGCACCATTGCAAGGACACACTGGACTGCAAGATAGAGGGTTGAGGAAAAAGAGAGGTGGAAAACAGTGAGGAAATGGTAAAGCAATAAAAGACTGGAAAGATTAAAGAAAAACTTAGACTGAAGGTCAAAATAAGGTGTGTGATGGGACATTGCAAAATTCCCATTCTGAACCCTATGTGCTTGATTAAATGGCTTCTATGGATTGTATGACGACACATGGATCATTGTTAACTTGCTATATTAAATATGTTGTGCAGTATGAATCATTGGTACTGCATAACGGGACACATGTGATGGATAATATATGACGTGAATAATGATGTGAATTGTATTGCCTTAACTCCCTCTAGCTATGTAATGGAATTTTGAAAAGACACAAAGACAGAGAACTGGAGACAAGTAGAATTGTCAGTATTCACATTCACAGACCGTGAAGCCCAGCATGCCGAGACTTGTGATGGAAATGTACAGCTTCAGTGTCTGGATAGACCATGTGGTTACTGAGATCCGAGGGATGGAAAAGTGACAGCCTTGATAAGGAATAGGGAATGATGTGGTGAGCGAGAGACATTTCGTTCAGACAACGACGGAGGGAGCAGAGCAGACCATGTGAGGCAGTAGCTGAGGGAGAGGCGGCAAAGACCGGGAGGGAGGAGGCCTTTGACAGGGCAGCCGACTCAGCCGTAGATGGGGGAGTGTAACAGGCCTTTGGGATGGCAGCAGATGGAAGAATAGAGGCCACTATTGATGGGGTTTCCCCTCTGGATATAAAAACATACAGGTTATTTAAAGCCCAGAGTCAGCCTGCCCTGCCGCCATCCACCCCGCAGGCATAAACACACCCATTTGATTTATTACCGGCCGCACTACCCAGAGAGAGGAGAGAGGCAGATAAAAGATGGGAGTTTAGGTGAAAGGAGAGCAGGGGAATGAATAGATGTCACGGCTGTGTACGTATGAGGGTCTACCATGGAAGAATGTGTGAATGAGTGTGTGACTCATCGTGTGAGCGCTTGTGGTAACATGTGTGTTGGGTTGGAGTGCAGAGATAAAGTTCTCTTCCTTTCACCACCCGTTCTGACACTATGGGCTCTTATGAAAATCCTTTTGTGTGTGCAAAATGTGGGTGTAAGGCGTATGTTTGCGTGTGTGTAGTTGAATGACCCGACACTTTCTCTCTTTTGCGGAAACTAAATGAAGCTTGTTTGGCATCCCAATAAACACGCTGTAAAAGTTTTCCACCAAAGGGCCACGGCTCTGTGGCTCTTTTGTTCTGAGGGAAGTTTGGGAAGCAGCAGAGGGGAAATAGCCACAACCATGTGACCCATGAAGGAGATGCAGAAGCTATGGAGCAAAGGTTGGCTTAGATTATTGAAAACATGTTAACTACATTTCGTCTCCAATGTTTATTGAAAACATAAATAAAGTTGCACAATGAGCACTTCTTGTCTCTCAAATACATTGTTACAGTTGTTTGTTGGCTAGCTAGTGGATTTCTGCCATATTAGCATAGACGTGACATCAGTCAAACTACCTCATAACAAGACATGGTATCAAGAACAAGATAAAACTAGCTGAAACGAGCCACTTACGATTCCCCACATGGCAGCTTCTTGTCATTGTTGCTAGCTATCTGGCCATCCAGCATCACAACAACACACTGCCTTCTGCCCCATTGAAGCGTGTGCATCGTTTTCAAGATGTTCTCAGCTAACCCGTCTATACAAGAAATATTTACATCCCTGTTTGTTCTCATAATGTCTGAGCAAGAACAGACATGCTTGACAGAAGATCCAGGTCTATATGTACCAGTCAACCGCTGCCCATCTACACTGCAAGGTAAGGCATGCTGGAGGGAGAACTCAAATCTGAGGTAAGCCCACACACCCTTCACTCGCAAACACACACTCTTAGAAAAAAAGGTGCTATCTAGAACCTAAAAGGGTTCTTCAGCTGTCCCCATAGGAGAACCCTTTTCGGTCCCACGTAGAACCGTTTTGGGTTCCATGTAAAACCCTTTCCACAGAGGAACCCGAAAGAGTTCTACCTTGGAACCAAAAAAAATTCTACTTGGAACAAAAAAGGGTTCTCCAATGGGGATAACCGAAGAACCCTTCTCGGACCCTGTTTCCTAAGAGTGTAAAGACAATGAGAGAGATGAGAATGAGAGAGTGAAGCACTGCTAGATCTGCAGGAATGGTCATTTTACAGGAATCGATGCTGTGGCGAAGCCAGAACAAGCAGCAGCCACTCTTACTTCAAACCGTCTGTTCTATGATCCTCTTCCTTCCCGTCTCTATAGCTGAGATTCCTGAGATTTGATGTCCTCATGGCTCAAAACAAAAACGTTTCTCCATCCACTCTATTAACAGGTCTCTCTGTCCAACAGGTGCTCTTCCTCATACTCTTCCTGATTCTTCTCTTCCCCACACTCTCTTCTCTATTCTTGCTGTTTTTGCTGTCTTTACTATCTCCAACTCTTTCTTCTCCTGCCCTCTCCCACTGTACTATATCCCCATCCGGGTCTCTCCCACTCTCTCTTTCTCTATCTCTCTCTCTCCCTCAGTCTTTGACAGGGACATGTCCTCTGACCGAGAGAGCTGGGCTGAGCTGTGGCTCAAACGCCCCCAAATCACTCAAGTACAACCCACACCAATATCAACACCAAAGCTATCAGAATGACAAACACATGTTAGAATACATTAGAAAGAATGTCAAAATACTGTATCTTGCCTCTTTGATTCCCACCCACTCTCTTCCCCCTTCTCTTTAACTGTGTACATCCCCCCCCCCCCCCCTTCTTGATTCCCGTCAGCCGTCATGGCTGCTGAGTGTTGTAGCCGTGTGACGACTCCCAGTCCAGCCAACAGCCTCTTTATCACTGCAAACTGGGCATAAACATTTCCGCCCCATAAACACACATTACAATCCCTCCACAAAGTGAGGGGTTCTTATCTATCTATTAATACAAGTTAAGGGGCTGGTTTTGAGTCAAGGCTAAGTTTTTAAAAATACCATAACTGGAGGACATTTATATCAGGTCTGGAATAGTGAGAGGGGTTTTATGTTAAAAGCAGGGGTTTGTGGGAATGTGGTCAGAGTGGATTTAATCAGAAGAGTTTCAGAGGATTCCCTCACTTCCACAGAGTTGGAGTATAAAAATACTGTGCTGGAGCAAGCATAGCTCTGTGATTTTGGTTTGACCACAACCCTTTCTCTGAGACCCTATATAGGGCTGGGCCTGTAAACAGTTCCTTTGACCGCATGAGTCAGAGGGGAGGGAATGTGTGTCTTGCTGTGACCGTACACTCTGGTTTTGGGACTATGGTTGATCTGGGAACCCTTCATTAGCAGTTTGCTTAGCCAGAGCACCTGGTCTATAGCACTATAAACCAACAGACATTTGTGTAAAAAAATATTTTCAAACTGACCATTCAGAAGCAAACATGTGGGAGGAGAGAGACCTATTTAGCTAACTATGGATCCAATTTAAAGCTTTGAAACCAAGCCAGCGTGAGATGTTCCAAACTTCAAACGGTCTGAGAAAAGAAATGCTAAACTCATACGAAGTAGAGCACTTCAGAAAAAAAGATTTGTAACTCGAGACCTGCACTCAATATATTTTCCTCAAACAAAACTCACCAGAATTAGGACTTCCCCCTTATGACTCGTCAAAGGAATGTCCATTGAGGATGTTCAACAGCCTGTGCAGCGGAAGCGGAATGGTGAGATGGGTTTGGCTGATTCATAACTCGTTTAATTTCAGTTATCATCCTCAGAAGGAAGGGAGCCTCACAGCTGTGATAAAGACCCGACAGGGGTTAGAGGTCAGTAGTGAGTTATAACAGGACAGCCTGCTCTGCCTGCCAGGCAGCAAGGAACAGCAAACATGGGTAGGCTCAGAGGCTCTCCAAGTCCCACTAGGAAAGTCGAAGGGCTCAATTCAATCAGATCTGTTTAAGTCAACGTCTGTATACCGGTTGTTCTGACGGTGTCGGAAGTCGAACTGTTTTAGAGCTGTCAAATCCACAAGTGCCTCCCGGCATTTATACCTAAAGCAGACATTGCCGTTGACTACACAGTGAGACATTAACACAAATCCCATGCAGCCTTGTTTACAAGTTGGAACACTGGAATGTGAGATGTAATCCACACCTCCATTATGATGATAAAAATCCTCATTATTTTGTTTAATGATTTTTCAATTTGAGCGTCATTATTTCTATATAGCCTACCCTTTCTCTTTCTGCATTTCTAAGTTAGGGGTTCCCAAACTTTTTTGGCCCATTACCCCATTTTGATATCTGAAAATTATCACGAGCCCAACCATGTGAAAAAAATGATGGAATTAACAGCCAATGGTAACTTCTTTATTTGGGGCTATGGCAGTCAATTGAAAAACATTCTAACAGTATTTCTGATTGTCTTCTCAACTCACCATTACATATTTTTCATGTGGGGCTATGACAGTCAATTGCAAATTAGACTGACATAATGTATCTTCTTTCACCACCACTAATGAAATGGGTGTGCTTAATGCATATCACATCGGAGCTTCTCAAAGTCAGGGGGCGTGGTTGACACTGCGCACCTCATCTCTACTGTCAAATCCAACTTGGATCGATATTTGGTTTTAATGCAGACGAGAGCACTGAATACATCTTCACACAGATACACTACATTACTAAAAGTATGTGGACAGCAACTAATCAAATATCTCATTCCAAAACCATTGGTATTAATATGGAGTTGGTCCACCCTTTGCTGCTATAACAACCTCCACTCTTCTGGGAAGGCTTTCCACTAGATGTTGTAACATTGCTGTGGGGACTTGCTTCCATTCAGCCACAAGAGCATTAGTGACGTCAGGCACTGATGTTGGGCGATTAGGCCTGGCTCACAGTCGGCGTTCCAATTCATCCCAAAGGTGTTCAATGGTGTTGAGGTCAGGGCTCTGTGCAGGCCAGTCAAGTTCTTCCACACCGATCTCAACAAACCATTTCTGTAGTGACCTCGTTTTATGCACAGGGGGCATTGTCATGCTGAAACAGGAAAGGGCCTTCTCCAAACTGTTGCTACAAAGTTGGAAGCACAAAATCGTGCAGACCATTATTCCTCCTCGCCGACGCTTGGCATTGTGCATGGTGATCTTAGGCCATGGAAACCAATTCCATGAAGCTCCCGAAGAACAGTTATTGTGCTGACAATGCTTCCAGAGGCAGTTTGGAACTTGGTAGTGAGTGTTGCAACCGAGGACAGACGATTTTACGATTTTTACGCGATATGCGCTTCAGCACTCGACGGTCCCGTTCTGTGAGATTGTGTGGCCTACCACTTTGCGGCTAAGTCGTTGTTGCTCCTAGAGGTTTCCACTTCACAATAACAGCACTTGCAGTTCTAGTAGAGCAGAAATTTGACGAACTGACTTGTTAGAAAGGTGACATCCTATGACAGTGCCACGTTGAAAGTCACTGAGCTCTTCAGTAAGGCCATTCTACTGCCAATGTTTTTCTATGGAGATTGCATGGCTGTGTGCTCGATTTATACACCTGTCAGCAATGGATGTGGCTGAAATAGCCGAATCCACTCATTTGAAAGGGTGTCTACATGCTTTGCATATATAGTGTATGAGCTGGCTAAGGGTACCATGAGTTTTATGGTGCTTCAAGACCACTTGGAAAAATAGGAGGCCAAATCATAACATCAGTGATCTTCAGGTCGGAAAGTCGGAGCTCTAGAAAGAGACCTAAGTTCCCGAGTTGGAATTCTGAGCTGAATGACTGTTTAGAAAAAATCCCAGTTGGAGCTCGTT
Organism: Salvelinus fontinalis; assembly: GCF_029448725.1. NCBI lineage: Eukaryota > Metazoa > Chordata > Actinopteri > Salmoniformes > Salmonidae > Salvelinus > Salvelinus fontinalis. Next base: position 15,194,415 of record NC_074699.1, read on the forward strand.
TTTTTCAGAGTTCCCAGTTGTCTTGAACGCACTGAAATCTGAAGTCTGAGATTTCCAGGTTTCCAGTTTCTAATTCCCAGTTGTTTTGAACGTGGCATTAATGCTCCAGAGGGAGACGGCAGGGTATTCCCTTTGAGATATGAACCAAAACTCCAAAAATGTTTTCCTCGATAACCACCATGCCTTGGTGTGAAATAGAACATTGTTATGCTCTAATCTTAGATCTGCACATAGTTTGGCGAACAGGCGTGCGCGCAGTGGATGTGGTTTGATGTAGTTTACAATCGAAGTTACCTGCTGCAGTATATCTCCGAGTTCTGTGCTCAGCTCTTTTGCCGGCCAGTTGCTCTTGGTGTATCATACAATGAGTATCTCGGCCTAACAGTTACTTAAGTCATTCAGTCAGTGTTTCCTCTTGATTGCTAGCAATAACATCAATTATTTGTTTAACAGTGTTATCTGACAAAGGTATTGATGTGAGTTTCTGTGCCTCTGCCTCGCCACACATTGTTTTCACCATATCAACTGTGGCCGGTAATATCAAAGTCTCTGCAATAGTGTGTGGTTTCATAGCATAGCGAGCCTAGCCATTCATCATGGGAATGATTCAAGTGCAACGGTCAAGTGCCACCTTTTCCAATGATCTAAGGGTGCCCTCTAGTTGAATTCTATCTTTTAGATTTGAATCATCTTAATTTCGATTTTTAAGGTTAACCACATTTCAATGACAATATTATAATATATATTTTCTTTTTGGTAAATACATTTTTTCAGGATATTGAAAATTCCCCCGAGACCCGATTTTCATATCAGGTGACCCCACATGGGGTCGCAACCCCTAGTTTGGGAACCGCTGTTGTAAAGCCAAGTGGGGCTTCGTGACAATGATGCAAGAGCAGCGGCTCACCAATTTGACTGCTCCAGGGCAGTTCCACTTCTGACACCGCCAAAACATCCGCTATGCAGGTGTCTCCTATCGCCGCTTAACGCTCGATCTGATTGAATCTAGGCTAAAGACATCTTATACTAGCTAACCATTCCCTATTTATAGTGCCAGCTGTGGTATTGACATGGTAATCGATGAAAAATGGGTGACAGACATAGCAATTGAGAATCTGTCATTTACATCCAGACACAGAAATTGGTTAGTACCCTCTGAGCCCTGGTCTAATACGCAACGTCCATCGCCAATGGAAACCCTAGTCAGACAGAGTAAAAAACTGTCAGTCTTCTTAACCTCAAAATAACATTTTTGAAGCTTGTTTCTATGGTTACACATCTAACTCAATGTGTGTCTCGTCATCTATGGCATGGGGCCTAACTCATCTAAACCCACACAGTTCATTCTAGTTTCCCTCTGTCTGACACTGCACAAAAATAGGAAGAGTCGTGTTCCATGTGGACCTACACTATTAGAAAAAATCTAGAACCTAAAAGGGTTCTTCGGCTGTCCCCATAGGAGAATCCTTTGAAGAACCCTTTTTGGTTCCAGGTAGAACCCTTTCCACAGATAGTTCTACATGGAACCCAAAAGGTATCAATCAGAAACCAAAAAGGGTTATCCGATGGGGAAAGTCAAAGAACCCTTTTGGAACCTTTTTTACTAAAGAGTGTAGGTGTCGTGGCTGCAGTGGGTTCTGGGTCTACCATGTATAATACACTGCATTCCTGAACCATGACTCACTAGCATCCTGTCCTCATGCACAGAAACCTAGACCCGCACATATGCTTGTAAAAAATATATGTCATGCATCACACACACACCTGACTAGAGGTCGACCGATTATGATTTTTCAACGCCGATACCGATACCGATTATTGGAGGACAAAAAAAGCCGATACCGATTAATCGGCCAATTTATAAAAATAAAAAAAATTGTTATATATATATCATACACACACACACACATTTTTGTAATAATGACAATTGCAACAATACTGAATGAACAATGAACACTTTTATTTTAACTTAAAATAATACATAAATACACACACACACACAGCTCTGAAGTGACAATTATACTGAAGAGTCTGCTTAGGAGACAAATACTCTCAACTGTTTGAATAAAAATAGAGTTTAAGTTACCTGTGATGAATGTTGAAAACAAAAACTGTAATTTCTATATGCAGGAAATCCTATTTTAATAATGGGCATGGTAAGAAATGACGACCAAAGTGCGAGTCATAATTCCCATGACACCTTCTAGCAAAATCTGAAAAGCGGTTCCTTCATTTATTCCATAGGATATTTTTAGATTCACTTAAAATAAGGTCTGTGTTTCGTGTAGGTTTACACTACCTTCCCAATTTTATAACTGTGTAGATATCCATAGAACAAGGTAACTCTGATCAATATTGGCTAAATATAAGCAAAGATCATTTTTTTTGTAGAGTGGATTTATGAAAATATGTTGACAAACGTTACCTTATCCTAGTGAGATTTACACGGGTATCAAAACGTCGAGGCGGTTTAAGCCTGCACGAAACACAGACCTTATTTGAAGTAGATCAAGACATTCTCTATGGAAGACATGAACAGTAAAATAACGAAGGAACCCCTTTCAAGTTCAGCCGCAAGCTATTACAGGAATTATAACACGTCGACTTTTTCTCTCTAAACCATATACCTTTGACTAATCCGGAAACTATCACCTCGAAAACAAAACGTTTATTCCGTTCCGTATTTTATCTAACGGGTGGCATCCATGAGTCTAAATATTCCTGTTACATTGCACAACCTTCAATGTTATGTCATAATTACGTAAAATTCTGGCAAATTAGTTCGCAAAGAGCCAGGCGGCCCAAACTGTTGCATATACCCTGACTCTGCGTGCAATGAACGCAAGAGAAATTACACAATTTCACCTGGTTAATATTGCCTGCTAACCTGGATTTCTTTTAGCTAAATATGCAGGTTTAAAAATATATACTTGTGTATTGATTTTAAGAAAGGCATTGATGTTTATGGTTAAGTACACATTGGAGCAATGACAGTCATTGATTGATTGTTTTTTATAAGATAAGTTTAATGCTAGCTAGCAATTTACCTTAGCTTACTGCATTCGCGGCACCGGCAGGCTCCTCGTGGAGTGCAATGTAATCAGTGTTAGAGCATTGGACTAGTTAACTGTAAGGTTGCAAGATTGGATCCCCCGAGCTGACAAGGTTAAAAATCTGTCGAGGTAGAACGTTCAGGCCGTCATTGAAAATAAGAATGTGTTCTTAACTGACTTGCCTAGTTAAATAAAGATTAAATAAAGGTGTAAATTATTTATTTTTTAATTAAAAGATTTTTTTTTAAATAAAAAAAATCGGCAAATAGGCGCCCAAAAATACCGATTTCCGATTGGTATGAAAACTTGACCTCTACACCAGACACCTACGCACATGCACGCACGCACAAACAAGTGCGCACATAAACCACACCCTATTACTGCAGAAGATGACATGAGATTTGGTCATCGATGTTGACATTCTAACCCCGTCCCTAAACTGTTGGGGTGGGAAGTGTGAAATGTTCATTTCACATTTTCCCTCAAACCTCAGCCCCCACAAAGATGCTTTAGTCACACCACATTCAGGGACAAGATCAGAGAGAAGATGACTTGAAGGAGAGGAAATGGACACTGGACAGCCATAACAAAATGAATAAAAGCAGGATCACAAAGCTCCATGAAATTCCAAAGCCCAAACATTAGTGGATGGAGGTCATTTGGAAGATTTTTTTTTAAACAAACACAAACCAACACTCATCCCACATGCAAACACATGAACCCAAGATGGCGTAGCAGTCAGACGTCCTTTGTCCTCGTCTTGTCGTGTCCCGTGTATATATATATTTACATATTTTCTTCGCATATCTTTTTAATATATTTTTTCTAAAAACTCTACTTCAAAACACTCTCCTGCAACCCGCCTCACCAATTTGTGGTGTCAATCTTTTTTTTTTTTTTTAAGTATTATTCACCTCAAATCTGAAATGCACAACAGAAGCTAGCCAGAAGTTAGCCAGTTCACTGGCTAACGTTAGTATTCAGCTAACCACGGTTGGCGGTCATCAGCTATCCTTTAGCTCAAAAAGCTATCGGCAGTTTTGTACAACGCGACTCAGACCAGAGCAGACCGGACCTATTTTCTCTCCATATCCTCGGATTTCTACCGCAAGCTCTGGACATTTACACCTGGATCTTGCAGCTAGCTAGCTGCTATCCGAGTGACTATTGGCTAACGTCGGTCCCGGAGAAAACACCAATTATTCCGAAGCTAGCCAGCTGAAGAGTTCCATCAGCCACTCCTGGGTTACAATCACCTATCCGGACCCTTTTTACTGCCGTTGCGGAGCCCCACCAGGCCTTCACGACTGGACTACCGACGTTATCTGCCTGAGGGAGTTATTCAACTGGTACCTCCGTCGCGACGTAACCTGAACACCCATCTGCTAACTGCGGCCCGCTAATCGTTAGCTGCCTTCAGCATATTGGCTGCTATCTGAATAGGTCTATCGGACAATTTTCTTAGGCCACTATAACTATAACTATTTTGCCAATTGGATTGGTACCCTCTACCACACGGAATCCCACTAATCTACCGACGGAAATGCACGAGGTGGCTAAAAACAGACCTCCATCTTCTGCCAGCTTGCTACCCATGGCCCGGCTAGCTGTCTGAATCGCCGTGACCTCAACCAACCTCACTACTCACGGGACCCTTATGATCACTCAGCTAAGCATGCCTCTCCTTAATGTCAATATGTCTTGTCCATAGCTGTTCTGGTTAGTGTTTATTGGCTTATTTCACTGTAGAGCCTCTAGCCCTGCTCATTATACCTTATCCAACCTTTCAGTCCCACCACCCACACATGCGATGAAAACACCAGGTTTCAATGATGTTTCTAGAGACAATATCTCTCTCATCATCACTCAATGCCTAGGTTTACCTCCACTGTATTCACATCCTACCATACCTTTGTCTGTACATTATATCGTGAAGCTATTTTATCGCCCCCAGAAACCTGCTCCTTTAACTCTCTGTTCCGGACGTACTAGACGACCAATTCTCATAGCTTTTAGCCATACCCTTATCCTACTCCTCATCTGTTCCTCTAGCGATGTAGAGGTGAATCCAGGCTCTGCAGTGCCTAGCTCCACTCCTATTCCCCAGGCGCTCTCTTTTGATGACTTCTGTAACAGTAATAGCCTTGGTTTCATGCATGTTAACATTAGAAACCTCCTCCCTAAGTTTGTTTTATTCACTGCTTTAGCACACTCTGCCAACCCGGATGTCCTAGACGTGTCTGAATCCTGGCTTAGGAAGACCACCAAAAACTCTGAAATCTCCATCCCTAACTACAACATTTTCAGACAAGATAGAACGACCAAAGGGGGCGGTGTTTAAATCTACTGCAGAGATAGTCTACAGAGTTATGTCCTACTATCCAGGTCTGTACCCAAACAATTTGAACTTCTACTTTTAAAAATCCACCTCTCTAAAAACAAGTCTCTCACCGTTGCCGCTTACTATAGACCACCCTCTGCCCCCAGCTGTGCTCTGGACACCATATGTGAACTGATTGCCCCCTATCTATCTTCAGAGCTCGTGCTGCTAGGTGACCTAAACTGGGACATGCTTAACACCCCGGCCATCCTACAATCTAAGCTTGATGCCCTCAATCTCACACAAATTATCAATGAACCTACCAGGTACAACCCCAAAGCCGTAAACACGGGCACCCTCATAGATATCATCCTAACCAACTTGCCCTCCAAATACACCTCTGCTGTTTTCAACCAAGATCTCAGCGATCACTGCCTCATTGCCTGCATGCGTAATGGGTCAGCGGTCACTGTCAAAACACTTCAGTGCGCAGGCCTTTCTAATCGACCTGGCCCGGGTATCCTGGAAGGATATTGACCTCATCCCGTCAGTAGAGGATGCCTGGTTATTTTTTTAAATGCCTTGCTCACCATCTTAAATAAGCATGTCTCATTCAAAAAATGTAGAACAAGGAACAGATATAGCCCTTGGTTCTCTCCAGACCTGACTGCCCTTAAACCTGATGAGGACAGGGGGTGCTGTTTTCACTTTTGGGGAAAAACGTCTCCAATTTAAACGGCCTCGTACTCAATTCTTGCTCGTACAATATGCATATTATTAATTTTATTGGATAGAAAACACTCTCTAGTTTCTAAAACCGTTGGAATTTTGTCTGTGGGTAAAACAGAACTCATTTGGCAGCACACTTTGTGACCAGGAAGTGGAAAGTCTGAAATCTATGTTCTGTTCAAGTGACTGCCTATAAATGGGCATTATAGGTATGGCTATACGTACACGTCATACACCCTCACCCGGATGTCAAGAGGAAGTGAGAGGAAAAAGGAGTTGATTATCTCTGTCTGACGTTGAATAAGCCCTCTTGGAACAACGTGTCCCCAATTTTCTGTTTTCTGCAAGGCGCGTGTCGGGACCTGTTATTGCCTACTGGAAACCGGTCGTTATGGGCGAATATGATCTCCGGCTTTGATTTTATTTGATACATGTTACAATATCATCCTAAAGTATGTTTTTTCAATATAGTTTCATTAGATTATTGAAATTTATTCGGGACGTTAGTTGTGTTGCGTTGTTTGACTTTGTTGAGGTTGGAGAGCTTAGCGCCGCATGGCCAGTGTGCTTGCTAATTCAAGAGGGAAAAAGCACGTTCTGAATCCAAACAAAGACGCTTCTGGACAAAGGACCAAAGGTACAACATTCTGATAGAAGATCAGCAAAAGTAGGAACCATTTTGTGATGCTATTTCATATATCTGTCGAACTGTGTACTAGTAGCTTTGCGCTCAGGTTTTGGTTATTCCCTTACCATAACTAAGTCTTATGTCGTAATGAAGATATTTTTAGAATTCTAACACTGCGATTGCATTAAGAACTAATGGATCTATCGTTTCCTATACAACATGTATTTTTTTGTAATGTTTATGAATAGCTATTTGGTCAGAATAGGTGAGAGTCTAATAGAAATATCCGCACATTCTGGGGAAAAGATGCTACGTTAGCACGTTATGCTACGTTATGCTACGTTGTATATCCACGGATTTCAGCTCTAAATATGCACATTTTCGAACAAAACATAAGTGTATGTATAACCTGATGTTATAGGACTGTCATCTGAGGAAGGTTTATGAAGGTTAGTGAAATTTAATATCTTTTGCTGGTTTATTCGCTAACGCTAACGTGCCTATTGCTATCGCTAACGTGCCTTGATGAATGAATGCGGCCGTGTGGTAGGCTATTGTAGTAAGCTAATATAATGCTATATTATGTTTTCGTTGTAAAACACTTAGACAATCGGAAATATTGTCTGGATTTACAAGGTCTGTGTCTTTCAATTACTGTACGCTGTGTATTTTTAAGAAATGTTTTATGATGAGTAATTAGGTAATACATGTTGGTCTCTATAATTGCTCTGGCTGCTTCGGTGCTATTTTTGACGGTAGCTCTGATGGTAGCTGCAATGTAAAACTGATTTATACCTCAAATATGCACATTTTTCGAACAAAACATAGATTTATTGTGTAACATGTTATAAGACTGTCATCTGATTAAGTTGTTTCTTGGTTAGTTTGGTTGGTTCTTGGTTAGTTAGGTTGGCTTTGTGCATGCTACCTGTGCTGTGAAAAATGTCTGTCCTTCTTTGTATTTGGTGGTGAGCTAACATAAATATACGTGCTGTTTTCGCTGTAAAACATTTTAAAAATCGGACATGTTGAATGGATTCACAAGATGTGTATCTTTCATTTGCTGTATTGGACTTGTTAATGTGTGAAAGTTAAATATTTCAAAAAAATATTTTTTGAATTTCGCGCTCTGCCTTTTCAGTGGAATATGGGAGGAGTTCCGCTAGCGGAACACCGGAGTCAGATAGGTTAACCAACACAAAAACATCCTGTGGCGTTCTGCATTAGCATCGAAACAGCCCCCGTGATATGCAACTTTTCAGGGAAGTTAGAAACCAATATACACAGGCAGTTAGAAAAGCCAAGGCTAGCTTTTTCAAGCAGAAATTTGCTTCCTGCAACACAAACTCAAAAAAGTTCTGGGACACTGTAAAGTCCAGAATAAGAGCACCTACTCCCAGATGCCCACTGCACTGAGGATAGGATCTGTCACCACCGATAAATCCACTATAATTGAGAATTTCAATAAGCATTTTTCTACGGCTGGCCATGCTTTCCACCTGGCTACCCCTATCCCGGTCAACAGCACTGCACCCCCCACAGCAACTCGCCCAAGCCTTCCCCATTTATCCTTCTCCCAAATTCAGTCAGCTGATGTTCTGAAAGAGCTGCAAAATCTGCACCCCTACAAATCAGCCGGGCTAGACAATCTGGACCCTTTCTTTCTGAAACTATCTGCCGAAATTGTTGCAACCCCTATTACTAGCCTGTTCAACCTCTCTTTCGTGTCGTCTGAGATCCCCAAAGATTGGAAGGCAGCTGCGGTCATACCCCAATTCAAAAGGGAGGGACAATCTTGACCCAAACTGCTACAGACCTATATCTATCCTACCCTTCTAAGGCCTTCGAAAACCAAGTTAACAAACAGATTACCGACCATTTCGAATCCCACTGTACCTTCTCCGCTATGCAATCTTGTTTCAGAGCTGGTCATGGGTGCACCTCAGCCACGCTTAAGGTCCTAAACGATATCTTAACCGCCATCGATAAGAAACAATACTGTGCAGCCGTATTCATTGACCTGGCCAAGGCTTTCGACTCTGTCAATCACCACATCCTCATCGGCAGACTCAACAGCCTTGGTTTCTCAAATGATTGCCTCGCCTGGTTCACCAACTACTTCTCTGATAGAGTTTAGTGTGTCAAATCGGAGGGCCTGTTGTCTGGGCCTCTGGCAGTCTCTATGGGGGTGCCACAGGGTTCAATTCTTGGGCCGACTGTCTTCTCTGTATACATCAATGATGTCACTCTTGCTGCTGGTGAGTCTCTGATCCACCTCTACGCAGACGACACCATTCTGTATACTTCTGGCCCTTATTTGGACACTGTGTTAACAAACCTCCAGACGAGCTTCAATGCCATACAACTCTCCTTCCATGGCCTCCAACTGCATTTAAATTAAGACTAGTAAAACTAAATGCATGCTCTTCAACCGATCGCTGCCTGCACTTGCCCGCCCGTCCAGCATCACTACTCTGGACGGTTCTGACTTAGAATATGTGGACAACAACAAATACCTAGGTGTCTGGTTAGACTGTAAACTCTCCTTCCAGACTCACGTCAAACATCTCCAATCCAAAGTTAGATCTTGAATTGGCTTCCTATTTCGCAACAAAGCATCCTTCACTCATGCTGCCAAACATACCCTCGTAAAACTGACCATCCTACCGATCCTTGACTTCGGCGATGTCATTTTCAAAATAGCCTCCAATACCCTACACAATAAATTGGATGCAGTCTGTCACAGTGCCATCCGTTTTGTCCCCAATGCCCCATATACTACTCACCACTGTGACCTGTATGCTCTCATTGGCTGGCCCTCGCTTCATACTCGTCGCCAAACCCACTGGCTCCAGGTCATCTACAAGACCCTGCTAGGTAAAGTCCCCCCTTATCTCAGCTCACTGGTCACCATAGCAGCACCCACCCGTAAGCACGCGCTCCAGCAGGTATATCTCACTGGTCACCCCCAAAGCCAACTCCTCCTTTGGCCGCCTCTCCTTACAGTTCTCTGCTGCCAATGACTGGAACAAACTACAAAAATCTCTGAAACTGGAAACACGAATCTCCCTCAATAGCTTTAAGCACTAGCTGTCAGAACAGCTCACAGATCACTGCACCTGTACATAGCCCATCTATAAATAGCCCAAACAACTACCGCTTCCCCTACTGTATTTATTTATTTTGCTCCTTTGCACCCCAGTATTTCTACTTTGCACATTCATCTACTGCAAATCTACCATTCCAGTGTTTTACATGCTATATTGTATTTACTTCGCCACCATGGCCGATTTATTGCCTTTACCTCCCTTATCTCACCTCATTTGCTCACATTGTATATAGACATATTTTTCTACTGTATTATTGACTATATGTTTGTCTTACTCCATGTGTAACTCTGTGTTGTTGTATGTGTCGAACTGCTTTGCTTTATCTTGGCCAGGCCGCAGTTGTAAATGAGAACTTGTTCTCAACTTGCCTACCTGGTTAAATAAAGGTGATTTTTTATATTTTTATAAAACACAAATAAACAAATACCAAAGAATGACTCACAGACCGAGGTCGCAGGTCCCTGTGACTACTAACAGGAATCCCTATGACAGTCGCCCACATTAAAAGTCTCATTGATGTGATCAAAGAGCAAAAGGCAGTAGAGCTGAACTGGAGCAGAATCCCAGCTAAATCTACAGGCAGCAGGATATAAACTAGATCTAATTAAAACAGTACAACTGCAGTCAGAGGAATGTGTGTGGGATTTTTTCCAGACTTGGAAGTGGGATGAGGATGAGGTGAGACGTAATTGCATTGCAATGGGCTTTGGACACCTTAAAAGTGCCACTGTACATGACTACAATCCCTTACAATCAATTAAAAGTGTCTACTCGTTTAGAGGATTGGTTACCACACACCTATACATGTCAGCATAAACAAATGCACACATACAATGTACGCAACACGACACACATATTGAACATATTTTAAAGGCTTCACTGATATGTAATAATGATTTGAGGTACATATATTTGTCCTATTTCACACATGTACAAGAATGTATTACACAGGTGTGAATTGGAAATGTGTATTTTGCGTATCCCAACTCCCCACGAGACACCCTTAGAGAGTGTGGTCACAACCAGCCAGACCCTGGAGCAATTAAGGCCATGTGGCTTGCTCCAGGCCATAGCGACAGATTTTATACCTTGTCAGCTCGGGGATTCAAAGTAGCGATCTTTCCGTTACTGGCCCAACGCTCTAACCGCTAAGTTACCTGTCGCCTGTGTTGTTGCGATGATGTGCTGTGTTCAGCATAGTGGCCTTGCTGACTGAGTGTCCAGAGTCTAGAGTGGCTCTGCACTATTAAATAGCCATAATTTATTCAGCAGCCACCCCAGAGCCCAGGCAGGCCAGGAAGTGATGGAGGGCTGGAGAGATACTATTTGACTGCCTGTTTCACTGCCTGCTCTCTGCTGCTTGGTGAGAGTATATATCTTTCAACCCTGTGTTACAGCTCCTAAGCTAAGAGTACATCACATCTGACTGCAGGGTATGAGCTTCAAAGCGTGAAACAAATTAATTCATTTTGATGGGCAATTTCTGCATACTCTTTACAGTTAGGATTAAGGTTAGGTATTAACTCCGAATGGTTAAGTTAATGGTTAAGGTTTGGGATAGACTAAAATCTCAAAAACAACTTTCTACCGCTGGATTCGAACGTGAAACCTTTTGAATCGGAGGCAATCTGCCTGTTTCTAGTTGTATGCCTTATCCAAATGCCCTATCAGAACCGAAACCTACTTGAAGGTAACAGAGCACACTGTTGCCCTAGAGGCCAGTTTCCACGTCCTGACGCCCTCAGACAGGGATGGATGTCGAATACTGACCTGGCAGGTTAATGCCGCAGTACAAACCTCAATTTATCTCTACCCATTACTGGGGTCAAACTGTCTGGGATTAGGGGCTAGAGAGGGAGGAGCATTTCACCCATATAAACTCAAACAGAAACACACATAAAGTTGGTTGTAAAGGCCATCTGGTCTGTTGTTAGGTTGCTTCCTTGTTGGAGCAGAGTGACACAAGGCTCAGATCTGTCCTGTGGGCTGGGGGATGAGACGATTTAACCCCCCTTACAGGCATCTCCTACAAGCACTAAAATGACCCAGCAGGATTAGGACGTTTTTTTGAACGAAGCTGAGGGTGTAGGGAGAAGACACCAGTCACAATAGGTTCAAAGATCTTTTGTCAGGAGATGTAACAGAAACACCCCAATATATCCACCCTCCCCCTTTAGTCATTTTCTCCTCTCTTCTACCATCACCGCAATCCCTTTCCTTGTCCACTCGTACTGCTCCTCTATTCTTCCTACTATCTTCCCCATCCTCCTCCTCCCTCTCTGCTGTCACTACTGGGGCTACAGTGGTTAGAGCAGATTCTGATTGACAGAGTGAATCCTGCTTCTCCTCTCCTCCTCAGTGGAGCTGCTCCTCTCTGCAGGGCCTGTCAGCTCAGTGAGGAGTCCTGCTGTTTCAATCAGAGGAAAACACCACCAATCAGACCACCACGCCCTCCCATCTGTCCCCATGCCTCTCAGCTCCCCTTCCCTTAATCATTCCTGTCCCCAAAACAGCATTTCTTTTCCCATTATTTTCCAACAGTATCGATAAGCATGCCAGCACAATAAGGAATCATTTGCTATATCCCAATTTCAGCTTGCACGGTTTAATTAAAATTGGAAATGGACCACCTCACATGCTGTTAGGAATGATTAAATAAAAGCCCCAACTCACTCCATGGAGCAGACAATATTATTAGTTATGGGATGACTTTACCTCCCAGGATGGTTCTCAGTGTTTCTTTCGGTCTCAGTGTTTCTTCACTCTCAGTGTGAAGTGTGCTCATGAACACATCAGCCAAGTGGATGAGTGTACAAGCTGTCCATTATTTACACACAACTTAAAGGTTAACTCAATAAATTGCCTAGGCAGACAGGTGTTAAGGAGAGCAAGAGAGAGCGAGAGAGAGAACGAGAGATAGAGACTCGCAGTTAGTTCGTTTAACTAGAGGCAAGTGTCAAGGAGTAAGGGGAAAAATCCAATGGGATGGTAAATACTGTGGCTGGAACATCAAGCAGGATACGTTTTGCCGCTAAGTGCAATAAGCCCAACCCCTCACCACAGGATTGAGTCCACACTAGTGCTATAACACAGTGGGGTGGGGTAAAAGACAATCACTAACGCTGGGGTGGGGACAGATCCTCAGTCCAGTTAGTAGTAGGTGTTAAGTTGCAGTAAAAGGATACAAGCTGTGCTGTAGAGTATGGATTAAGGCACCTTCCCTTTATTGATCTGACTGTACTTTATTTAGGCATGAATCACAGCTTTCTGCCAGACAAAGCGATAGGTAGAGATGGCTGACGCTGTGCAGAACAACTGTGCAGAGCTTGTGTAACTTGTTCTTACTTTTCATCAAATAGAGGGTCCTATTTCTGACAGGGGGCCCGCCCCTATTAGCCGGGCATCATGGGTAAGTGGTGGCGGCTGTAAGGCAGAAGTAATTGAGCATTAAAGCTCTCTAAATCTGTCTGCACATGGGCGGACGGAGAGAAACTACAGGATCAGACATTGTGATAGGCTCTCCCAGAAGGAAAGATTTTACTTTGACGCTAACTGCCAAAAGAGGGAAACAGAATACCTCCAGGAAGCTCAACAGAGGCTGACCAGCGTTATTGTCTAAGACTTTAAATCACAGGTGTCAAACTCATTCCACGGAGGGCCGAGTGTCTGCGGGTTTTCGCTCCTCCCTTGTACTTGATTGATGAATTAACATCACTAATTAGTTAGGAACTCCCCACACCTGGTTGTCTAGGGCTTTATTGAAAGGAAAAACCAAAAACCTGCAGACACTAGGCCCTCCGTGGAATGAGTTTGACACCCCTGCTTTAAATGATAACTCACATGTTGTCCCAGTTGGTGGCGGGATGTGTTGGCATTCCCCCACATCACAACAAAGACCATTCAGTCAGTGCGGTCAGACTACCTGTGGGTATTTCTGTGTAACTGGCTTTGAGATCAACTAGTCCTGCACAGCAATCTGAGGAGGCTTCAGAGACCTTCATGTGATTGCACCTATAGGAACATAGAACTGACAGCAGACCAAAATAAATCCTTCTCATGGTCTTCTCATCACCACATACAGAGGAAACAGGACGACAATAAAATAAGGCATACCAGCATTTATGAGCTCATATTAAAGCAACCGTTTTTGGCTACATCGACGCCAAATTGAGTCTGGTCAAGGCTGATGGCAGTCTTGGCCTCCACCAATGAAAAGTTAAGGAAAGGAAATTAAATTTCAATAAATTATCCAGAAACACAGATTGCCTAAGACTTGATTTACTTCAATGCTTTTATTAACCTACTACAGACATGTACCTACATTTGGTTTGCATGACACACTTGTGTCTTTAATACACACCAAACACACTCATAAACACACAGCGCCCAATGGAATCTGGGCTGCATTACATTAGGGAGAGCAGAGCTAGGTTCTTTAATGTAGCCGAGGCCTGGTCCTCCTCAGCATTCGTTCCACTGACAGACCAAACCAGGGCTGATGTCTGCGCTCTGTGGATGTAAATAGGGGCCTCTTTCTCTAATAATGAAGCGCATAGCATGCCACAGTCCCTCTCAACCTAAAGCCACTAGCAGCTGCTTCTGGTGCATCTGGCAGACTGCTTAGAGAGGCATAGACCGTCCAATGATGTCAGTCTGTTTGTCCCACCCAAAAGGCTACAGGGTGAATTACGGCCCCTCCCTGGAGAGAGGGCAGTCAACCTTGTTTCCAGGTTGGAAGGAGAGGGAAGGAAATAGGGTGTTTGTCAGTGGTGGTCAGTCAATTCCCCAACTCTGTTGTCTGCTCCACCCACATCTCCTTCCTGTGGTCTCCGGACAACAACATAACAATCTCTGAAAACAACGTTAAAGTCACACACTCGGGTTAAAGAAGCTAGAATTAAACAGAAGGCTGCTTTAACGGCAGCAACCACAGCAAGATTGCCCGATAGTGATGCCCCATTGACAGACAAGACCAAAGGCATTCCATGCCTTGCTCAAATGTAACATTACTGCCAAACAGTAATAACAACGCCTTATATAAAGCTAAACTTAGACATTCTGTCAGATTCACATCGAAAGACTTGCAGGCAGAACTGAGTTCACATCAACAGCCACTGAATCAGAGCTTTTTCTAAACTGTTGTGATGCTCTATTCTTTTTAATGCTTAAACTCAGAAAGGAGCAATATTTCAACAATCCACTACTCTCTGTAACAGCTGATGTTATGTCATCAAAACGTTCACAGGAGCCATGTGCCCCTGAGGCCATGTTCATGGCAAGCAAGGTTCTTCTTCCACTTTGTTCCAGTGAAATATGCAGTCTCCGAGGGTGTCTTGGAGGATTTGATACGCAAAAAACACATTTCCAATTCACACATGCGTATAATACACACTTGTACATGTGTATTATAGGACAAATATATTACTATGCAAAGGCCAGCAAATTCCTCCTAGATCCTAAAATATTTTCTTCTCTCCATTCTCCCAGGTTTGGCCATAGCTACAGAGAGAGAGAGAGATAGAGGAGACAGAGAGCGACAAACAGAAAGAGACAGGAAAAGGGAGAGAAAGACAAAGTGAGAGAGAACGACAGAGAAGTAAAGACAGACATGAGAAAGACAGCGAGAGGAAGACGGAGAGAGACGCTAACACTAAGTGCTTTCATAGACACAGTCCTACTGTGAGATATCATCGACATCTGTCTTATCACAGCTCCTCATCAGAACCACAAGTCTCAATCTGACACCAAGGGTAAACAGCTCACCAACCTAGCTGCTCAGAGCATGGACAGACTGGACAGACAAAAACAAGTGACACAAACCAACCCTAACTGTCTCAAGATCTCAAGTAAAATAGTGATGGATGCTGGTTATTGATACAAGATCCTCTACATACAAGATAAGATCTAAACCTGTGTGACGGTGCCATACTGAACACTATGCAGATCTCTGGGTGTCAGCCATATCATCCGTTATCACAGTGGTGTGTCACGAGTGAGCTCTGCAGAAGGCTGACAATTCAATTGAGAGATTGGGACACCAACAAGCAAACAAGAACTGTCTCTTATCTATAAACCTTTTCAAGTGTGAGTTCCAAATATCTCTCCCCAGCGTGAGTTTCTTTATGCGTGAGATGTCAGAATGCACTCACTGTTCCAAAATGTGATTGTTCCGCAACAGGAAAGACCGCGCTGCCCTCAAACCAAGGCACGCGCTGCCTGCTAATTATCTATAGGCTATGTTTCAACTTGGCAATTTGTATTATTACGTTTGATTTTCTAACAAGTTTGAATTGAGGTGTGTTCCACCTCCACATTAATTCACATAGAAGTAGTTTGTGAAATTCACATTTCACTGTTACACTGTAGGCTTTACTGAGCAGGACAAAACACTTCCCCAGTGTTTCCCCAAATCAAGTATGCAGACATGTGCACAGTCTTGCACAAATTTTTCCCCCCTGGCACATTTTCTGTCTGGCGCTAGCATTGTCTTTATTGTTGTTTTCCTTACAATTAATAACTTTGGACATGTGTGTGTTCCTATCAAAGTAAGTGCCTTATTATCTGTATATCATGTTGTCGTTTCTACTGTAGCATACCGTATGTATGGAGCATAATGTATTTACTGTTTTATTCACATGTTTTCAAGGACTGGTGACAAATCATGCATTTCGATTCTTGCATAGATTGTAATGAACACATATGATGTGTGTAAAATACTTTTTTTTTGAACGTTGTATGGGTTAAGAACAGCTAATGTTAAGCTATTTGCCAGCTATGTGTGACACCATGTTTGTTGACATTATACAATGCATTCTGTCCCTGACCATGAATTTACCAGCGCAGAGCTGATAGAGGAAATGGTTCCTTAAACATGTATTAACAGTCATTACTTATTGCACCCAGTGCCACAGAGGTCTACTGACGTCAGCTCTGATTGGTCACTTGTTTTTCTTCTGGACACGTCTTCCAGTCGAGAATAAATAACAATATTTATAGATCTCCTGTTGACAGCAACTCGACTTCAAAGCCCAAAAACATGTCAGTCAAATAACTGTATTAGAGAGAGAGAAGGTAGGGGGGAGAGAGAGCGAGTGATAGAGAGAGAGCAAAGGGAATGGAGAAGGGGGTTTGAGGGGAGAGCAAACACCACGAGAGGGTAAAGAGCTCGGTGTGGAGGAATGGAATGCATTTAGTGAGGATGATTGTAGGTACACTGTCAATTTGGCATGCAGGCTACATACCAATTGCACTTGATTGCACCGAAATAAACACAGTATAGCCTCCAGTATTTATCCTGGACATTCACTAAAAGAGTGGCCATGCTACACTTAACCACCAGTACTCTATGAGCCATTGTTATAGTCTGACATTGTTTATGTAAGTGTTGAGATGGGTGGAGAGGTATTGGAGGATGTTGATATTCCACACAGGAACTAAGACAAAGGAGATGTATTTTCAAAGCCAAAGGCATAGTCTACTCTACATATAGCGAAGAGTCTTTGGGTTTTCAGAAAAGCGGTACATCAATCTTGTGTAGTTATTGTTATTACGCACGCACGCACACACACACACACACACACACACACACACACACACACACACACACACACACACACACACACACACACACACACACACACACACACACACAGATTCAGAATATCAGTTCACAGACACACAGTCTGATGCATGTGGCACACAAGCAGATGGGTCTCTGCCATCCTAAAAATGGGGTGTTGGTATGACAACCACACACGGTGGCGTTGTCCATCTGCATGTGTGCATGTGTGCGTGTGCGTGTGCGTGTGCGTGTGCGTGTGCGTGTGTGTGTGTGTGTGTGTGAGTGAGAGAAGAAACCCACTAGAGATGTGAATTCTCAGTATTTGGGTCTGTCTGTTTAGCTGACCGATGCATCAAGGAGCCATTAAGTAGCTAGGGAGGTATGTGCCTGAATGTGGGGAGTAAGGTTGTAAAGAAAAGATCAGCTGGACTCATCCCCATCATCCTCATTCTTGTCATCTTCATCAACAGTCATCCAGTAGGTAGGCAGACTATTGTAGGCTAAACAGGGACATCACTGGGGTGGACTACAGCCAGAGTGGCCAGGGTTTCAGTGAGCATGTCTCACTCAGCCCCAAGCCTGGTTAGTCAAGACAGGAGCATTGAGAAAAGAAGCGGAATAAAGGGGAGAAAGAGAGAAATCATGACATCTGTGGGCGACAAGAGGCCTCAAGATTATAATGAAAAAAAGGTGGAGGTGGAGAAAGGGGAACATGGTGAGAGTTATTGGGCTGGCTGTACTATATAACCATTTTCACTTTACCGCAAGATTTTATTTAAATGCTCTCTATTGTAACTATTTTTAAAACGGAAACCAATATGCACAGATGACAATCTACCATTATAATTTAGAATGGTGGGATTTATCGTGGAAGAATAATTTCTGTGGCCTTGGAGTTGCTATTACAAGTGTGGAAAATGTGAGAGTGACCTGGGCTTAATAAAACTTGTCTGGCCTCACGTTAACACTGTTTTGAAGTGGAAGACCAAGGGTGTGTTTTTTAAGATGGGTGTAAAGGCAGATGGCCCAGACCCAGACCCAGACCCAGACCCAGACCCAGACCCAGCCTGAAGGAAAAAATATGTTATGTTTTTAAAAACCTGAAGGCTATATCCATTCAATCAAAACCGCTTGGTATGTTTTGTGAAGGGGAAAAGAGATGAAAGAGAGAGGAAGAGAGATACATGGAGATAGAAAGAGGAATGGAGTTCACATGAAAACAAACCCTAATAAGCATGTCCCATTGATTCAATGTCACTTTCACAGTTTTATGGAAAATATAAAAACAAAAAACATGTAATGCAGTACCCTAAAATAAGATTATACAGAATAGTAGGCTACAGAGCTGGCATCATCTTCTGGGAAACACCCATTCATTACAAACAAACAAAATTACAAAGAAGGGAAAAGTTGCATGCAAGCCATGTAACAATGGAATTTCCAACAAAGTAGGTCTAGACAAAAATGTGTATTTAGAAAAAGATCATGCAGAGATTTCCAGTCCTGTAGAACAAACTAACTTCCATGCTGATTTCTTTGACAACAATGATGGCACAAAACTTTCAGCAGATGGATTCCCCAAGAACGATACCTCTGAATGTAAAAAACGTGTCACTCCACAAACCTGTTATTCAGTATCATTCAACGGTATCATTCAACAGTCCTCTAAAATTGTCGTCGCAAATACTGTAATGTAGCATGATTGTTTCTTCGATAAGAGGTACAGTTTCAATCACAACTTTGGTGTGAGATTGTAACACACGCGCCTCGTTACAAACGAGTTATAAACGCGTCAATTCAATTCATAAGCAAAGCCATTTCACAGTGGAAATGTCGGTCAACTCAAACAGAGAAGAATTAACTCCTGACAGCTACAATACTACCAGCGATCTAGGTGGAGTGACGAAAAAATAATTCCATTACATCAACTTCATGGTGTGGTAATTCTGTAGTAAAAGCGAGCAATAATGGGTTTGTAACAATGTATCAACATTGTCAAGTTAGTCAACATACAGACAAACATACTATATTTATTCACGAATGTTGAATAATATCTATGCACACACAAGGACAGAAAGGGATCAGACTGGGCTTTCCTGCATGGAATTCTGCCGTGTTGTCTGTCATTTGATACCCCAGTGTTGAAAGCAAGCTGTGGCTTGTAAGTGAAACTAGCTGTCCTCTGCAGAATAAAATACATATATGCACATACCTTTATAATGGCACAATTTCAGTTTATTCTAAATGCCACTTGATGCGATATTTGTTGGATAGAAGTCGCTATCCTCTCTTCGCTAGTCTTACGGTCATTCTCCCTACAGGAATTTTTCCTTGGGAATTGGAGGTATGGCTGACCGAGTGGGGAAGCGAAAAGGGGTGGGACTTGGAGATGAGGGCAGCGGCAAAGACGACGCTTTGAAACCGTCCATCTAGCCTACTGACAGTTTGAGAATTTGCTTAAATATGGAACGCCGTTTGTGTTTTTGCTGTCAAAAAATATACACGTCAAATAACACTATCTGACGTGTCAAATAAGATTGTTCACCAATCAGGACACGAATATGACTGCCCGTCAGATAATAATTGAACACGTTCATTCATTATCGACGTAATTATTGCACATTGATTACACTATCACTCGTATTTCATGTCACAACGATGCACGGATACGTATGCTATGACGCTGGTCCAGTTTTGTCTGGCGCCGGTGCCGCTGCCGCACGAGCGCAGATTAAAAAGCTAGCTAGCTTTATGGATGCAAACAATGTTATTCCCCAAAAAACATAGAATAACGACATAATCTGTTTCAGTAGCTATAGTTAGCTATCTATCTAGCTAAGTGTCATCATCTAAAATACTTATCATTTATCATTTATAAGACTGTTCTTATTTGATTAATGGTGGTCGGACACACCTATGTGAAGATAGCCACAATAGTGGAATTTGCTGTTTGCATTCAAAATAAAAGTATTTCACTGAAAGTCATGCAAACAATACAAATAGTGGAATGATGCCATAATTGAATAGATCATGCAAAAACGAGGTTGGAATGTTCTTATATAGAATCAACAAAAGGCAATCATTTGTTAATTTGACAAAAATATGTTGAAATCACACTGGACGTATTAGACTAGAATTGCATTGAGGGCATACTTATTTCTCTTTACAGCCTTCCCTATGGATTGTGGATTATTGACAGTGTACTCAGTGACACCCAGAGAACATTAGCGTCGTAGCTCTTATTGCGGGACTCTGAAACCACTGTGAATTGAGACACATTTATTGTACCAGTCAACCTACTATGTTGTATTGAACACTATTCCAGAGGAAAAATAATACAACGTGGATGTTTTGGAGCCTGATAACTCTGAGGACTTTGGGGGGAAAAAGCACTTGGGTACTGAGTAGGCTGATAACCCATTTCACTGATCCCCAATCATTAGGTAAGGCTGTACAGTGCAATAAGAATGCCAATACGCACAATAGGCTGACTGGGGAGGTGATTTCCCACAGACAAAGTCCCGCAATAAGAGCTACTACGCTAATATTTCCGTAAACTCTTCACAGTTGTGTTCTCTGGGTGTCACCTAGTAGACTGATACCCAATTTCAACACTCCAACCATGTTTAATTAACATGATCAAGTCTAAATATGGCATGATTTCACCAATTGTAACCTTTTGCATCACTTTCAAAGAGGAACTTTTATTTTAAAGGCGAACCGCAAATTCCACTATTATGGCAAATAATTATTGTGGCTTGCTTCACAACACATAACCCGGTCCGGTCAAGCCATAGTATTGTAACGACCCTGGGTTTAGAAACGAGGATATCGACTCTGCCGCTCAAGCATGCTTTTGGGGCACAGTCGATATCAAATTAAATCTAATTTTATTTGTTACATACACATGGTTAGCAGATGTTAATGCGAGTGTAGAGAAATGCTTGTGCTTCTAGTTCAGATAGTGCAGTAATATCTAACACGTCCCCAACAACTACCTAATACACACAAATCTAAAGGGGTGAATGAGAATATGTACATGTAATGATATGGATGAGCGATGGCCGAGCGGCATAGGCAAGATACAATAGATGGTATAAAATACAGTATATACATATGATATGAGTAATGTAAGATACAGTTGAAGTCGGAAGTTTACATACACCTTAGCCAAATACATTTAAACTCAGTTTTTCACAATTCCTGGCATTTAATCCTAGTAAAAATTCAGTGTTAGGTCAGTTAGGATCACCAATTTATTCTAAGAATGTAAAATGTCAGAATAATATTAGAGAGAATGATTTATTTCAGCTTTAATTTATTTCATCACATTGCCAGTGGGTCAGAAGTTTACATACACTCAATTAGTATTTGGTAGCATTGCCTTTAAATTGTTTAACTTGGGTCAAATGTTTCGAGTAGCCTTCCACAAGCTTCCCACAATAAGTTGGTTGAATTTTGGCCCATTCCTCCTGACAGAGCTGGTGGAACTGAGTCAGGTTTGTAGGCCTCCTTGCTCGCACACGCGTTTTCAGTTCTGCCCACAACTTTTCTATAGGATTGAGGTCAGGCCTTTGTGATGGCCACTCCAATACCTTGACTTTGTTGTCCTTAAGCCATTTTGCCACAACATTGGAAGTATACTTGGGGTCATTGTCTATTTGGAAGACCCATTTGCAACCAAGCTTTAACTTCCTGCCTGATGTCTTGAGATGTTGCTTCAATGTATCCACATCATTTTCCTGCCTCCTGATGCCATCTAGTTTATGATGTGCACCAATCCCTCCTGCAGCAAAGCATCCCCACAACATGATGCTGCCACCCCCGTGTTTCACGGTTGGGATGCTGTTCTTCGGCTTGCAACTCTCCCCCTTTTTCCTCCAAACATAATGATGGTCATTATGGCCAAACATTTCTATTTTTGTTTCATCAGACCAGAGGACATTTCTCCAAAAACTATGATCTTTGTCCCCATGTGCAGTTGCAAACTGTAGTCTGGCTTTTTTATGGCGGTTTTGGAACTGGCTTCTTCCTTGCTGTGCGGCCTTTCAGGTTATGTCGATATAGGACTTGTTTTACTGTGGATATAGATACTTTTGTACCTGTTTCCTCCAGCATCTTCAGAAGGTCCTTTGCTGTTCTGGGATTGATTTGCACTTTTCGCACCAAAGTACGTTCATCTCTAGGAGACAGAACACGTCTCCTTCCTGAGCGGTATGACGGCTGCGTGGTCCCATGGTGTTCATACTTGCGTACTATTGTTTGTACAGATGAACGTGGTACCTTAAGCGTTTGGAAATTGCTCCCAAGGATTAACCAATCTTGTGGATGTCTACAATTTTTCTTCTGAGGTCTTGGCTTATTTTTGTTTATTTTCCCATGATGTCAAGCAAAGAGGCACTGAGTTTGAAGGTAGGCCTTGAAATACATACACAGGTACACCTCCAATTGACTCAAATGATGTCAATTAGCCTATCAGAAGCTTCTAAAGCCATGACATAATTTTCTGAAATTTTCCAAGCTGATTAAAGGCACAGTCAACTTAGTGTATGTAAACTTCTGACCCACTGGAATTGTGATACAGTGAATTATAAGTTAAATAATCTGTCTGTAAACAATTGTTGGAGAAATTACTTGTGTCATGCACAAGTACTATAGTTTGTTAACAAGACATTTGTGGAGAGTTTGAAAAACGAGTTTTAATGACTCCAACCTAAGTGTATGTAAACTTCCGACTTCAACTGTATGTAAACATTATTAAAGTGGCATTTAGAGTATATTGTATAAAGTGACTAGTGATCCATTTATTAAAGTGGCCAGTGATTGGGTCTCAATGCAGGCAGCAGCCTCTCTGAGTGAGTGATTGATGTGTAGCAGTCTGATGGGCTTGAGATAGAAGCTGTTTTTCAGTCTCTAGGTCCCAGCTTTGATGCACCTGTACTGATAGCGTGCTGATCTTCGGGCTAGAAGGTCGAGGCTTCGAGACCTGCTCCCTGCCAGTTTCATTACAGTATAGTAGTCAGATGAAGCTAGCTGGATGACTAAGTAGCTAATACTCACATGGATTCCTAAATCATTGCTATGAATATTGAAAATGACTGCAGTTTCTATTGTTTATTGTTTTCAGGCTGGTTGCATTGGTGCTAGCTATGTACTAAGCTAAAGCTAGCTAGTTACCCCAGAAGTTGCTAACATCTGTATCAAAGATATTTGCAAACCTTTTTGATCCTGCTCGTTTGATCCTGATCTAATATCAAATGCTTACACAGACGTTTTCACATTCGGTCGAACAAATCAGGCCTTATTACTACCAACACGGTATTGTACAGCTTTGACAGTGATCGTAATGGTGGCGCTTGGCTTGCACATGCAAATTCAGCACACACAACATTCTATAATAGAATTGTGTTATTTGACGTGCATCATTTTTGACATGCAAAGACTCAAACGGCGTTCCAATTTAAAAGGCCAATCGAATTGTGCATTCACACTTTGATTGGGCATAAATCACAAACCCTGTGCAAAGGTTGTAAACTATTTAATTCCATCCTTTTGCATTAACATAGCAACTGTATCACTCACATTTTACAACATTGTATTTATGAGTCATGGTTAAGACCAGATTCCTTTTCACAAAAGGTTTAAACAGTCAAGGAGATAAGAAAAAACAAGTAAGGACATCATGTAGCCAACTGTGAATATCTGTAGCCTACCCCTTGTAGAATGGAAATATGGGAAGAATATCCTTGATTATATAATCATATCCATGGTTAAATAAACAGCCAATGTACTGTAACACGTTTTGCTGAATTGCAAATGTCTCTTACATATCAAAGACAACGATGGAGATTAAAAGTGTTTTTCTTTCAACATTTTAAGGAAGAGGATCCAAGCTTTCTCTCTTTATGTAGGCTACAACTTCACAGAGTGCGACCTAGATACCTCTACGGTGTGTGCTTTCTCACCAGTAATAGTTTTTTCAGTGCATTACATCAGCCTCACTGTTGGAACTCAAACATCTTCCTTTGATAAATTATGTATGTGATCTTCGTTCTCCAGAACATTTGTGGCAAACACATAAAGTAATGCTAACATTTCGACACATTATACACTCTTTCAATGGATTGAACATATATCTCCACCAAACTGTTAGATCTTAAATTACCCAAAAATTGGGTGTATCCATGGAGACTATAACACTTAGCAGGGTGCTAGATCCACAAAAAATGCTTCAGTTGATTGATGATGGCAGGCGTGGATTACTCTTTGCACAAGCTCTGCAGTACAGAGAGAGGGCCTGCTGCCAAAGTAACTCTCTCTCCCTAGTCTATCATTGTCTGTGGGAGCCTGTCCATCAGTGTGGAGTGGTCTGCACCCCCTCCCAGGGAGACAACCAGGGAGCCAGAGGGGGTAAATTAAACCAGAGGGACTGAGGAGAGAACATAAAACCCCTGCCAGAAAAATATTGTATTAATTTAAGGGGAGATTTTAATATCTCGCAGTAATCTATTCCATGAGTAAGGGCAAAGAGGATACTAGCCTCTATTACACTAGAATATTAGTGTAATAGTCTTTAGCATGGGTTTTAGCTATAACTAGTGCCTATAAGTTTTCCTGGCTGGGTCAAGAGGTCAGGAAAAACTCCTGACTCTACCCATAAGGTGTTGTATTGGGCGTACCTGAGGTTAGAGGTGAAGGACGAGGTGGAGGTGAGAAGGTGAGCGACGGAAAGAGGCACATCCCTTCAAATCAATGATTTCATTGTGTTATGTATAATCCTGTCTAACTGTTATCTGTTATAACAATTGCAGCTTTTCTTCACCCTGTGGGGGAAGAGGGGGTGGTGAAGAATGCTTCAGAGAGGAGTGCAACAATATGAAGGCCAAGGACAGAATGACATGTGCACTGTCGTGGGCGCTCTGACTGCACTCCTCTCTCACAGCACTCTCTCTCCTGTTCCCTAGGGAGCTGAGCAGGCCCACAGGCCTTCTCAGGATGATTGTTAATAGCTGATGATGAGGTCACTTCCCCTGGTGTTTCCTCTCCAACTCCACACAGCCAGGAGACTCACATAACTGTGGTCTGGGTGGAGGGACTAGGACACTGATAGAAATTATGAAAGGGGGAGTCCATCCTTTTTCTAAACCATTATTACTACAGGTTTGCGTTGCTACTCAATTTGTTTTGTTTTGTTTGCCTGGCTGATTTTAATTTTTGCAAGTCTCAGCTGGACTGTACAGGAAGTATGAGCATTATTTATTTACATTAGCAACATGTAAAACATAACAGGACATAAAATTGCACTGTCACTTCTATTCAGCCATCAGCTTTGAACAAGGGATGGGAGACCATCCCCACAAATCAAGCAGGGGATTCTTCCGGCAGAGAGCCTAGTATACTCTGTGAACAGTAAGAAAGGAAGAAATAGTATTTCTTGTTCTCCCCTGCCTACTGCGCCACAGCCAGCAGCCCTCTCAAATGTTTGGGAAAATGCATGTAATACAAACGCACTTTCAGTCAAGCACATCTGCTTAGGCCTAGTTTATGCAGTGTGGAGCAGGATGGGGCTAGGCGAAGAGGGAGGGAAGGGTAGATGGGGCCAGGGGGTTCTCCTTCTGTTCTTCCCCAGCCCAGCAGCTAGTCTCTGGGGCTCGCTGTGCTGAAAGATCAGCATGTCTTCTGTATATCTGGTTCATGAGAAGTCATACAAACCACAGAAGGAGTCATCATCATGTATACATGAGTGAATATTTCACCCACACTCCTACTTACTCAAAAGTTCATAGAGTACACGCACACAAATAAGCACACACAAGTCAATGCAAAAAGTCATGCACAGGTCGCTTCCAAAGAAAACAAATTAATGCTACTTCACATTGTGGAGCCCTGGAGTTGTTTTCAAAGCCAGGAAACTTTCACTGAAGAGCTGCCCAGTCACAGCAGGGAGACATCCAAGAAGAGGAGGAGGGATATGCGGAGTAGAGAAGGAGAGAGAGAGTGCAGATAGAGAGAGAGTAAGTAGAGGGAACACCTCAAAGTAGAGCTCGTAGAGAGAAGCCAAGCCTCTGAGTTGTTAGGATCAGCGTGAAGGTGGTGTACACTTCAACAAGGATTCACAGAGACCACACAATAATACACTCAGATCTAGAGCAGAGCACAGGGACTTTCCTGGGCTAGCTAAGAAACTTAGATTCTGCTCCCCACCCAGTGCTACACAAGTTCACTTGATGGTTCGAAGCCAAGATGGAGTAGCAGTCGGACATGTTTTGTCTTGTCCCGTCCTGTCCCGTGTAAATATTGTTTTTTTTGTATATATTTTGTTTATATTTTAATCTCACTTTCCATCTGCGGACTGAGTATACTCTCCTGCAACCCGCCTCACCCAATGTGGTACGGATCTGCTATTTTTTCTGCTATTTTTATACTTTAGAACCGGAACCCCCATCAGAAGCTAGCCACCTAACTAGCTACTAGCTAGTAATCAGTTAGCTACTGCTAGCGGTCTTCACTGTTAACTCGGACTCCAACCAGCCTCAGCTCGGCCAGTCTGCACGGTGCGATATCAACCCAGAGCATATCAGACTGCTTTTCCTCTACAATCAATCAATCAATCAAGTTTATTTTATATAGCCCTTCGTACATCAGCTAATATCTCGAAGTGCTGTACAGAGACCCAGCCTAAAACCCCAAACAGCTAGAATGCAGGTGAAGAAGCACGGTGGCTAGGAAAAACTCCCTAGAAAGGCCAAAACCTAGGAAGAAACCTAGAGAGGAACCAGGCTATGAGGGGTGGCCAGTCCTCTTCTGGCTGTGCCGGGTGGTGATTATAACAGAACTATGACAAGATGTTCAAAAATGTTCATAAGTGACAAGCATGGTCAAATAATAATCATGGATAATTTTCAGTTGGCTTTTCATAGCCGATCATTAAGAGTTGAAAAACAACAGGTCTGGGACAGGTGGCGGTTCCATAACCGCAGGCAGAACAGCTGAAACCGGAACAGCAGCAAGGCCAGGCGGACTGGGGACAGCAAGGAGCCACCACGCCCGGCAGTCCCGACGTATGGTCCCAGGGCTCAGGTCCTCCGAGAGAAAGAAAGAGAGGAGAAAATTAGAGAGAGCCAAGATTTTCAAAATGTTCATAAATGACAAGCATGGTCAAATAATAATCAGGAATAAATCTGTTGGCTTTTCATAGCCGATCATTAAGAGTTGAAAACAGCAGGTCTGGGACAGGTAGGGGTTCCGTAACCGCAGGCAGAACAGTTGAAACTGGAATAGCAGCAAGGCCAGGTGGACTGGGGACAGCAGGGAGTCGTCATGCCCGGTAGTCCTGACGTATGGTCCTAGGGCTCAGGTTCTCAGAGAGAGAGAAAGAAAGAGAGAACGAGAGAATTAGAGAAAGCATACTTAAATTCACACAGGACACTGGATAAGACAGGAGAAGTACTCCAGGTATAACCAACTGACCCTAGCCCCCCGACACAAACTACTGCAGCATAAATACTGGAGGCTGAGACAGGAGCGGTCAGGAGACACTGTGGCCCCATCCGAAGATACCCCCAGACAGGGCCAAATAGGAAGGATATAACCCCACCCACTTTGCCAAAGCACAGCCCCCGCACCACTGGAGGGATATCTTCAACCACCAACTTATAATCCTGAGACAAGGCCGAGTATAGCCAACAAAGATCTCCACCACAGCACAAACCAAGGGGGGGCGCCAACCCAGACAGGAAGATCACGTCAGTAACTCAACCCACTCAAGTGACGCACCCCTCCCAGGGACGGCATGACAGAGCACCAGTAAGCCAGTGACTCAGCCCCTGTAATAGGGTTAGAGGCAGAGAATCCCAGTGGAGAGAGGGGAACCGGCCAGGCAGAGACAGCAAGGGTGGTTCGTTGCTCCAGAGCCTTTCCGTTCACCTTCACACTCCTGGGCCAGACTACACTCAATCATATGACCTACTGAAGAGATAAGTCTTCAGTAAAGACTTAAAGGTTGAGACCGAGTCTGCGTCTCTCACATGGGTAGGCAGACTGTTCCATAAAAATGGAGATCTATAGGAGAAAGCCCTGCCTCCCGCTGTTTGCTTAGAAATTCTAGGGACAATTAGGAGGCCTGCGTCTTGTGACCGTAGCGTACGTGTAGGTATGTACGGCAGGACCAACTCGGAAAGATAGGTAGGAGCAAGCCCATGTAACGCTTTATAGGTTAACAGTAAAACCTTGAAATCAGCCCTTGCCTTAACAGGAAGCCAGTGTAGGGAAGCTAGCACTGGAGTAATATGATCAAATTTCTTGGTTCTAGTCAGGATTCTAGCAGCCGTATTTAGCACTAACTGAAGTTTATTTAGTGCTTTATCCGGGTAGCCGGAAAGTAGAGCATTGCAGTAGTCTAACCTAGAAGTAACAAATGCATGGATTAATTTTTCTGCATCATTTTTGGACAGAACATTTCTGATTTTTGCGATGTTACGTAGATGGAAAAAAGCTGTCCTTGAAACAGTCTTGATATGTTCGTCAAAAGAGAGATCAGGGTCAAGAGTAACGCCGAGGTCCTTCACAGTTTTATTTGAGACGACTTTACAACCATCAAGATGAATTGTCAGATTTAACAGAAGATCTCTTTGTTTCTTGGGACCTAGAACAAGCATCTCTGTCTTGTCCGAGTTTAAAAGTAGAAAGTTTTCAGCCATCCACTTCCTTATGTCTGAAACACAGGCTTCTAGCGAGGGCAATTTTGGGGCTTCACCATGTTTCATTGAAATGTACAGCTGTGTGTCATCCGTATAGCAGTGAAAGTTAACATTATGTTTTCGAATAACATCCCCAAGAGATAAAATATATAGTGAAAACAATAGTGGTCCTAAAACGGAACCTTGAGGAACACCGAAATGCACAGTTGATTTGTCAGAGGACAAACCATTCACAGAGACAAACTGATATCTTTCCGACAGGTAAGATCTAAACCAGGCCAGAACTGGTCCGTGTAGACCAATTTGGGTTTCCAGTCTCTCCAAAAGAATGTGGTGATCGATGGTGTCAAAGGCAGCACTAAGGTCTAGTAGCACGAGGACAGATGCAGAGCCTCGGTCTGACGCCATTAAAAGGTCATTTACCACCTTCACAAGTGCAGTCTCAGTGCTATGATGGGGTCTAAAACCAGACTGAAGCATTTCGTATACATTGTTTGTCTTCAGAAAGGCAGTGAATTGCTGCGCAACAGCTTTTTCTAAAATTTTTGAGAGGAATGGAAGATTCGATATAGGCCGATAGTTTTTTATATTTTCCGGGTCAAGGTTTGGCTTTTTTCTACCACATCTCCGGATTCCTACCGCAAGCTCTGAACCTTTACACCGGATCATCGCAGCTGCAATTCGAGTGGCTACTCCTGGCTAACGTCTCTGTCCCGAAGCAAGCACCAGTTAGCCTCGAGCTAGCCTCGAGCTAAGCCCATCTCCCGGCTAGCCGAAGAGATCCACTAGCCAATTCTTGGGCTACAATAACTATTTTGCCAAATGGTCTGGACCCTTTACTGCCGGCACAGAGCCCCGCCGATCCATCACGACTGGTCTGCCGACGTAATCGTCTGAGGTGGTTTCAACAGGCTCTTCCGTTGCGAAGTCGCAGGAGGCCCCGGCCCGCTAGCTGTCTGAATCGCCGTGTCTCCAGCTCGCCTAGCATAGTAGCGACTACTGAATCGGCCCTCTGACTCATCTATTGCTACTCATTGGACGCTATGATCACTCGGCTACACATGCCTCTACCTAATGTCAATATGCCTTGTCTATTGTTGTTTTGGTTAGTGATTATTGTCCTATTTCACTGTAGCGCCCCCAGCCCTGCTCAATATGCCTTAGATAGCCCTTTTGTTCCAACCCCACACCTGCGGTGACCTCACCTGGCTTAACTGGTTCTGCTAGAGACAAAACCTCTCTCCGTCACTCAATGCCTAGGTTTGCCTCCACTGTACTCACATCCTACCATACCCTTGTCTGTACATTATGCCTTGAATCCATTCTTCCACACCCAGAAATATGCTCCTTTTACTCTCTATTCCGAATGCACTAGACGACCAGTTCTTATAGCCTTTAGCTGTACCCTTATCCTAGTCCTCCTCTGTTCCTCTGGTGATGTAGAGGTTAACCCAGGCCATGCAGCCCCCAGCACCACTCCCATTCCCTAGACACTCTCATTTGTTGACTTCTGTAACTGTAAAAGCCTTGGTTTCCTGCATGTTAACATCAGAAGCCTCCTCCCTAAGTTTGTTTTATTCACTGCTTTAGCACACTCCGCCAACCCGGATGTCCTAGCCGTGTCTGAATCCTGGTTTAGGATGGCCACCAAAAATCCTGACATTTCCATCCCCAACTACAACATTTTCCGACAAGATAGAACGGCCAAAGGGGGCGGAGTTGCAATCTACTGCAGAGATAGTTCTGTCATACTATTCAGGTCTGTGCCCAAACAATTTGAGCTTCAGCTTTCCAGAAACAAGGTTCTCGCTGTTGCCACTTGTTATAGACCCCCCTCAGCCCCCAGCTGTGTCCTGGACACCATATGTGAATTGATTGCCCCCATATATCTTCAGAGTTCGTACTGTTAGGTGACCTATACTGGGATATGATTAACACCCCGGCCGTTTTACAATCTAAGCTAGATGCCCTTAATCTCACACAAATCATCAAGGAACCTACCAGGTACAACCCTAAATCCGTAACCATGGGCACCCTCTTAGATATCATCCTGACCAACTTGCCCTCTAAATACACCTCTGCTGTCGTCAACCAGGATCTCAGCGATCACTGCCTCATTGCCTGTATCCGCTATGGGTCCGTGGTCAAACGACCACCTCTCATCACTGTCAAACGCTCCGTAAAACACTTCAGCGAGCAGACCTTTCTAATCGACCTGGCCCGGGTATCCTGGAAGGATATTGACCTCATCCCGTCAGTAGAGGATGCCTGGTTGCTCTTTAAAAATGATTTCCTCACCATCTTACCATCTCACAACATCCTGTGGTGTTCTGCATTAGCATCGAATAGCCCCCGCAATATGCAACTTTTCAGGGAAAGTCAGGAATCAATATACACAGTCAGTTAGGAAAGCTAAGGCTAGCTTTTTTTTTCTTTAAAAAAAAATCTTTTTTTGAAATAAATGTATCCCTTTTTCTCCCCAATTTTCGTGGTATCCAATCGCTAGTAATTACTATCTTGTCTCATCGCTACAACTCCCGTACGGGCTCGGGAGAGACGAAGGTCGAAAGCCATGCGTCCTCCGAAGCACAACCCAACCAAGCCGCACTGCTTCTTAACAAAGCGTGCCTCCAACCCGGAAGCCAGCCGCACCAATGTGTCGGAGGAAACACCGTGTACCTGGCCCCCTTGGTTAGCGCGCACTGCGCCCGGCTCGACACAGGATTCGCTGGAGCGCGATGAGACAAGGATATCTCTACCGGCCAAACCCTCCCTAACCCGGACGACGCTAGGCCAATTGTGCGTCGCCCCACGGACCTCCCGGTCGCGGCCGGCTGCGACAGAGCCTGGGCGCGAACCCAGAGACTCTGGTGGCGCAGCTAGCACTGCGATGCAGTGCCCTAGACTACTGCGCCACCCGGGAGGCAAGGCTAGCTTTTTCAAACAGAAATTTGCATCCTGTAGTACTAATTCCCAAAAGCTTTGCAACACTGTGAAGTCCATGGAGAATAAGAGCACCTCCTCCCAGCTGCTAACTGCACTGAGGCTAGGAATGGGTTTACGTGCTGCTGTGTGTTTTGTTGCTAACCTTACTTTGCTTCCTGCCAACTTAAGGGTTTTTACTTTTTAATTACCGTTTATATTTTTTGTTTTTCCCTCGCTCAACTTTTTTCATTCAACTTTTTCACTCCGGATGCTTTATCTGGACGTGGTTCGTCAGGACCTCCACCAGCCGAAACTAAGTAGTAACATTAAGCCTTCTAATTGCATGATGCCTTCTAATTGCAGTCGCTGTACTCAAAATATACAGGAGAACGATCACCTTATGGCGAGGATGGCTGTGCTGCAAGCCCAGATTCAGACGCAATCGTTAGGCAAGGGTAATTTAAGTGTAGGAAAGGATGAAACAGAGTCTGTGCCACCAGTAAGTATCCCCTCGCACAGTCCCCGCA
The DNA here is from genome assembly GCF_029448725.1 of Salvelinus fontinalis. Taxonomy (NCBI): domain Eukaryota; kingdom Metazoa; phylum Chordata; class Actinopteri; order Salmoniformes; family Salmonidae; genus Salvelinus; species Salvelinus fontinalis. The sequence continues at coordinate 15,226,967 of NC_074699.1, forward strand.
GCCGAACAACTTTCTCATGGATTCTGGAAGGAAATGCTGTAGGAATGCTCAACCGGTGTCGCTCATTCTGCCGACAGAAACTTTCAACAGGTTCTTCCCATTAAGCAGCGAGTCGGAATCAGAGGCCTTCTCTGGTCTCTACTCGTCCCGTTACGGGGTCTGAGACGCCGAGCGAACATAGCGCTCAGCGTGTAAATCAACTAGGAAGATGTGCCACCATCGAGTAATTGTCTCTGCCTCCCTCCCAGTTAGAGGGAGTGATGAGCTCTACAGCAGAGTCTCACAACTCAATCGCTGTTGAAAACTGTTTTCTGCCCCTCCCAAAAGATAGAATTTGTAGATATTTGGCCCTCTTACTGGGACTCACCCACAAACAGGACCAAGCCTGGCCTGTTGAGGAGTGATGGACTTCATCCTAGCTGGAGGGGTGCTCTCATCTTATCTACGAATATAGACAGGGCTCTAACTCCCCTAGCTCCACAATGAGATAGGGTGCAGGCCAGACAGCAGGCTGTTAGCCAGCCTGCCAGCTTAGTGGAGTCTGTCACTACCACAGTCAGTGTAGTCAGCTCAGCTATCCCCATTGAGGCCGTGTCTGTGCCTCGACCTAGGTTGGGCAAAACTAAACATGGCGGTGTTCGCCTTAGCAATCTCACTGGAATAAAGACCTCCTCCATTCCTGACATTATTGAAAGAGATTGTGATACCTCACATCTCAAAATAGGGCTACTTAATGTTAGATCCCTCACTTCCAAGGCAGTTATAGTCAATGAAGTAATCACTTATCATAATCTTGATGTGATTGGCCTGACTGAAACATGGCTTAAGCCTGATGAATTTACTATGTTAAATGAGGCCTCATCTCCTGGTTACACTAGTGACCATATCCCCCGTGCATCCCGCAAATGAGGTTTTGCTAACATTTATGATAGCAAATTTCAATTTACAAAAACCCCCAGACGTTTTCATCTTTTGAGCATCTAGTCATGAAATCTATGCAGCCCACTCAATCACTTTTTATAGCTACTGTTTACAGACCTCCTGGGCCATATACAGCGTTCCTCACTGAGTTCCCTGAATTCCTATAGGACCTTGTAGTCATGGCAGATAATATTCAAATTTTTGGTGACTTTAACATTCACATGGAAAAGTCCACAGACCATCTCCAAAAGGCTTTCGGAGCCATCGTCGACTCAGTGGGTTTTGTCCAACATGTCTCCGGACCTACTCACTGCCACAGTCATACTCTGGATCTAGTTTTGTCCCATGGAATAAATGTTGTGGATCTTAATGTTTTTCCTCATAATCCTGGACTATCGGACCACCATTTTATTACGTTTGGAATCGCAACAAGTAATCTGCTCAGACCCCAAACAAGGATCATCAAAAGTCATATTATAAATTCTCGGACAACCCAAAGATTCCTAGATGCCCTTCCAGACTACCTCCGCCTACACAAGGACGTCAAAGTACAAAAATCAGTTAACCACCAAACTGAGGAACTCAATTTAACCTTGCGCAATACCCTAGATGCAGTCACACCCCTAAACACAAAAAACATTTGTCATAAGAAACTAGTTCCCTGGTATACAGAAAATACTCGAGCTCTGAAGCAAGCTTCCAGAAAATTGGAACGGAAATGGTGCTACAACAAACTGGAAGTCCTCCGACTAGCTTGGAAAGACAGTACCGTGCAGTATCGAAGACCCCTCACTGCTGCTCGATCATCCTATTTTTCCAACTGAAAATCCAAAATGTATTTTTGATGCTGTCACAAAGCTCACTAAAAAGCAGCATTCCCCAAGAGAGGATGGCTTTCACTTCAGCAGTGATACATTCAGGAACTTCTTTGAGGAAAAGATCATGATCATTAGAAAGCAAATTATGGATTCCTATTTAAATCTGCGTATTCCTCCAAAGCTCAGTTGTCCTGAGTCTGAACAACTCTGATGGGACCTAGGATCAAGGGAGACACTCAAGTGTTTTAGTACTATATCTCTTGACACATTGATGAAAATAATCATGGCCTCTAAACCTTCAAGCTGCATACTGGACCCTATTCCAACTAAACTACTGAAAGAGCTGCTTCCTGTGCTTGGCCCTCCTATGTTGAACATAATAAATGGCTTTCTATCCACCGGATGTGTACCAAACTCACTAAAAGTGACAGTAATAAAGCCTCTCTTGAAAAAGCCAAACCTTGACCCAGAAAATATTTTAAAAAACTATCGGCCTATATCGAATCTCCCATTCCTTTAAAACAAAAATGAAAAAGCTGTTGTGCAGCAACTGTCACGCCCTGGCCTTAGTATTCTTTGTTTTCTTTATTATTTTAGTTAGGTCAGGGTGTGACATGGGGAATGTTTTTGTTTTGTTGGTTTTGGGTGTTGTTTATGGTAAAGGGGTTGTTGTATAGTATATGGGTTTGTGTGGAGTACATGTTTCTAGTGTTGTCTATGTATGTTTAGTTGTCTAGGAGAGTCTATGGTTACCTGAATGAGTTCCCAATTAGAGACAGCTGATTTCGGTTGTCTCTGATTGGGAGCCTTATTTAGGGTAGCCATAGGCTCTCATTGGTTGTGGGTAATTGTCTATGTAGAACGTTTGTAGCCTGTATGTATGTGCACAACGTTTGTAGCTTCACGGTCGTTTTGTTGTTTTGTTCGTTATGTTAAAGTGTTTCGTGTCGTGTTTATTTTTCGTCATCTTTATAATAAAAGAAGATGGCTTATTTTCCAAGTGCTGCGTTTTGGTCCGTCAATCCACCACACGATCATGACAGAATTACCCACCATCGGACCAAGCGGCATGGAAAGCGGCAACAGGACCTACCTACACAGGATTCATGGACATGGGAGGAGATACTGGATGGTAAGGGGCCGTGGGCACAACCTGGAGAATATCGCCTTCCTCGTGAAGAGCTGGAGGCAGCTAAAGCCGAGAGGAGGCGATATGAGGAGGCAGCACGGAGACAAGGCTGGAAACCCGTGAGTACAACCCAAAAATTTCTTGGGGGGGGCCTTAAAGGGAGTGTGGCGAAGTCAGGTAGGAAACCTGCGCCTACTCCCTGTACTTACCGTGGAGAGCGGGAGTACGGGCAGACACCGTGTTACGCAGTAGAGCGCACGGTGTCTCCTGTACGCGTGCATAGCCCGGTTCGGTACATTTCAGCTCCACGTATCGGCCGGGCTAGACTGAGCGTTGAGCCGTATGTCATGAAGCCGGCCCAACGCATCTGGTCACCAGTGCGTCTCCTCGGGCCGGCGTACATGGCACCAGCCTTACGCATGGTGTCCCCGGTTCGCCTACATAGGCCGGTGCGGGTTATTCCACCTCCCCGCACCGGTCAGGCGACGGGGAGCATACAACCAGGTAAGGTTGGGCAGGCTCGGCGTTCAAGGGAGCCAGTACGCCTGCACGGTCCGGTATTTCCGGCGCCACCTCCCCGCCCCAACCCAGTACCACCAGTGCCTCCTCCACGCACTAGCTATATGGTGCGTGTCTCCAGCCCTTTACCACCAGTGTCTAAACCACGCACCAAGCCTCCTGTGTGTCCCCAGAGTCCTGTGCGTCCTGTTGCTGCTCCCCGCACTAGCCCTGAGATGCGTGTCCCCAGCCCGGTGCCACCAGTCCCGGCACCACGCACCAGGCCTACAGTGCGCCTCAGCCGGCAGGAGTCTGCCGTCTGCACAGCGATGACTGAACTGCCCGTCTCCCCAGCGCCATCTGAGCCATCCGTCTCCCCAGCGCCATCTGAGCCATCCGTCTCCCCAGCGCCATCTGAGCCATCCGTCTGCCATGAGCCTGCAAAGCCGCCCGTCTGCCATGAGCCTGCAAAGCCGCCCGTCTGCCATGAGCCAACTGAGCCGCCAGCCAGACAGGAGCCGCTAGAGCCGCCAGCCAGACAGGAGCCGCTAGAGCCGTCCGTCAGACAGGATCTGCCAGAGCCGTCCGTCAGACAGGATCTGCCAGAGCCGCCAACCAGACAGGATCTGCCAGAGCCGCCAACCAGACAGGATCTGCCAGAGCCGCCAACCAGACAGGAGCAGCCAGATCAGTCAGCCAGCCATGAGCAGCCAGATCAGTCAGCCAGCCATGAGCAGCCAGATCCGTCAGCCAGCCATGAGCAGCCAGATCCGTCAGCCAGCCATGAGCAGCCAGATCCGTCAGCTAGCCATGAGCAGCCAGATCCGTCAGCTAGCCATGAGCAGCCAGATCCGTCAGCTAGCCATGAGCAGCCAGATCCGTCAGCTAGCCATGAGCAGCCAGATCCGTCAGCTAGCCATGAGCAGCCAGATCCGTCAGCTAGCCATGAGCAGCCAGATCCGTCAGCTAGCCATGAGCAGCCAGATCCGTCAGCTAGCCATGAGCAGCCAGATCCGTCAGCTAGCCATGAGCAGCCAGATCCGTCAGCTAGCCATGAGCAGCCAGATCCGTCAGCTAGCCATGAGCAGCCAGATCCGTCAGCTAGCCATGAGCAGCCAGATCCGTCAGCTAGCCATGAGCAGCCAGATCCGTCAGTCAGCCATGAGCAGCCAGATCCGTCAGCCAGCCATGAGCAGCCAGATCCGTCAGCCAGCCATGAGCAGCCAGATCCGTCAGCCAGCCATGAGCAGCCAGATCTGTCAGCCAGCCATGGGCCGTCCCTCAGTCCGGAGCTGCAGTTCCTCAGTCCGGAGCTGCCATTCCTCAGTCCGGAGCTGCCCCTTACCCTGGTGCTGCCCCTTACCCTGGTGCTGCCCCTTACCCTGGTGCTGCCCCTTACCCTGGTACTACCCCTGACCCTGGTACTACCCCTGACCCTGGTACTGCCCCTTACCCTGGTACTGGCCCTTAGTTCGGAGCTGCCCCTTAGTCCGGAACTGCCCCTTAATGCAATGGGGTTAATGTGGAGGGGGGTCGTTTGGAGGAAGCCTAGGAGGTGGTTAGGTACTGTGGTGACGTGGGGACCGCGACCAGAGCCGGAGCCGCCACCGTGGATGGAAGCCCACCCAGACCCTCCCCTAGACTGTGTATGGTGCGCCCGGAGTTCGCGCCTCAAGGGGGGGGTTATGTCACGCCCTGGCCTTAGTATTCTTTGTTTTCTTTATTATTTTAGTTAGGTCAGGGTGTGACATGGGGAATGTTTTTGTTTTGTTGGTTTTGGGTGTTGTTTATGGTAAAGGGGTTGTTGTATAGTATATGGGTTTGTGTGGAGTACATGTTTCTAGTGTTGTCTATGTATGTTTAGTTGTCTAGGAGAGTCTATGGTTACCTGAATGAGTTCCCAATTAGAGACAGCTGATTTCGGTTGTCTCTGATTGGGAGCCTTATTTAGGGTAGCCATAGGCTCTCATTGGTTGTGGGTAATTGTCTATGTAGAACGTTTGTAGCCTGTATGTATGTGCACAACGTTTGTAGCTTCACGGTCGTTTTGTTGTTTTGTTCGTTATGTTAAAGTGTTTCGTGTCGTGTTTATTTTTCGTCATCTTTATAATAAAAGAAGATGGCTTATTTTCCAAGTGCTGCGTTTTGGTCCGTCAATCCACCACACGATCATGACAGCAACTCACTGCCTTCCTGGAGACAAACAATGTATACGAAACGCTTCAGTCTGGTTTTAGACGCCATCATAGCACTGAGACTGCATTTGTGAAGGTGGAAAATTACCTTTTATTTAAGTCAGAACGAGGCTCTGCATCTGTCCTCGTGCTCCTAGACCGTAGTGTTGCTTTTGATACCATCGATCACCACATTATTTTGGAGAGAATGGAAACCCAAATTGGTCTACACTGACAAGTTCTGGCCTGGTTAAGATCTTATCTGACGAAATCTGTGGATGGTTTGTCCTCTGACAAATCAACTGTAAATTTCGGTGTTCCTCAAGGCTCCGTTTTAGAACCACTATTGTTATCACTATATATTTTACCTCTTGGTGATGTCATTCGGAAACATAATGTTAACTGCTATGCGGACAATACACAGCTGTACATTTCAATGAAACATGGTGAAGCCCCAAAATTGCCCTCCCTGGAAGCCTGTGTTAAAGACATAAGGAAGTTGATGGCTGCAAATGTTCTACTTTTAAACTCGGACAAAATAGAGATGATTATTCTAGGTCCGAAGAGACAAAGAGATCTTCTGTTGAATCTGACAATTAATCTTGATGGTTGTACAGTCGTCTCAAATAAAACTGTGAAGGACCTCGGCGTTACTCTGGACCCTGATCTCTCTTTTGATGAACATATCAACACTGTTTCAAGGACAGCTTTTTTCCAAGTTTTCAGCCATCCACTTCCTTATGTCTGAAACACAGGCTTCTAGCGAGGGCAATTTTGGGGCTTCACCATGTTTCATTGAAATGTACAGCTGTGTGTCATCCGCATAGCAGTGAAAGTTAACATTATGTTTTCGAATAACATCCCCAAGAGGTAAAATATATAGTGAAAACAATAGTGGTCCTAAAACGGAACCTTGAGGAACACCGAAATGTACAGTTGATTTGTCAGAGGACAGACCATTCACAGAGACAAACTGATATCTTTCCGACAGGTAAGATCTAAACCAGGCCAGAACTTGTCCGTGTAGACCAATTTGGGTTTCCAGTCTCTCCAAAAGAATGTGGTGATCGATGGTGTCAAAGGTAGCACTAAGGTCTAGTAGTAGTTCATCAAGAGAGGCTTTATCACTGCCACTTTTAGTGAGTTTGGTACACATCCGGTGGATAGAGAGCTGTTTATTATGTTCAACATAGGAGGGCCAAGCACAGGAAGCAGCTCCTTCAGCAGTTTAGTAGGAATAGGATCCAGTATGCAGCTTGAAGGTTTAGAGGCCATGATTATTTTCATCATTGTGTCAAGAGATATAGTACTAAAACACTTAAGTGTCTCTCCCGATCCCAGGCCCTCGCAGAGCTGTGCAGATCCAGGACAGCTAAGCCCTGGAGGAATACGCAGATTCAAAGAGGAGTCCGTAATTTGCTTTCTAATGGTCATGATCTTTTCCTCAAAGAAGTTCATGAATTTATTACTGCTGAAGGGAAAGCCATCCTCTCTTGGGGAATGCTGTTTTTTAGTTAGCTTTGCAACAGTATCAAAAATAAATTTTGGATTGTTCTTATTTTCCTCGATTAAGTTGGAAAAGTAGGATGATCGAGCAGCAGTGAGGGCTCTTCGGTACTGCACGGTACTGTCTTTCCAAGCTAGTCGGAAGACTTCCAGTTTTGTGTGGCGCCATTTCCGTTCCAATTTCCTGGAAGCTTGCTTCAAAGCTCGGGTATTTTCTGTATACCAGGGAGCTAGTTTCTTATGACAAATGTTTTTCGTTTTTAGGGGTGCAACTGCATCTAGGGTATTGCGCAAGGTTAAATTGAGTTCCTCAGTTAAGTGGTTAACTGATTTTTGTCCTCTGACGTCCTTGGGTAGGCAAAAGGAGTCTGGAAGGGCATCAAGGAATTTTTGTGTTGTCTGAGAATTTATAGCACGACTTTTGATGCTCCTTGGTTGGGGTCTGAGCAGATTATTTGTTGCGATTGCAAACGTAATAAAATGGTGGTCCGATAGTCCAGGATTATGTGGAAAAACATTAAGATCTACAACATTTATTCCATGGGACAAAACAAGGTCCAGAGTATGACTGTGGCAGTGAGTAGGTCCAGAGACATGTTGGACAAAACCCACTGAGTCGATGATGGCTCCGAAAGACTTTTGGAGTGGGTCTGTGGACTTCTCCATGTGAATATTAAAATCACCAAAAATTAGAATATGATCTGCTATGACTACAAGGTCTGATAGGAATTCAGGAAACTCAGAGAGGAACGCTGTATATGGCCCAGGAGGCCTGTAAACAGTAGCTATAAAAAGTGATTGAGTAGGCTGCATAGATTTCATGACTAGAAGCTCAAAAGACGAAAACGCCATTTTTTTTTTTTGTAAATTGAAATTTGCTATCGTAGATGTTAGCAACACCTCCGCCTTTGCGGGATGCACGGGGGATATGGTCACTAGTGTAACCAGGAGGTGAGGCCTCATTTAACACAGTAAATTCATCAGGCTTAAGCCATGTTTCAGTCAGGCCAATCACATCAAGATTATGATCAGTGATTAGTTCATTGACTATGACTGCCTTTGAAGTGAGGGATCTAACATTAAGTAACCCTATTTTGAGATGTGAGGTATCACGATCTCTTTCAATAATGGCAGGAATGGAGGAGGTCTTTATCCTAATAAGATTGCTAAGGCGAACACCGCCATGTTTAGTTTTGCCCAACCTAGGTCGAGGCACAGACACAGTCTCAATGGGTATGGCTGAGCTGACTACACTGACTGTGCTATTGGCAGACTCCACTAAGCTGGCAGGTTGGCTAACAGCCTGCTGCCTTGGCCATGTTCTGTTATAATCTCCACCCGGGACAGCCAGAAGAGGACTGGCCACCCCTCATAGCCTGGTTCCTCTCTAGGTTTCTTCCTAAGTTCTGGCCTTTCTAGGGAGTTTTCCCTAGCCACCGTGGTTCTACACCTGCATTGCTTGCTGTTTGGGGTTTTAGGCTGGGTTTCTGTACAGCACTTTGTGACATCAGCTGATGTAAGAAGGGCTTCATAAATACATTTGATTGATTGATTGATTGATAGGAAACACTGTCACCACCAATAAATCTACGATAAATCTACAATATATCGATAATTTCAATAAGCATTTTTCTACGGCTGGACATGCTTTCCACCTGGCTACCACTACCTCGGCCAAAAGCTCTGCACCCCTTGCAGCAACTTGCCCAAGCCCCACCGCGCTTCTCCTTCACTCAACTCCAGACAGTTGATGTTCTGAAAGAGCTGCAAAGTCTGGATCCCTACAAATCAGCTGGGCTAGACAATCTGGACCCTCTCTTTCTAAAATTATCTGCCGAAATTGTTACAACCCCTATTACTAGCCTGTTCAACCTCTCTTTTGTATCATCTGAGATCCCCAAAGATTGGAAAGCTGCCGCGGTCATCCCCCTCTTCAAAGGGGGAGACACTCTAGACCCAAACTGTTATAGACCTATATCCATCCATTTCGAATCCCACCGTACCTTCTCCACTATGCAATATGGTTTCAGAGCTGGTCATGGGTGCACCTCATTCACGCTCAAGGTCCTAAATGATATCATAACCGTTCATCGATAAAAGACAGTACTGTGCAGCCGTCTTCATTGCCCTGGCCAAGGCTTTCGACTCTGTCAATCACCGCATTCTTATTGGTAGACTCAATAGCCTTAGTTTCTCAAATGACTGCCTCACCTGGATCATCAACTACTTCTCTGATAGAGTTCAGTGTGTCAAATCGGAGGGCCTGTTGTCCAGACCTCTGGCAGTCTCTATGGGGGTGCACACAGGGTTCAATTCTCGGGCCGACTCTTTTCTCTGTATACATCAATGATGTCGCTCTTGCTGCTGGTGATTCTCTGATCCACCTCTACGCAGACGACACCATTCTGTATACATCTATCCCTTCTTTGGACACTGTGTTAACAAACCTCCAACAAGCTCCAATTCCATACAACACTCCTTTCGTGGCCTCCAACTGATTTTAAATGCTAGTAAAACTAAATGCATGCTCTTCAACCGATTGCTGCCCGCACCCACCCGCCCAACTAATATCACTACTCTGGACGGTTCTGACTTAGAATATGTGGACAACTACAAATACCTAGGTGTCTGGTTAGACTGTAAACTCTCCTTCCAGACTCACATTAAGCATCTCCAATCCAAAATTAAATCTAGAATCGGAATCCTATTTCGCAAAACAAAGCCGCCTCCACTCATGCTGCCAAACATACCCTCTTAAAACAGATTATCCTACCAATCCTTGACTTCGGCGATGTCATTTACAAAATAGCCTCCAACACTCTACTCAGAAAAGAGGATGCAGTCTATCACAGTGCCATCCATTTTGTCACCAAAGCCCCATATACTACCCACCACTGCGACCTGTATGCTCTCGTTGGCTAGCCCTCGCTACATATTCGTCGCCAAACCCACTGGCTCCAGGTCATCTATAAGTCTTTGCTAGGTAAAGCGCCGCCTTATCTCAGCTCACTGGTCACCATAGCAACACCTACCCGTAGCAAGCGCTCCAGCAGGTATATTTCACTGGTCATCCCCAAAGCCAACACTTCCTTTGGCCACATTTCCTTCCAGTTGTCTGCTGCCAATGGCTGGAATGAATTGCAAAAATCATTGAAGTTGGAGACTTATTTCTCCCTCTCTAACTTTAAGCATCAGCTGTCTGAGCAGCTTACCGATCACTGTACCTGTACACAGCCAATCTGTAAATAGCACACCCAAATACCTCATCCCCATATTGTTATTTATCTTCTTGCTCTTTTGCACCCCAGTATCTCTATTTGCACATCATCATCTGCACATCTATCACTTCAGTGTTAATGCTAAATTGTAATTATTTCGCCTCTATGGCCTATTTATTGCCTTACCTCCCTACTCTTCTACATTTGCACACACTGTACATAGAGCTTTCTGTTGTGTTATTGACTGTACGTTTATTTATGTGTAACTCTGTGTTGTTGTTTTTGTCGCACTGCTTTGCTTTATCTTTGCCAGATTGCAGTTGTAGATGAGAACTTGTTCTCAATTGGCCTACCTGGTAAAATAAAGGTGAAATAAAATAAAAATACAAGTATTGCAGAATTGGGGCATAAAAAAGGAAGTCACTGGGCCCCCCGAGTGGCACAGCAGTCTAAGGCACTGAGTTCGATCCCAGGCTGTGTCACATCTGGCCATAACTGGGAGTCCCATAGGGTGGCACACAATTGGCCCAGCATTATACAGCATGACTGTGAATCCGTGTATCAGAGTGCATATGCTGTCACAATAATTACTCTATTTTCCACACCATCCCTCTTTCTTCTGTCTTGCAGGGAAAAAGCTGTGAATGAAGTCTCTCTCTCTCTCAGCTTTAACTTCAAAGAGGATGGTGAATGTGCAGAGAAACTGAGCTCTCTTATGTCAGCCATGTTTGGTATGTGAGAAACTGGAGGAATATGGTTTTGCTGAGAATAAGAGAATCACTTTCTGCACAATCAACTCTTTTCCATCCTGTGGGACCTGGAATTTTACTCTCTTCCTCTGCATCACTGGACACCACAACTGTCAGCTGTGCTTTACTTACAAACACACAGCAGGGGAGGACTATAAACAAGTAAATCAAATAACAGTAGACCTGCGTTATATGGAATGTTGATCTCTGTGCTTTTCCTAGTTAATTGCATGCAATATAAATTTTGTCCAAACGTGGCGCTATATATTAACTTTTTAGAAAGTTCACTGTAGCCTCAGTGCAATTGCTTCATTCACTGTGTAGACAGACATACAGTCGACAACACAATACTGTTTCTAGGGGCCGAGGTTAATCTGAGGCAATATCTTTTAAAGTCTATAAAGTATGAGGGTATGAAAACCAGCCAAGAATACACCATATCTGGTACTGAAACATTCTCAATGGTGCTGTGTTCACATTAGAAAACCATGAAATGACTCAGTGCCCCTATCTAGTATGATGAGGGATAACCAGTAAAATCTGAGTCACAAGGATTCGTATGTAATGAGGAACAATACTCCAATTACATATTCAGGGTTAAAATTCAACTTGAAACATAAATTTTTATCTGACCGTTAAGGATGACTTAAACACATTTCTACACATTTCACTGTCATATGAGAACGGAAATAATCAAATCAGATACATGCCTGATCACACCGATATGATTGGGAGGAAATTCTGAGGGGATGCAAGAGGAGGAGGTCAGAGGTGATACACACTGACCAAAAATAAATTAAATCCCAGCTGAGTCAGAAATAATATTTTTATTAAGACACAAAGACTGATAAATTATTCTGCCTCCCCATCCCCCTCTTCCCCATGTGACTTCCTGTAAAACAGACAAAAAATAGCATTTTTGGCAAATTTGCATTTTCACAAGTGAAATATCTTTTTTCAAATGTTGAGCTTAAATTTTTACACGTGAAACCATATTTTCATATGCATTACATTTGTCACGTGAGGAGAATAACTTGTAAAAAAAATGGTAATCGTCAAATGCTTTGTAAACAACAGGTGTACACTAACAGTGAAATGCTTACTTACGGGCCCTTCCCAACAATGCAGACAGAAAGAAAATGGAGAAATAACGGAAAAGTAATAATACACAATGAGTAACAATAACTTTGCTATATACACAGGATACCAGTACCGAGTCGAAGTGCAGGGGTACGAGGTAATTGAGGAAGATACAGTATGTACATATAACTAGGAATAAAGTGACTAGGCAACAGGATAGATAATAAACAGTAGCAGCAGTGTACAGTATGTGATGAGTCAAAAAGTGTCATTGCAGATAGTCTGAGTAGCTATTTTGTTAATTGACAGGGAGCTCAGCCCCAGTGACATACTGGGCCATGCGCACTACCTTCTGTAGCGCCTTATGGTCAGATGCCAAGCAGTTGCCATACCAAGAAATCATGCAGCCAGTCAAGATGCTCTCAATATTGCAGCTGTACAACTCTGAAGGCCCATGCCAAATCTTTTCAGCTTCCTGAAGAAAAAAATCTGTATTTATTGTCACATACACCAGATAGGTGCATGTGTTGTTTTACAGGGTAAGCCATAGAATTATGGCAGCCTGGAGAAAGTTGGGGTTTAGTGCCTTGCTCAAGGGCACATCGACAGATGTTTTACTCTAGTGATTGAGTTACTTTTGTGCCATTAATATCAAGCAAAACCACAGTAGTCGAACACAAAATTATTAGTATTGCAAACAAAAATTATGATATTGAAAGAAACATAAACCCTAAAGTATTGATAGCAACAACAAAAAAATTGCAAGGATTTCATTTTTAAATGCCAGAGCAAATTCATTGTAGCTCAAAAAAAAAAATGTCAGGGTTCAACGCAATTAAATTAAACACGTTCCTCTTTCCTGCAATTTTCCCTATCTTTGGTTATGTTACCCTGGCCTTTGCTTTTGCTGCCTTTTTCCAGGTGTAAGTTCTGGGATATTCATTCCATCAACATAGCACCCTGCATCCCACTGCTGGTTTGCCTCTGAAGCTAAGCAGGGTCGTCCCTGGATGGGACACCAGCTGTAGTTGGAAGTGGTCAAAAATAATAACAATAATAAAACAAATGTGTGGAAATATCGTGGGAATTTCTTTTTCACATGAGGAAAAATTAACATGTGAAACTTCACAAACTTCTTAAACCACAGCTGTGTTCGAATACTCATACGAACCGCACTAAACATACTATTTGTGACGTGAATTGAGAATATAGTATGCTTATGTCATACTAAATTCGCCAAATTATGAAGTATACACGCAGAGGACACCATTTCCGTACTTTAGGGTCCATAATGCAATTCTTCAGGAAATGGGAGTGGCTTCACATCGTTTCCAGATTTGAAGAAAATGGCGGAAAATATGCAGTCGAAGTACAACGAGGGCGGATACAAATTCATTGCTTTAACTAATTCTGACGAATGTTAAGAAAAGGTTGAGCAATGTAATAAAGTAATGACTTTTCAAATAAGTTACCTTACGTGTTATGTTGGCTGACAATTTGTTAGCTATGCTGTCCTTACAAACTAGATAGTGTATCATTACAACAGTATGTGCCGGTATGTTGTTAGCTCGCTACCTAACGTTAGTTGGCTACTTATACATCAAACTTGCCAGTATATTAACTATAGGCTATCTAACTAACTACCCAACGTTTATTGACTTGATTATTCACGTCATTCTTAGCTTAGCTAAATGGTATAGTCGTTGTGCGTTCTCAATGGACATTCGGGTGCTTTCGTAAATTTGCTCTGGCTATCTACTTTGATTTCAGAGCACTCTTGTCTGAGTGTACTAGAGCACAGAATAATGAATTTACGAGCGCTCAACACCCGGCTAAAAAGCGTAATTAACAGCACAGTTACGGTCACCAACGCTCTGGATAACATGAAAACTGCCTAACCAGCTCTGCTAGGGCGATTAAAATTGTCAGAGTGGTCTCATTTGTGTCTGGAAGGAGCTAGCAAGCTTGGGTGCTTGACTGCTGTTGTGAGGTCAGAACGCTCAAATCAACCCTACTCCTCGTCCCGAGCTTCCAGTGTGCGCTCCGAGAGCAAAACACTCTGCATTTACAAACTAACAATCTGACAAAGCTCTGAATTTACGAGCGCACTCTGGCAATCCAGATTGAAAATGTCTAACTAGTAATTTGTTATGCTAACTAGCTAACAAGAGGTTGCATAGCAACAGCATCAACTTCCGGTAGACAGCCTAAGAGCTAGTACGCACAACTGAAAGCATACTGTTCGTTGACAGTATACTAAAATGAACTAATAATATATAGTATGTAGCATATACTCATTACGTATGTAGTATGGGTATTTGAATACAGCTCACATGTTTTTTTGTAAGGGGTGTCAGGATCCATATCAAGTAAGGCCAGGGAAAAACAGCAGATAATTGAACAGTTAAGCACAGAATTGAATGTTTTTCATATAACCTAACTAAACAGCATACTACAGTGAGGCAGCTGGGAAAGATGAGGAAATGAGTTCAGTGAGTGAGTGAGTAAGTATGGAGTGATATAATGGAAACCTTTGCATGTTTACTCTGTAATCATGTAGACTCTCTTACAAGCAACAGAGCTGGTCTCCACACGTTCTTACAACTTCCCCGAGTTCGATGGTTCTGAAATATACACACTACTCAGTAGCCATAAACCATAGCATTGGGATGTATTACTCCTTTATCAAAATGACCAAAGTACAATCCTATCAATATGGCAATTTTGTGAGATTTGTTTTTTTATGATACAGTACTCCAGTAAAAGTGATACAGTCATTCAATGGCTAAACAAGCTCTATCTATATGGCAATGGTTGTAAAGAGGCAGCTCAGTGGCTTACTGACTGCTGAGAGAGAGTCTGGGGGAGGAGCAATGCTGACTAGCTGGTCCCTGGGCACACTCGTCGCCTTGGTGACAGGACACAGCAGATGAGGACCTTATGCAATCGCAGGGTCGTTCAGTGTCCTAGTGAGTCCCTATGTTCAGTTAAAATCGTTTTAATAATGCAGGGGACAAGGTCCATCTGTGGTTGTCTTTGTCAGCCCAATCCAAACCCCTGCCATCTGTCTACAGTATTGTGAGAGATGCCACTGACCACACAGTCAGTCAGCTACAATGTTGCTTGTGGGCAGACACAGAAAGAAGATTAGATGCTGGCTACTGCCTCAGGACAGAACTTCTCAACAGGAGATGGTGGGGAAGGGGGAAGAACATTTGTTATTCTGCTTTTTAAATAAGATAACAGCAGCGGAAGAATGGGAGATAAAAAAAAGTAGGCTACCCACTGAAAACATCAAACTACCTATCTTTGAAAATTGTGTGGGTGATATGCACATTCCAAATTATTAAACCGGTGCTTGGGAGCATGTTGGAGCAGAAATTAGGATTGTCTTTCCTTATTCAAATGTTATATCATACCAGACAAATACAGTTGAAGTCGGAAGTTTACATACACTTAGGTTGGAGTCATTCAAATTCATTTTCAACCACTCCACAAATTTCTTGTTAACAAACTATAGTTTTGGCAAGTCGGTTAGAAACTATAGTACTTGTGCATGACACGAGTAATTTTTCAAACGATTGTTTACAGACAGATTATTTCACTGTATCACAATTCCAGTGGGTCAGAAGTTTACATACACTAAGTTGACTGTGCCTTTAAACAGCTTGAAAAATTACAGAAAATTATATCATAGCTTTAGAAGCTTCAGATAGGCTAATTGACATCATTTGAGTCAATTGGAGGTGTACCTGTGTATGTATTTCAAGGCCTACCTTCAAACTCAGTGCATCTTTGCTTGACATCATGAGAAAATAAAAAACAACAGCAAAGGACCTTGTGAAGATGCTGGAGGAAACAGGTACAAACGTATCTTTATCCACAGTAAAATGAGTCCTACATCAACATAACCTGAAAGGCCGCTCAGCAAGGAAGAAGCCACTGCTCCAAAACCGCTATAAAAAAGCCAGACTACGGTTCGCATCTGCACATGGGTACAAAGATCGTACTTTTTGAAGAAATCTTTTTGCAAAAAGGTTTTCTAATGATCAATTAGCCTTTTAAAATTATAAACTTGGATTAGCTAACACAATGTGCCATTGGAAAACAGGAGTGAAGGTTGCTGATAATGGGCCTCTGTACGCCTATGTAGATATTGCATTAAAAATCAGCCGTTTCCAGCTACAATAGTCATTTACAACATTAACAATGTCTACACTGTATTTATGATCAATTTGATGTTAATTTAATGGACAAAAAATGTGCTTTTCTTTCAAATACGAGGACGTTTCTAAGTGACCCTGTCACGACTTCTGCCGAAGTCGTTGCCTCTCCTTGTTCGGGCGGTGCACGGCGGTCGACGTCACCGGTCTTCTAGCCATCATTGATACATTTTTAATTTTCCATTGGTTTTGTCTTGTTTTCCCACACACCTGGTTTCAATCCCATTCATTACCTGTTGTGTATTTAACCCTCTGTTTCCCCTCATGTCTTTGTCAGAGATTGTTTTATGTCAGTGTTGTTTCTGGTTGTATAGGTGCGCGACGGGTCCTCGTACACATGTTTATTTTATGTATGTACATATTAGTGTTTGGAGCATGTTAAGTGGACATTTATTAAAAGACTCCATTTACACTCCGTTTGACTCTCCTGCGCCTGACCTCCCTGCCACCTATACACACGACTCTGACAGAATCTCTGACCAAAAATATGAAGTCAGCAGGAGACACTTCGCTCATCGAGGTAGAGGAACGAGTCATAGAACAAGCGGAGGAGATTGACAGTCTGAGCGCCGCCATGGATCGCATTGTCCAAAATATGGACTGCTGAGAGAGACAGGGAGTTTCTCCAGCGCCTCCACAACCGGGATTTCCTTTGAGCGCTTTTTCTCCTCCTGAACCTAACAAGATCCATTTATCCCTACCCACGGGATACAACGGAGATACTGCCAGCTGCCGGGGTTTTCTCCTTAAACTGAACTTGTATCTGGCCACGGTCTCCCCAGTACCATCGGACCATGAGAAGAGTTGCGCCCTCGTCTCGTGCCTCACCGGGAAAGCCCTGGAGTGGGCCAGCGCTGTGTGTAGAGAGGAGGATGCGCCGTTGGACCATTTTGAGGAGTTCACCAGCCATTTCAGGACAGTATTCGACCACCCACCCGAAGGCAGAGAGGCGGGTGAGCGCCTCTATCATCTGAGGCAGGAGATGAGGAGTGCACAGGAGTTTGCTTTGGAGTTTAGGACCCTGGCTGCCGGCGCTGGATGGAGCGACAGGGCCCTGATCGACCATTACCGTTGTAGTCAACGCGAGGACGTCCGTCGGGAGCTGGCCTGTAGAGACACCACCCTCACCTTTGACCAGCTGGTGGACATGTCCATCAGGCTGGATAACATGCTGGCTACTCGTGGACGTCTAGATCTGGTTGTTCCATCCTCCCGCACCCTCTCTCCCGAACCAATGGAATTGGGAGGGATGGTGCGCAGGGAGACCGGAGGGGGTTCCCGCTCGAGCACCATCTATGGTCGCAGAGGGCACACTGCTGATCGGTGCCGGGTTGGTTCCTCTGGGAATAGAGAAGGTAGGCAGGGTACTCTGGCATCACCCTAGGTGAGTAGGCACCATTCTCATCCAGAGCCCTCTGTTGCACTAATGTTTGTCTCTGTCACTTTTCCTGATTTTTCCCTGCATTCCCAGTATAAGGCGCTAGTAGATTCAGGCGCGGCTGGGAATTTCATTTATAAAAGTTTAGCTCATAGTTTAGGGATCCCTATTGTTTCTGTGGATATGCCTTTCCCTATTCATGCCTTAGATAGTCGACCATTAGGGTCAGGGTTTATCAGGGAGGTCACCGCGCCTTTGTGTATGATAACGCAGGAGGGGCACAAGGAGAAGATTAGTCTTTTCCTTATTGATTCTCCTGCGTATTCTGTGGTGCTAGGCCTACCCTGGTTAGCTTGTTATAACCCCACTGTTTCTTGGCACAGAGGGCTCTCACGGGGTGGTCGCGAGAGTGCTCAGGTAGGTGTTTAGGGGTTTCCGTTGGTGCTACTACGGTGGAAAGTCCAGACCAGGTCTCCACCATGCGCATTCCCCCAGAATATGCCGATTTGGCTCTCGCCTTCTGTAAAAAGAAGGCGACTCAATTACCATCGACGGGGGGATTGTGCGATAGATCTCCTGGTAGACGCTGCATATCCCAGGAGTCACGTGTATCCCCTGTCGCAAGCGGAGACGGTGGCTATGGAGACGTATGTCTCTGAATCCCTGGGTCAGGGGTTCATTCAGCCATCCATTTCACCCGTCTCTTCGAGTTTCTTTTTTGTGAAGAAGGATGGCGGTTTACGCCCGTGCATTGATTATCGAGGTCTCAATAAAATCATGGTGAAATATAGTTACCCGCTACCTCTGATAAATACAGTTATTGAGTCAATGCACGGGGCACGCTTCTTCACAAAATTGGATCTCAGGAGTGAGTACAATATGGTGCGTATTCGGAATGGTGATGAGGGGAAGACGGCATTTAGCACCACCTCAGGTCATTATGAGTACCTTGTTATGCCATATGGGTTGATGAATGCTCCATCAGTCTTCCAATCGTTTGTAGATGAGATCTTCAGGGACCTGCACGGGCAGGGTGTAGTGGTGTATATCGATGATATCCTGATATACTTCGCTGCACGCGCCGAGCATGTGTCCCTGGTGCGCAGGGTGCTTGGTCGCCTGTTGGAGCATGATCTATATGTCAAGGCTGAGAAATGCTTGTTCTTCCAACAATCCATCTCCTTCCTAGGGCATCGGATTTCCACATCAGGAGTGGAAATGGAGAGCGACCGCATTGCAGCCGTGCGTAATTGGCCGACTCCAACTACGGTAAAGGAGGTGCAGCGTTTTTTAGGATTTGCCAATTACTACCGGAGGTTTATCCAGGGTTTTGGTCAGGTTGCTGCTCCCATTACCTCACTGCTAAAGGGGGGCCCGGTGCGCTTGCAGTGGTTGGCTGAGGCGAACAGGGCTTTTGGGCACCTGAAGACCCTGGTACCTGTGTTGGCTCATCCGGATCCCTCTTTGCCATTCATAGTGGAGGTGGACGCATCCGAAGCTGGGATAGGAGCAGTGCTCTCTCAGCATTCGGGTGCTCCACTGAAGCTTCGCCCCTGTGCTTTCTTTTCGAAGAAGCTCAGCCCGGCGGAGCAAAACTATGATGTGTGGGACTGGGAGCTGTTAGCTGTCGTAAAAGCCTTGAAGGTGTGGAGGCATTGGCTTGAGGGGGCTAAACACCATTTTCTCATCTTGACTGACCACCGCAATCTGGAGTACATCCGGGAGGCGAAGAGACTGAATCCTCGCCAGGCAAGGTGGGCCATGTTTTTCACTCTTTGTGTTTACTCTTTCTTACAGACCAGGCTCCCAGAACGTTAAGGCAGACGCATTGTCTCGGCTGTATGACACAGAGGAGCGGTCCATGGATCCCACTCCCATACTCCCAGCTTCGTGTTTGGTGAGCGGGCGTCATGTGCAGAGCCCTCTGTCCAGCTGGTCGTCTGTACGTTCCGTCTGCTGTCCGCGACCGATTGATTTATTGGGCTCACACGTCACCCTCCTCTGGTCATCCTGGGATAGGTCGGACGATGCGCTGTCTTGATGGGAGGTACTGGTGGCCCACTTTAGCTAAGGACGTGAGGATTTATGTTTCCTCCTGCTCGGTGTGTGCCCAGTGCAAGGCTCCTAGACACCTGCCCAGAGGTAAGCTAAAACCTTTACCCGTTTCACAACGGCTGTGGTCGCACCTGTCGGTGGATTTTTTGACTGATCTTCCACCTTCACAGGGTTACACCACGATCCTGGTCGTTGTGGATCGGTTTTCGAAGTCCTGTCGTCTCCTCCCTTTGCCTGGTCTCCCTACGGCCTTACAAACTGCAGAGGCCCTATTTACACACGTTTTCCGGCACTATGGGGTGTCTGAGGATATAGTGTCTGATCGGGGTCCCCACTTCACATCAAGGGTCTGGAAGGCGTTCATGGAACGTCTGGGGGTTTTGTTAGTCTTACCTCAGGTTTTCACCCCGAGAGTAATGGGCAGGTGGAGAGAGTTAACCAGGATGTGGGCAGGTTTCTGCGGTCCTATTGCCAGGACCGGCCGGAGGAGTGGGCGAAGTTCGTGCCCTGGGCAGAGATGGCCCAGAACTCGCTAAGTCACTCCTCCACTAACCTTACTCCCTTTTAATGTGTATTAGGGTATCAGCCGGTTCTGGCTCCTTGGCATCAGAGTCCGACCGAGGCTCCTGCGGTGGACAATTGGTTTCGGCGCGCTGAGGAAACCTGGGAGGCAGCCCACGTCCACCTTCAGCGCGCCATAAGGCGCCAGAAAATTGGCGCAGACCGTCGCCGCAGTGAGGCCCCGGTGTTCGCACCAGGGGACAGGGTCTGGCTCTCGACCCGAAACCTGCCCCTCCGCCTGCTCTGCCGGAAGCTGGGTCCGCGGTTTGTGGGGCCGTTTAAAGTCCTGAGGAGAGTGAACGAGGTATGTTATAGGTTACAACTGCCCACTAATTACCGTATTAACCCCTCGTTCCATGTGTCTCTTCTCAGGCCGGTGGTGGCTGGCCCGCTCCAGGAGGCTGAAGTGCGTGATGTTCCTCCGCCTCCTCTAGACATCGAGGGGGTCCCGGCGTACTCTGTTCGATCCATTTTGGATTCGAGACGTCGGGCGAGAGGCCTTCAGTACCTCGTGGACTGGGAGGGGTACGGGCCGGAGGAGAGATGCTGGGTTCCGGTGGAGGACGTTTTAGATCCTTCTATGTTAAAAGAATTACACCGTCTCCATCCGGATCGCCCTGCACCTCGCCCTCTGGGTCGTCGACGCGCCAGTCGGGGTACTGTCCCGACTTCTGCCGAAGTCATTGCCTCTCCTTGTTCGGGCGGTGCTCGGTGGTCGACGTCACCGGTCTTCTAGCCATCATTGATACATTTTTCATTTTCCATTGGTTTTGTCTTGTCTTCCCACACACCTGGTTTCAATCCCATTCATTACCTGTTGTGTATTTAATCCTCTTTCCCCTCATGTCTTTGTCAGAGATTGTTTTATGTCAGTGTTGTTTCTGGTTGTATAGGTGCGCGACGTGTCCTCGTACCCATGTTTATTTTATGTATGTACATATTAGTGTTTGGAGCATGTTAAGTGGACATTTATTAAAAGACTCCATTTACACTCCGTTTGACTCTCCTGTGCCTGACTTCCCTGCCACTTATACACACGACACTGACAGACCCCAAACTTTTGAATGGTAGTGTAAATATATGGATGAGCAGTGACAGAGCGGCATAGGCTAAAATGCAATTGATAGTATAGAATACAGTATATACAAATGAGACGAGTAATGCAAGATATGTAAATATTATTTAAGTGGCAATATTAAAATGACTAGTGTTCTATTTATTAAAGTGGCCAATGATTTCAAGTCTTTATGTAGGCAGCAGCCTTTCTGTGCTGGTGATGGCTGTTTAATGGTTTTATGGCCTCGAGATAGAAGCTGTTTTTCCATCTTTGATGCACCTGTACTGATCTCGCATTCTGGATGGTAGCGGGGTGAACAGGCAGTGGCTCGGGTGGTTGTTGTCCTTGATGATCTTTTTGGCCTTCCTGACATTGAGTGCTGTAGGTATCCTGGAGGGCAGGTAGTTTGCCCCCAGTGATGATTTTTGCAGACCGCACCACCCTCTGTAGAGCCCTGTGGTTGTGGGCAGTGCAGTTGCTGTACCAGGCAGTGATTCAGCCCGGCAGGATGCTCTCAATTGTGCATCTGTAAAAGTTTGTGAGGGTTTTAGGTGACAAGCCAAATTTCTTCAGCCTCCTGAGGTTGAAGAAGCGCTGTTGTGCCTTCACCACACTGTCTGTGTGGGTGGACCATTTCAGTTTGTCCGTGATGTGTACGCCGAGGAACTTAAAACTTTCCACCTTCTCCACTACTGTCCTGTCGATGTGGATAATGGGGTGCTCCCTCTGCTGTTTCCTGAAGTTCACAATCATCTCCTTTGTTTTGTTGACGTTGAGTGAGAGGTTATGTTCCTGACTCCACACTCTGAGAGCCATCACCTCCTCCCTGTAGGCTGTCTCGTCGTTGTTGGTAATCAAGCCTACTACTGTTGTGTCATCTGAAAACTTGATGATCGAGTTGGAGGCGTGCATGGCCACGCGGTCATGGGTGAACATGGAGTACAGGAGGGGACTGAGCACGCACCCTTGTGGTGCCCCAGTGTTGAGGATCAGCGAAGTGGAGACGTTTCCTACCTTCACCACCTGGGAACGGCCCGTCAGGAAGTCCAGGACACAATTGCACACGGCGTGGATGAGACCCAGGGACTCAAACTTAATGATGATCTTGGAGGATACTATGGTGTTGAATGCTGAGCTGTAGTCAATGAACAGCATTCTTACATAGGTGTTCCTCTTGTCCCGATGGGATAGGGCAGTGTGCCGTGTGATGGCAACTGCATCGTCTGTGGACCTATTGGGGCGGTAAGCAAATTGAAGTGGGTCTAGGGTGACAGGTAAGGTGGAGGTGATATGATCCTTGACTAGTCTCTCACAGCACTTCATGATGACAGAAATGAGTGCTACGGAGTGATAGTCATTTATTTCAGTTATCTTTGCATTCTTGGGTACAGGAACAATGGTGGCCATCTTGAAGCATGTGGGGACAACAGACTGGGATAGGGAGAGATTTAATATGTCTGTAAACACACCAGCCAGCTGGTCTGCTCAAGGCTCTGAGGACGCGGCTCGGGAAGACGTCTGGGCCGGCAGCTTTGGAAGGGTTAACACGTTTAAATGGCTTACTCTCGTCGGCCACAGAGAAGGAGAGCCCAAGTCCTTGGTAGAGGGCCCCGTCAGTGGCATTGCATTATCCTCAAAGCGGGCAAAGAAGGTGTTAAGTTTGTCTGGGAGCAAGACGTCGGTGTCCGTGACGTGGCTGGTTTTCCTTTTGTAGTCTGTGATTGTCTGTAGACCCTGCCACATGTCTCGTGTTTAAGACGTTGAATTGCGACTCCACTTTGTCTCTATACTCACATTTTGCTTGTTTGATTGCACACAGGTCATGTAGACTAGAGGGGAAGTGTTTGCATTCTATCTAAAATAAGAGATTTTTATCAGCGTTTAACTGTTAGATTAACTCCACCTGCCAGGAACTATACAAACAGCACCCAATCATCAGCAGTGGTGGAAAAAGTACCCAATTGTCATACTTGAGCAAAAGTATAGATACGTTAATAGAAAGTTACTCAAGTAAAAGTGAAAGTCACCCAATAAAATACTACTTGAGTAAAAGTATTTGGTTCTAAATATACTTAAGTATCAAAAGTAAATGTAATTGCTCAAATATACTCAAGTACCAAAAGTAAAAGTATAGATCATTTCAAATTCCTTATATTAAGCAAATCAAATGGCACCATTTTCTTGTTTTCCAACACTCAGAAACAATTTACAAATGTAAGAATATTTTAAGATAATACACAACGCAGAGTACTAGAGGTCAATAGGGAATTAACGATCAATGGAAATAGTTGTTTTTCAGTTCAACATCTGTTTAGAATCTGTGTAGAGGTTTCAGTCCTGGACTCATAGCTACATGTGTCAAGTTTACATTGGTTCGAAATGATCTATACATTGAGCCTGAAACAGGATACTTGTTATTTGGCCATTGGCCCAATTTTACTGCAAGGAATTATAATTGGTCAACTACAGGCTAGGGTTGGGGGTTATAAATTACATCCTGTCACTTTGTTCTGTGAAGAATCAATGAGGACAGGGAAGAATGAACATCTACCATCTACTTCCCAGCATAACTACTTTAATTTGTTCTCTTTGAATAACATATTTTTCTCCCCAATTTGTTTTGGGGTCTGTGTTTTTGAAGAATACCATCAACTGCTAACATAAACAATGCATTTGTGTTTAGTGAGTCTGCCAGATCAGAGGGAGTAGGGATGACCACGTGTTCTCTTGATACGTGTGATAATTGGACCATTTTCCTGTCCAAATACGTTTGGGTGTCATGGAAAATGTATGGAGTAAAAAGTACATTATTTTCTTTAGGAATGTACTGAAGTAAAAGTAGTCAAAGATTTAAATAGTAAAGTAGAGTACAGATACCCAAAAACACTACTTAAGTAGTACTTTAAAGTATTTTGTATAAATACTTTACACCACTGATCATCAGTACACACTCAACTAAATTTTGAAGAACATAGGCTATAGTCTGGGAAACCCTACAATATCAGCTTTAAGTGTGTGGAGTCTCTCACATAAACAGATATTATCTCTCCTGTGAGGCCACCACCTGGATTTCCCCCACAGTCTATCACCGTTGGTAGTAGGAGTTAGACAAAACAGGTGTGGGAGTAGAGATACGGGCGGTGGTTTTAAGAAGTCTGCTGGCACCTCATTGGCAGGTAGCCAGTCTCAATGTTCACAACCCTGGAATAACAACTACAATACATACATGTGTAATCATGATTGGGCCTGTGGTGACAATGAGGGCACATAAACTCAGAGATGCCAAAGAGCTGTGATACCAAAGTGTAGTGAACTCAGCATTACAGGTCCAAAATACTATTACATCTTTGTGTTTGCTGTGAATGTGGTATTATACTCTTTGGTGTGGCTTTAGGTGCTATAACCATTGACTGGAGTTAGTGGTGAGACCCCAAATCGCTATGAAACCATTGACTTGGACAATAACAAGAGGAGGCCTCAGAGAATGTGAGTCCAAGTGTCTTGGTTTGCATCCATCAAATATTTAATAGGGTAAGACCTAAGACGTGTGTGTATATATGTGTGTGTGTGTGTGTGTGTGTGTGTGTGTGTGTGTGTGTGTGTGTGTGTGACCCTAGGCACAATACATCCGTGTTATTACCTTGGGGCGCCACGGAATTCCAGGGGTGAGGGAGGGAGAAAGGGTGTGTGGAGTGTAACAAAAGTATCTCGGAGCACAAGGCACCTGCTGTATTTGAGCCATAACTGTGAGTGTGCAAGTGTATGAGGGGAATCTACCTGATACTGTCTGAGGTGATACGTAATGTTTTAAGTTTTGAGCTTCAGAGCATTAACAAGTGAATGAAACCTCCTACAAATGACATGATGTTCAAAGAAAGGTTTGAGGAAGTGCAGCTTCCTTTAACACCAAGTTCACATCTTATTTCGACATTTTTATGACTTCTCTGCAAAAAAAATAGATTTTTTTTCACAAGTGGTTAAAAGTAAAGCACATTTGTGTTTGATATTTGTTTATGAAAGGTTGAAGGTGAAAACCATAATTGCAGGATGTTGGAGTCCAGACAGAGGCCACCGAACCCATAAAGGCATGCAGCTGAGCTGACTCATCATGACCTATTGGTCTCCCAGTGAAAACTACACCAACATGCAATTTTATCAAAGACGATCACTGTTTTACAAATCTTTAACAAATGACAGACCTTCTAGAGCAGATGATAGGCATGTGTGTGTGTGTGTGTGTGTGTGTGTGTGTGTGTGTGTGTGTGTGTGTGTGTGTTGAGGAACCATTGTGAAGTTGTTACTTAACTGACTGCCACAGTTAATAGCCTACTACCTTCACCACAAAAACACTCTTATGTCCTAATAGTTAAAAAGCCTAATCATCAACCATTATAACCACTGTCTGGAGATTGACAAAGAGATAGTGACGTTGTTTAATATTCCTCTTTGTCTCTTATATGGAGGCGTGACAAATTTCTGCTTCTCTTTTTAAATCCTGGGGTAGGCTGGATTGGTGTGTCCGGGTGTATGCATTGCTGGACGGACGGCCAGTTGTGACTCAACTGTAGCCCCCTATGCCTATATGAATTCTGTATTGTCCTATTCCCAATACCGGACATAAAAACAAGCCACAGAGAATCAGCAGACACCTTTCATCACCAGTGAAGTGGGACTTATCCTTATCTCGTTGAGGGCAACAGCCATATAATAAAATAAAACAGGAAATTACTTCCACTCCACAGACAAGTATCCCTTTGTTAGCTTGCTTTCTTCACATGCACTCACGTGCACACCCTCCTGTACAGACACACAAACACAGACAGCTGAAGACAGAAGAGGAGCCTCTACCTCCTTCTCTCTCTCCTTCCTGTGAGAAGGTTTTTCATGGAAAATGTGACTTGACAAAATGTCAATTGTATAAGTCTACAGGTAATTGTTACCCATGGTTAAACATTAACGTGGCACAATATCACAGTTGGCGAGCCTACTGCTGATAACCTTGGGGAAATAACAGAGCATAACAATAAGACATACAGTGGTATGTAGACTTCACTTATAGATAATGACGTTCTCTAAGAAAACATACAGAAAGTGAGAGCTAGGAACACGTTATAGCCTACAATAGATTGTATAGGGAATAGCCTATTACTTTCTATTCTTCTTGTAGAGAGAAAGCTCACCAAACAGTGGCCCTCCTCTTACCAACCACCCGCAGGCAGTCTGGCGCTCACACGTTGTCCGTGCTGACAGCTATTCCCTAAGGAGTGGCTTTCTGTACAGGGTTAGGCAGCTCAAACAATACTGGACCTTTTCTTTGTGGCTGTACTGTATAGCACGGGTGCCAGTGCAGTGACGGATGGTCTGAAGTGTCTGAAAGTTGCCTAATGACATTTAAAAATACCCGAGTCTTTGAAAGAGTAACTTTCAGTCATGTATGACTGAGCTCATTTTCACACGCTGCTGTGAGTGTGAGTGTGTGTCTGAGCTTTGGGGAGGTATCCGGATTTTTTCGCCTTCCACTTCACACGGTCAGTTCATGTTTCTGTCACTAGCGTAGAGTCCGCGTGTGGAGTTGTGAAGAGCATCGCTTATGGGAGGACCTCTGACACACATCTTCAGACATCGACGGAAAACAATCGACGGAAAACCATAACCACCACGTTCAGCAGAGGCGCAGACGGGGTCCGACTGTGTAAAAGGTAACAAAAACAAAACAAATGTAAACCCGTTTTTTACTACATTCATCTGTGATATTTAATTGTTTTCCTAATTTCACCAGAACACATGTGTAGCCTACCGGTTAATACATGCAGTGTGTAGTCAATTCATTTATTGACAAAGCAGAGGCAGGTGTTTCTGTATTTTAGGGTCTAATAGTGAACCTCAGAATTGGCCTGCTTCACATTGCGCTAAATTAGTCTACAACCCGTTACAAACCAGTTCTTACATTTGTGTTTTCTTTCCTTTCTTCCTGTTGTTGATAGGAATATGTTCCGTTAACTTGATAACTTTCTTTGTCAGGTTGACCAACACATAAATAACTTGCTCTGAAGTATGTGACAGTTGATTTTGCCTTAATTTCATCAAAATTCTATCTGTTCTTACTTTTATTAGGCATAATTTAATGGTATTACTATTGTGAAATGCAGAATCGAAGAATGAGGTGCTGCTAGTATTTATACCAATGCTTGGGTGATGGGTGATGGTTTTGGTGCCGTTTAATGTTTGTCTGCTTGCTTGCCAGGTTGGCAAAATAATACAGTTCCTGTATCAGTATAAGCCTTTTAAACAGCAGATTACAATTGTTGCTGTAAACATTGGGACAAAATGCATGCAAAAGACTGCAAAGTTCAATAACTACTGGCATTAACTAAATGCACCTTAGGAAATGGGGAAACCTAGTCAGCTGCACAACTGAATGCATTCAACCGAAATATGTCTCCCATATTAAACCCAAACCCAACCCAAACCCTCTGAACCAGAGAGGTGCGGGGGTCTGCCTTAATCATCATAGGCGCCCAGGTAGCAGTTGTTGTTGGGGGTTAACAGTTGACAGTGCATGTCAGAGCAAAAACCAAGCCATGATGTCGAAGGAATTGTCCGTAGAGCTACGAGACAGGATTGTGTAGAGGCACAGATCTGGGGAAGGGCATCAAAAAATGTCTGCAGCATTGAAGGTCTCCAAGAACACGGTGGCCTCCATCATTCTTAAATGGAAGAAGTTTGGAACCACCAGCACTCTTCCTAGAGCTGGTCGCCCTGCCAAACGGAGCAATCGGGGGAAAAGGACTACCATCCCTACGGTGAAGCATGTTGGTTACGGCATCATGCTGTGAGGATGTTTTTCAGCAGAATGGTATGGGAGACTAGTCAGGATCGAGGGAAAGATGAACGGAGCAAAATACTGTACAGAGAGATCCTTAATGAAAACCTACTCCAGAGCGCTCAGGGCCTCAAACTGGGGCGAAGGTTCACCTTCCAACAGGACAAGGACCCTAAGCACACAGCCAAGACAACGCATGAGTGCCTTCGGGACAAGTCTCTTAATGTCCTTGAGTGGCCCAGCCAGAGCCCGGACTTGAACCCGATCGAACATCTCTAGAGACCTGAAAATAGCTGTGCAGCGACGCTCTCCATCCAACCTGGCAGTGCTTGAGAGGATCTGCAAAGAAGAATGGGAAAAACTGCCCAAATACAGGTGTGCCAAGATTGTAGCCTCATACCCAAGAAGACTCGAGGCTGTAGTCACTGCCAAAGGTGCTTCAACAAAGTACTAAGTAAAGGGTCTGAATACTTATGTAAATGTGATATTTCAGTTTTTTGTTTTTGTCATTATGGTAGATTATGTGTAAATTGATAAGGGAAAAAAGCGATTTCATCAATTTTAGAATAAGGCTGTAACGTAACAAAAGTCAAGGGGTCTGAATACTTTCCGTATGCACTGTATCTCTAGGTTAATTAAACTGATAGATTTTTATGGGGATTTTTTTCTTATGCTAATTAGATTCCCGCAGGGGAACGGACATCGATTAGAGCGTTGGACTAGTAACCGGAAGGTTGCAAGATCGAATCCCCGAGCTAGCAAGGTATAAATCTGTCGTTCTGCCCCTGAACAAGGCAGTTAACCCACTGTTCCTAGGCCGTCATTGAAAATAAGAATTTGTTCTTAACTGACTTGCCTAGTTAAATAAAGGTAAAATAAAATCGACTCTAGTTTTTTTTTTTTTACCGCCAAGCTACCTCCCACCCCATTGGCAATGTTGATGCTTACTGGGCCATAGCTTCCTCACAGAAGGAAGCAATATTAAGTCATATTAAATTACTGGATGAACTGTTTACCCCTAAATTAAAATGTAGTAAATGTGAATATTTTTGGTACCTTCATCTTTGTTTTGGCCCTCTTGAAACAGCTGAGTTTCCTAGCTTTGCTTTCATCTCTGATCTGAACCAACTACTCTGCCCACCTGTTCATCTAAATGGCTGAAATCAGGTCTTTGAGGGGACACTGGTCAACATAGCTAAAGCAGATGCTGGACCATCGTTTGACCCTTGAACTTTATTCACGCTCTTTGTTTAGCTTAGGGCCACAACAGAGCTTTTTTGTTTAGCTCTGATGTCACGGACCAGGTCGCATTTCTCTGCCATAGCGGGGCGTTTATGCTCTGTTTGCTCTTCACAGGCAAAAGGTGGTGGAGTAAAGCTTGTTGCATGTCTGTCTGACTCACACTTGCTTTGACTGCTTTGCCACTCAGAGCTATACTACTCTGAAGTGATATACAGATGCTGTCC
Organism: Salvelinus fontinalis; assembly: GCF_029448725.1. Lineage (NCBI taxonomy): Eukaryota > Metazoa > Chordata > Actinopteri > Salmoniformes > Salmonidae > Salvelinus > Salvelinus fontinalis. The sequence goes on from NC_074699.1 coordinate 15,256,623, forward strand.
GTGACAGATCGGATGAATCACTGTTGTTGAATACATCAAAATACTGCAGCTTAAAGAAAAAAGGGTTGCAGCTTAAAATACTGCAGCTTATTAAAGAAAAAAATATTTGAACAAGAGTTCAAGGGATAGCGGAAGTTTCAATTGAAGCCACAATTTCACACATGCAGAATCTTTGAAAAGAAAGGGTGAAACGGGTGGGGGAAGTGTGAAAAAATATTACAGTAAGTAGTTCAAATATATTTTATGATTTTGTGTGTGTGAATTTACCTCTGTCACATCAGAAGTATCAAAATGTAAACTTAAGTTGCTTACACAATGACAATGACTCATATTTGACACCAAGCTCATGCGTTATTTGGCTAGCTACTGTACAATATGCTTTGTGGCCTTGAGCATTTATAACTGTCTGAACCGTGTCAACACACACACACACACACACACACACACACACACACACACACACACACACACACGCATACAAAGTTGAGAAGTGAAAAGGGACATTCTTTCACTGCATTTAGGCCCTCGGCTTGAACAATGGAGAGGGGGTGGGGGCAGAGACTGGGTGGAGGTCGGGTTCGCCCTTCTCAAACAGAAGAGAACTGAGCACCGTGTGTGCACTTGTTGATTATGTGAAGTCTGATTATGTGGTGGGGGAGACTGTGCATTTCTTATAAGTATGGTTAAGGTATAGTCCACTGTATAATCCATAAAGACCATGCTGTTGACGATTGTCTGATATTTGACGTTGTCTTCATACTTTCATAAATGTGCTGTATTGCATTTACTCGTGGACAAATAACCAAGACCTCTCTTATTGTGCTCACTTTTTGCATGATAATAACACTACTGTTACACTGTTTTTGTACTTCAAGTTGTTGGCAAATTATCTGATGCCCACTTTAGTTGTAATTTGACAGATAGGGAAGGTGTGAAACACTGCTTGTTGACGTGGCTACAAGGGAGTAGGTCATGCAAAAGCATCAAGTTTAGACCTGCCTGGTGGGTTGATGCGTAGATCTCACTGGTATGTTCAGCAGAGTTTCACATAGACTCGCAGTGGTATTCAAAGTCGGGGTCGCCAAATTATTATTATTTAGTATTTCTACATTTTTTAGGAACAAAAAATTAAGAATACAGATTGATGTGTTGGACAATATAAAAACGTTTGAGAAAGACACTAAAAACATATATACAGTACCAGTCAAAAGTTTGGACACACCTACTCATTCCAGGGTTTTTCTTTATTTTTGCTATTTTCTACATTGTATGTGGAATAATAGTGAAGACATCAAAACTATGAAATAACACATATGGAATCATCTAGTAACCAAAAAAGTGTTAAACAAATCAAAATATATTTTATATTTGAGATTCTTCAAAGTAACCACCCTTTGCCTTGATGACAGTTTGCACACTCTTGGCATTCACTCAACCAGCTTCATGAGGTAGTCACCTGAAATGCATTTCAATTAACAGTTGTGCCAGTTAAAAGTTAATTTGTGGAATTTCTTTCCTTTGAGCCAATATTATTCTACAATTTAGAAAATCGTTGTTTTTTTAAACAACCCTGAAATTAGTAGGTGTGTCAACTTTGGACTGGTACTGTATATTTTGAGTAAATGTATTTATTGGTTTCTTTTAATTTTGATAAGAGATGGAAATGTAAGGAATTGAAGGTTATTTGTTGATGTAAAAATGTTAATGTAACTATTTTAAGGTTGTTTCATTATATTTTGGGTGGGGTCCCGAGAAGTGCTTATGAACAAATGTTTTTGTTGTTGAAAAAGTTTGAATACCACTGAGTTAGAGCATTTTACTGCAGTCCCCCTCATGCCCCAGTGCAAGAAGACAAACTGCTACTGCTGCTAAAACTAAAACGAATGCCCATCCTTATTCCTGAAGTGTACAACGAATTCCTAACTGGAATTACACAATGCAATACTTCGAAGTACAAAACCGTGTATAGTTTATTAGTAGTATGATCTTTTGCCAAGGGGGCCATGCTTAGAAAGGAAGAAAGAGTGGTTGAACATGGAGAAGAGTAGTATTGCAGGCGTGTGACCTGACCCCATTGTGTTAGATTATGTGAGATAAGTTCTGAGCAAAGTACAAATATTGTGTAGAGAAGCAGGATAGGTGAAGACATGGTTAAAACATTTTTTTTAAACAGTCAAAGGAGAAAAGTTTGTGGAAAGTTTCTCAACACCTGAAACCACCGGGAAGTCACACCTTACCACAAAGGGAAGTACAGACACCACAATCCAGACATACTTTATAGAAAACGGCATTCACTGTTCTGTTTGTGACATCTGTCATATGATGCTGTTTTTACAGTAGGCCTATTGTGGGATTGATTGATATCTCACTTTTGTTGGTGCTCACACTCATTACATAATAAATACATTTTTGCATAGATGAGAATAGGCCTTCACCTATAGGAAACCTTTCTGTGTCAACATTTAGCTCAGTGCTTGTACGTGTGTATCATTTGCAGGTGACAGGTTTCTTAGGTATGTTGCACGTAAACTGTCTCCTTCGCAAACCCCACTAGATTGTGGTTAAATGGCTGTGTGCAGTTTTTGTCTGTCTTCTGTTATGGAGGAGTACAGTTTTCCCACAGAAACCAAAGCATGTCGCCAATAGCTTGCACTGCCATCATTCCTTTGTGTAATGCCATTGTAATAAATGTTCTAAAGCCGCTGTCCACTATATTGCTGCCGAAAAGTTGACTGATGTCCAGTCATTCTGAAAGGGGACTAATGACTATTTAGTCTAAATTACGATGGCATTGCTAAAGTAGGCAAATAATTAGTAGGACACAACTTTGCCATCATTATCATGTCGTCAAATTTACTTTGCCATCTCTCTAATGTTGCCAATAGCTAGCAAAGTTTGTCAAATATAGCTAGCATTGTTAACGTTAGCTAGCTAAAATCCCGTCCTGTCGCCTCAATCGTAGGGCCTCTTTACACTACACTACTTTGACGACACAAACTAGTCCCAGGAAATATACTTTTGTAGTGTAAAGAGATTAAAAATTAATCTCTCCAGAAATAAGTCTCTCACCGTTGCCGCCTGCTATCGACCCCCCTCCGCTCCCAGCTGTGCCCTGGACACCATTTGTGAATTGATCGCCCCCCATCTAGCTTCACAGTTCGTTCTGTTAGGTGACCTAAACTGGGATATGCTTAACACCCTGGCAGTCCTACAATCTAAGCTAGATGCCCTCAATCTCACACCAATCATCAAGGAACCCACCAGGTACAACCCTAAATCCGTAAACATGGGCACCCTCATAGACATTATCCTGACCAACTTGCCCTCCAAATACACCTCCGCTGTTTTCAATCAGGATCTCAGCGATCACTGCCTCATTGCCTGTATCCGCTATGGGTCCACGGTCAAACAACCACCCCTCATCACTGTCAAACGCTCCCTAAAACATTTCTGCGAGCAGGCCTTTCTAATCGACCTGGCCCGGTTATCCTGGAAGGATATTGACCTCATCCCGTCAGTCGAGGATGCCTGGTCATTCTTTAAAAGTAATTTCATCACCATCTTAGATAAGCATGCCCCGTTCAAAAAATGCAGAACTAAGAACAGATATAGCCCTTGGTTCACTCCAGACCCGACTGCCCTTGACCAGCACAAAAACATCCTGTGGTGGACTGCAATAGCATCGAATAGTCCCCACGATACGCAACTGTTCAGGGAAGTCAGGAACCAATACACGCAGCCAGTCAGGAAAGCAAAGGCTAGCAGAAATTTGCATCCTGTAGCTCTAACTCCAAAAAGTTTTGGGACACTGTAAAGTCCATGGAGAACAAGAGCACCTCCTCCCAGCTGCCCACTGTACTGAGGCTAGGTAACACGGTCACCATCGATAAATCCATGATAATCGAACATTTCAATAAGCATTTCTCAATGGCTGGCCATGCCTTCCTCTTTGCTACTCCAACCCCGGCCAACAGCTCCGCCCCCCCCCCCCCCCCCGCAGCTACTCGCCCAAGCCTCCCCAGCTTCTCCTTCACCCAAATCCAGATAGCAGATGTTCTGAAAGTGCTGCAAAACCTGGAACCGTACAAATCAGTTGGGCTAGACAATCTGGACCCTCTCTTTCTAAAACTATCCGCCGCCATTGTTGCAACCCATATTACCAGCCTGTTCAACCTCTCTTTCGTATCGTCCGAGATCCCTAAAGATTGGAACGTTGCCGCAGTCATCCCCCTATTAAAAGGGGGTGACACCCTAGACCCAAACTGTTACAGACCTATATCCATCCTGCCCTGCCTATCTAAAGTATTCGAAAGCCAAGTTAATAAACAGATCACTGACCATTTCGAATCCCACCGTACCTTCTCCACTGTGCAATACGGATTCCGAGCCGGTCACGGGTGCACCTCAGCCACGCTCAAGATACTAAACGATATCATAACCGCCATTGAAAAAAGACAGTACTGTGCAGCCGTCTTCATCGACCTGGCCAAGGCTTTTGACTCTGTCAATCACCAAATTCTTATCGGCAGACTCAATAGCCTTGGTTTTTCTAATGACTGCCTCGCCTGGTTCACCAACTACTTTGCAGAGAGAGTTCAGTGTGTCAAATCGGAGGGCATGTTGTCCGGACCTCTGGCAGTCTCTATGGGGGTACCACAGGGTTCAATTCTCGGGCCGACTCTTTTCTCTGTATATATCAATGATGTCGCTCTAGCTGCTGGCGATTTCCTGATCTACGCAGACAACACCATTCTGTATACTTCTGGCCCTTCCTTGGACACTGTGCTAACTAACCTCCAAACGAGCTTCAATGCCATACAACACTCCTTCCGTGGCCTCCAACTGCTCTTAAACGCTAGTAAAACCAAATGCATGCTTTTCAACCGTTCGCTGCCCGCACCCGCCCGCCCGACTAGCATCACCACCCTGGACGGTTCCGACCTAGAATATGTGGACAACTATAAATACCTAGGTGTCTGGTTAGACTGTAAACTCTCCTTCCAGACTCATATTAAACATCTCCAATCCAAAATCAAATCTAGAATCGGCTTCTATTTCGCAACAAAGCCTCTTTCACTCACGCCGCCAAACTTACCCTAGTAAAACTGACTATCCTACCGATCCTCGACTTCGGCGATGTCATCTACAAAATAGCTTCCAAAACTCTACTCAACAAATTGGATGCAGTCTATCACAGTGCCATTTGTTTTGTTACCAAATCACCTTATACCACCCACCACTGCGACCAGTATGCTCTAATCGGCTGGCCCTCGCTACATATTCGTCGCCAGACCCACTGGCTCCAGGTCATCTATAAGTCTATGCTAGGTAAAGCTCCGCCTTATCTCAGTTCACTGGTCACGATAACAACACCCACCCGTAGCACACATTCCAGAAGGTATATCTCGCCTTTCCTTCCAGTTCTCTGCTGCCAGTGACTGGAACGAATTGCAAAAATCGCTGAAGTTGGAGACTTTTATTTCCCTCACCAACTTTAAACATCAGCTATCTGAGCAGCTAACCGATCGCTGCAGCTGTACATAGTCCATCTCTAAATAGCCCACCCAATCTACCTACCTCATCCCATACTGTTTTTATTTATTTTTCTGCTCTTTTGCACACCAGTATCTCTACTTGCACATCATCATCTGCTCATTTATCACTCCAGTGTTAATCTGCTAAATTGTAATTATTCGCTCCTATGGCCTATTTATTGCCTACCTACCTCATGCCTTTTGCACACACTGTATATAGACTTTCTTTTTTTCTACTCTACTGGCTTCTACTGGCTTGTTTATTGTTTACTCCATGTGTAACTCTGTGTTGTTGTCTGTGTCACACTGCTTTGCTTTATCTTGGCCAGGTTGCAGTTGTAAATGAGAACTTGTTCTCAACTAGCCTACCTGGTTAAATAAAGGTGAAATAAAAAATAAATAAAAATAATAAATAAAGATTCAAATCTTTCCTCCTGAGGTAATGTGGGAGACATCTACACCATATACCGCCCTCTGAGTCGTACAGCGTGAAGATCATTTCCCTGCAAGAATTACCTTAATTACCTTAATACCAGTAGATGGGATTTTTGCTCTGTTAGCCAAATTAGAGCTAGATCTCACTAAACATATTTTACTAATGTAGCGAAATGTACCCTTAGCTAGCTTCCATGTAGTGGTGTAGCTAACTACTGGAACTACACACTACTTTTTTAACAAAAATAAAATATGGGTGAAGTAGGCAAGAATTTCCTTTATTTTTCGGCATTAGACCTGCATAATTCTTACTTGAAACACAATTTTTGTGTTTAATAGGCTAAATTAAACATTCTGTAACATTTTACCCAAGTGATCTGTTCTTGCAATTTGTAGTCTATGACATTTCAGATTTACATATGATCATTTTTCACAAAGTAGTTTGGGTGTAGTGAACTACTTTTCCCAAGTAACTTTAGTTCAGTAAACTACATTTTCTTCAGGGTAGCTTTAGCGTAGCTTAATTTCTTCCAGTGTGACGTCATCTCTATTCACTCTTAGGAAAGAAAGGTGCTCTCTAACCCTTTGACGAACCCTTTTTGGTTGCAGGTAGAACCGTCCTGGGTTCCATGTAGAACCCTTCATACAGAGGGTTCTACCTGGAACCAAAAAGTGTTCTCCAATGGGTACAGCTGAAGAACCTGTTTGGAACCCTTTTTTTGTAAGAGTGTAGCTTGGTAAACTATATTTTCAGAGTAGCTTCCCCAACATTTTAAATTGTGCACATGTAGGTCACTTGTCTGCTACTACAACTCAGTTGGATTTGAAATAAAAGACTGTGGCGTGTGTCTGTGGGAAGATACGTCGATCTCCATGGCAGCAGCCACATGGGTTTTACATGTCTTCTGCAGAATAGCTAATACGATATAGATATTTTAGTTCTCAAAAAGGGAATTAGTGTGAAGGCAGTGAATTAGCATTTCATTCATTGGTAAGTCTGCATCTGTGAGACCTCAGAACACATACTTGTCATTGAAGACTCAGTGAATACAAGACACAGTGACTGGTGTCTGTGTGATCGTTGGAAGGAAAGAGTGTTCTCATTGATACGAACTCAATAAAGGACACTGAATGTATTTTTAGAACAAATGTTTTTATTGATAAGGAAATAGTTAATTATTTTTAAAAATAAATAAGATTAAGTGTACCTAAGAAGAGGAATGGTGTCTAGGAAATGTGTTGTTTAGAGAAGACAGGGTAAATAATTCGAGAATCGCCCCTGGAAGGAATGGTACAGATATGTGTTTGAAAGACTGACTGCAATCACTCTGGGACAGATCTATCCTGCTTTTCACAGAACACTAATTCAAGTTGAGCAGTATTCATGTTTTATAAATGTGTTGTTCTTCTTGCCATTCTATAGAGGTCAAAGGTGAAACCATACAGTAACAATGGAGCCCAACCAGGGGTTTGGAGGGACCCTGTGGATGATCTTTTTCTTTGCCCTCTTTGCATCAGGTAAGTGAACATTTTATTTGTAATGTCCTACAAATAAAGCAAAATACTGTATGAACTGAGAGGGATTCTGTTTCTTAAAAAGTTTAAAAGTAAAACATAAATAATTCTCAAAAACTATTGTCCAAACAGGATCAGGGGAAAATGACAGGGACTTCAAAATGTGTGGAACCTGGCGCCATGGCAACGGGCTTTTAACTCTGGCTCACGATTTGAAAAGGGGCTGTGGCACCATCACCATCTCAGCCAATGAGAGCTCCCTGTCCATCCGAGGTGAGATAACGGCCCAATGTGAGAACTCCTCTGTCATCAAGCTGGATCCGAGCCCAGAGGCAAGAGAGAGACCCTTCTGTGTGTACTGGGAGCCCCTTCTGGACCAGCTCTGGGTAGAGGTGAATGGAAAGAACCACACTCTGTGCTGGCCGTCTGGTCTACAGGGGAACTGCTGCACTGACCTGTCCCAAGGCGAAAACAAAGGGATTTCGACGTACGGGATACTCAACGCGACACAACGGGATGATATCATAAGTTACAAAACACACCCAGCCTATGAGTTTTTTGGCGAAATTATCAACTGCAGTAAGCAAGCCTTTAGGTTGTCAGTTAAATTGTCTGATGAGGAAATCAACTTTAATAATTTATTGTTCATCTAAGTACATTTTGGTTGTGTTATACAGTCTTGAAAATATAAATAATACACTGTTTCTGAATGGATTCTTTGCCTTTCAGAAAACGAGTTTTGTGATGAGGCGAGTCAGGGATCTGGTGATAAGGTGAACATGTAAGTTTTACATCTTTGTTTTGAATTACACCCCTCCATGTCACATCTCAAAATCCTCTATGGCTATGCCTATCCTCCTGAGTTGACTAATCAGCATGACAAGATGTGGTTGTAAACATGCTCGGGCAGTAGTGAAGTATGATGTCATCTATTATGAGTGAGCTGCAGAGCTTAGGATCACAAACAGAAAATTGAGCTCATTGTGATTAGTGGGTGGTGGCTGGTTTGTACACAAAACGTCCATCTATTGTACAGCAGTTTCTATATCACTATCACATGCCCAAAAGCAATGTACAGTCGTGGCCAAAAGTTTTGAGAATGACACAGATATTAATTTCCACAAAGTTTGCTGCTTCAGTGTCTTTAGATATTTTTGTCAGATGTTACTATTGAATACTGAAGTATAATTACAAGCATTTCAGTGTCAAAGGCTTTCATTGACAATTACATGAAGTTGATGCAAAGAGTCAATATTTGCAGTGTTGACCCTTCTTTTTCAAGACCTCTGCAATCCGCCCTGGCATGCTGTCAATTAACTTCAGGGCCACATCCTGACTGATGACAGCCCATTCTTGCATAATCAATGCTTGGAGTTTGTCAGAATTTGTGGGTTTTTGTTTGTCCACCCGCCTCTTGAGGATTGACCACAAGTTCTCAATGGGATTAAGGTCTGGGGAGTTTCCTGGCCATGGACCCAAAATATCGATGTTTTGTTCCCCGAGCCACTTAGTTATCACTTTTGCTTGATGGCAAGGTTCTCCATCATGCGGGAAAAGGCATTGTTCATCACCAAACTGTTCCTGGATGGTTGGGAGAGGTTGCTCTCGGAGGATGTGTTGGTACCATTCTTTATTCATGGCTGTGTTCTTAGGCAGAATTGTGAGTGAGCCCACTCCCTTGGCTGAGAAGCAACCCCACACATGAATGGTCTCAGGATGCTTTACTGTTGGCATGACACAGAACTGATGGTAGTGCTAACCTTGTCTTCTCCGGACAAGCTTTTTTTCCAGATGCTCCAAAGAATCGGAAAGGGGATTCAGAGAAAATTACTATACCCCAATCCTCAGCAGTCCAACCCCTGTACCTTTTGCAGAATATCAGTCTGTCCTTGATGTTTTTCCTGGAGAGAAGTGGCTTCTTTGCTGCCCTTCTTGACACCAGACCATACTCCAAAAGTCTTCGCCTCACTGTGCATGCAGATGCACTCACACCTGCCTGCTGCCATTTCTGAGCAAGCTCTGTACTGGTGGTGCCCCGATCCCGCAGCTGAATCAACTTTAGGAGACGGTCGTGGCGCTTGCTGGACTTTCTTGGGCGCCTTGAAGCTTTCTTCATAACAATTGAACCGCTCTCCTTGAAGTTCTTGATGATCCGATAAATGGTTGATTTAGGTGCAATCTTACTGGCAGCAATATCCTTGCCTGTGAAGCCCTTTTTGTGCAAAGCAATGATGACGGCACGTGTTTCCTTGCAGGTTACCATGGATGACAGAGGAAGAACAATGATTCCAAGCACCACCCTCCTTTTGAAGCTTCCAGTCTGTTATTCGAACTCAATCAGCATGACAGAGTGATCACCAGCCTTGTCCTCGTCAACACTCACACCTGTGTTAACGAGAGAATCACTGACATGATGTCAGCTGGTTTTTTTGTGGCTGGGCTGAAATGCAGTGGAAATGTTTTTTGGGGATTCAGTTCATTAGCATGGCAAAGAGGGACTTTGCAATTAATTGCAATTCATCTGATCACTCTTCATAACATTCTGGAGTATATGCAAACTTTTGGCCACGACTGTACACACAATAGCTGTAATGATGTGTGCTGAGAGTCAGGAAACAAGTTCAGGGAGTGAGTGTTTTAATAAATAAATTAAACTAACACGTAACACAAACAACGCACAGACATGACCCATGAACAGAAACAATAACGCCTGGGGAAGGAACCAAAAGGAGTGACATATATAGGGAAAGTAATCAGGGGGGTGATGGAGCCAGGTGAGTCTGATGACACGCAGGTGCACGTGACGATGGTGGCAGGTGTGCACCATTATGAGCAGCCTGGTGACCTAGAGGCCGGAGAGGGAGCACACCTGACAGTACCCCCTCCCAGACGCACGTCTCCAGCTGCAGGACGCCGACCAAAATGACGATCCCGGATATCAGGAGCGGACTGGTCACCTCTGCTAAGGCACAGGAAACCTGTCAATCCGGCTGAGACGCAGGAGCATGGTGACCTAGAGCGCCGGAGAGAGAGCATACGTGACGGGACCCCCTCCCGGGTGCGTTCGGGTCCAGCAGCAGGACGCCAACCAAAGGGACGATCCCGGTGGATCAGGAGCGGACCGGTCACCCCTGCTGATCGTGGGAACCTGTCGCCGCCTGGGGTGCGGGAACCTGACAGACAGGCTGAGGCAGGGGAGCCTGGCGATCCGGCTGAGGCATGAGAGCCTGTAGGGGCTCCCGGACCTGACGTCATTTACACTGACACAAAAAAAAGACTCCCTTATGCTTCCCTTAGGTGAGGCGTTATTCTGTAACGATGTGTGCTAAGAGTCGGGAAGCAAGGTCAGGGAGTGAGTGTTTTAATAAGTAAAGGAAACCAACACGTATCACAAACAACGCACAGACCTGACCTAGGAACAGACACAATAACGCCTGGGGAAGGAACCAAAGGGAGAGGGAAGGTAATCAGGGAGGTGATGGAGTCCAGGTGAGTCTGATGACGCGCAGGTGCATGTAACGATGGTGACAGGTGAGTGCCATAACGAGCAGCCTGGTGACCTAGAGGTGACCTGACCGATGGTCACTCTGACAGAGCTCAAGAGTTCCTCTGTGGAGATGGGAGAACCTTCCAGAAGGACAACCATCTCTGCAGCACTCCACCAATCAGGCCTTTATGGTAGAGTGGCCAGACAGAAGCCACTCCTCAGTAAAAGGCACATGACAGCACGCTTGGAGTTTGCCAAAAGGCACCTAAATACTCTCAGAGAAACAAGATTCTCTGGTTTGATGAAACCAAGATTGAACTCTTTGACCTGAATGCTAAGCGTCAAGTCTTGAGGAAACCTGGCAGCATCCTTACTGTGAAGTGTGGTGGTGGCATCATGCTGTGGGGATGTTTTTCAGCGGCAAGGACTGGGAGACTTGTCAGGATTGAGGCAAAGATGAACGGAGCAAAGTACAGAGAGATCCTTGATGAAAACCTGCTCCAGAGAGCTCGTGACCCCAGACTGGGGTGAAGGTTAACTTTCCAACAGGACAAGGACCCTAAGCACACAGCCAAGACAACGCATGAGTGGCTTCGGGACAAGTCTCTGAATGTCCTTGAGTGGCCCAGCCAGAGCCCGGACTTGAACCCGATCAAACATCTCTGGAGAGACCTGAAAAAAGCTGTGCAGCAACACTCCCCATTCAACCTGACAGAGTTTGAGAGGATCTGCAGAGAAGACCGGCTGCGTGGTTAGAGCGTTGGACTAGTAACCGAAAGGTTGCAAGTTCGAATCCCTGAGCTGACAAGGTACAAATCTGTCGTTCTGCCCTTGAACAAGGCAGTTAACCCACTGGTCCTAGGCCGTCATTGAAAATAAGAATTTGTTCTTAATATGTTCTGACTTGCCTAGTTAAATAAAGGTAAAAGAATGGGAGAAACTCTGCAAATACACGTGTGCCAAGCTTGTAGCATCATACCCAAGAAGACTCAAGGCTGTAGTCTCTGCAAAAAGGTGCTTCAACAAAGTACTGAATAAAGGGTCTGAATACTTATGTAAATGTGATATTTCAGGGCTTTATTATAAATGAGCTACAATTTCTAAGCCTGTTTTTGCTTAGTCATTGTGGGGTGTTCTGGGTAGATTCATGAGGGCGGGGAAAAACTATTTAATCCATTTTAGAATAAGGCTGTAACGTAACATAATGTGGAAAAAGTCAAGGGGTCTGAATACTTTCCAAAGGCACTGTATGTAATGCATAGAAATGACCTGTATGAGATAGAGTGGGTTGTAAATACTGTCTGTATTGGTCTGTAGGATAGAGGAGACAGTGATGAGGTCCAAGGTGCTGGGGGACGTGGTGCTGCCCTGTGCCCTGAGCTCTGTGGTGGAGATGGAGGAAGGCTTTCAGGGCTACAACATCACTCTGCCTGTAAGACCATAAACGCACACACAGACACACAAACACGTAATGTTATATGATTATTATAACTAACTTGTGTGTTGGTGTTGTGCAGGCGCCTCAAGGAGTTCCTCCTCAAATGATTCCATCAGTTCACCTGCCTTCTTGTCTGAAACCTCCAAAAAAGAAAAAGGTCAAGGTTGTCTGCACCTACTTCAAAAACAGTATCTTATTCCAGGTAAGAGCCAATTGGGGTTTTCACTTGGCTGCTAATCTAGTCTATGTAAACTGTACATTACAGTTTACACTGAAACACCAAACCATTGGTAATGCTTCCTTATAGCAGGACCGGTTTTCCGGACATAATTTAAGCTAAGAATTAGACAATAAAGATTCTCCATTGAACATGCTTCTTAGTCCAAGACGAAGTTTAATCTGTGTCCGGGGAAACCGACCCGTATAGTATGAAGTGTAGTGGTGATTCTGGTTGTCGTGTTCACAGGGGTGTTCTAAGGCAGACCAGAATGACATCAGGATTCTAGAAGATGTGGTGGGAATCACTGTGGAGAATGAGATCATCACCAACCTTCCAGAGCCAATCAGGATTGGTTTCCATCATTCTGCAATACCAGTAAGTGTGTGCGTGCTTGCCTGAATGCATCTGTGTGTCTTAGTTGACTTGAAGCACGCCATTTCCTTCCCTTGATGTATTTTACTGTCTCAAACCCTCCGAGCACAAACCACTTCAAAAGCCCTTACAGAAACAAAAGGAAACAATGTGAAAGATTTGTAGAAAAAGATGTCTGCTTCATCTCAGAAATAGTCACTCTAACAATTGTACTGTAGCAAGTAGCTTTTTATTCAATACTGTACATCACAGGGGTGTTGCCCCTGAGTACAGTAGATCTGTATCCTTAAACAGTTGTACAGTTAGAGTAAAGTTAACTTTCTTTTGTATGGTTGTAGTGTTTAGTGTTTCTGTACTTTATCTCAGCATGGTCTTATTGTTATCACTTTTAGATATTTTGATTGATTCTGGTGTATCAGTTAAATTGAAAATGTTGTGTTCACATAATTGCACACTTGATCCTTTCTGGTCTGACTCAGTGTGTGAGTTGGTCAACAGTAGCACTTGTAAAATATGATTGAAGCTAATCTTGCATGCCAGACAGATATACAGTATTTGGTATGTGTTGTTGTTCAGTATCCAGGTCGCCATCTAGTGGTGAATTAAATATGTTAGTCCCTACTTGCCTCTTATCTCCCTTTTGTAACTTATCTTTTTCAGACAAGTCACTCAAGAACATGTGTTTCTTGGGACACAAAGAAAGGTTTGTAAAGAAGCCTGTTTAAACTTGGTTGCAATAATAGCGTACTTATTTATATTATTATTTGTATTGAATATAGAGGATGTTTATTCATGATTATAAACCGGGTCTTTTGAGCCCTGGATGCTGATTGGCTGAAAGCCGTGGTATATCAGATAATATACCACAGGAATGACGCAAAATTACTTGTTTACTATTCTAATTATGTTGGTAACCAGTTTATAATAGCAATAAGGCACCTCAGGGGTTTGTGGTATATGGCCAATAACACGGCTAAGGACTGTATCCAGGTACTTCTCGTTGCGTCGTGTGTAAGAACAGCCCTTACATGTGGTATATTGGCCATATACCACACCACCTTGGGCCTTAACGCTTAATTATGCAGTGTTAGCATTTCCAGGTCTTGCTACGGCTATTGGTATTGGTTTAATTGTTGCAGATCCAGCAGAGGTCACATGGAAAAAGGAAGGTTGTGAGACCATACAGAAAGGTGTGGAGGACACAGAGTGCCACTGTAATCATCTCACATACTTTGCCATCCTAGTGGTGAGCTATAACCTCTATCTAGAATATTTACATGGGCAATCATTTGAATAAATAAGAACTCATCTCAAGTAGATTGGTAATAGTAGGCCTAAACTTGGTTTTGTCTTCTATTCACCTCAGCAATTGGAACCAGGACCAGTCCGCCATCTGGTGGCTCTAACTGTCATTACATCAATGGGCTGTGCTGCCTCTACGTTGAGCTGTGTTGTCCTCATCTACTTCCTTAACACACAGAGGTACTTCTCCTCACATGCAATGATCTGTCTCCCTGCAGCCTGTCCTATGCATAATATCTACTACCAGGCCTCAACATGTGACAATACTTCCTAATCATGTTGTGCAAATATCTGAGATCATGGGAAATCCTAAATGCTTGAAAAATATGAGTGATATTCGTTTCATAGCAGTTACCCACTCTCTCCCTCCCTCCCTCCCCCCTCCCCTTCCTCCAGCTCTCTCACTAACTTTCTCTCCTCTTCTTGCACTGTGGCAGGAGAGCGAAGGACCAGTCCAATGCGGTCCATCGGGGTCTGGCCATGGCACTTTTCCTTCTTAGCCTCCTCTTCTTCCTGACAGGAACTGTGGCCAACGTGGGAGGTAACAAGGCATGCTGGGTTTTTGGAGCGGCTCTCCACTATGCTCTGCTCAGTTCCTTCTCCTGGATGTTTATTGAAGTGTTTCACACCTTTTGGTTGGTCTACATGGTGTTCAGCCCCTCCCCCAATCCTTATGTTTGGCACCTGGTTGGCTTTGGTGAGTGGAAACATACACAAAGAATTGGTTTATATTCCACTGCCCATTGGTAGATGAATACAATGGACTTGAATACACCTTTAAACCATTGACTGTTACCATCATTTTGATCCTCTGTCCAGGTCTCCCAGCTGTTCCGGTCATTGTACTGCTTGCCATTGGAAAAGTCTATGGTGTGATAGAGGTTGTGTCCAGTGAAGATGTCAACAACCCCTACTTGATGTGAGTGCACTTTGGATCTACTGTACCTGTAAGATGAACAGTAGTTAAAGTTTTGACATTTGACTGAGGTGATGAGTAAGTTAGCCCAGTGATTCATGCTTTTTCACCATGGTCTTCTAGGTGCTGGATGGATGTGTCTCCACGCTCTGTAGGCCTACTAGCCCATTACTTCATCAACCTGACCTTCCTGGCTGTAGTGGTCCTCTCTGGTCTGATCATGCTCTTCCTGGTCCTGAGAAATATCCAGAACCGAGACGAGTGGCGGAAGAACAAGGTGGCGTTCCTCAGTATCTGGGGTCTCAGCTGCCTGTTCGGGACCACGTGGGGCCTGGGATTCTTGGACTTTGGACAGCTCTCTGAGTTCATCCTCTTCCTTTTCTGCATCCTCAACTCCCTACAGGGTAGGTCCACCTCTGTTGAGTCTATCAAAAGGTTAATATGGTCACACGACTAGAGGAGGCTGTCAGAGCCAACCGTCTATTGTGTTGCTTTGAAACAATGCCCTGTAAAAGTGTTCTGGTTCAACCGCATATCAGGAAAAACCTCCCTGCAACCGATTTCATTCACTAGCTATTAGCTACATGCTTAGATTAGAAGCTAGTGTATAGCTCTGTCTGCTAGAAGTTCACAAAAAAACCTGCTCTTTATTGCTGGTGTGACCTTTTTAAAATACCTACACCACCAGTCAAAGGTTTTAGAACACCCACTCATTCAAAGGTTTTTCTTTATTTTGACTATTTTCTACATTGTAGAATAATAGTGAAGACATCAAAACTATGAAGTAACACATATGGAATCATGTAGTAACCAAAAGAAATGTTAAATAAATCAAAATATATTTTATATTAGATTCTTCAAACAGCCACCCTTTGCCTTGACAGCTTTGTACACTCTTCGCATTCTCTCAACCAACTTCACCTAGAATGCTTTTTCAACCGTCTTGAAGGAGTTCCCACATGTGCTGAGCACTTGTCGGCTGCTTTTCCTTCACTTTGCGGTCCAACTCATCCCAAACCATCTCAATTTGGTTGAGGTCGGGATTGTGGAGGCCAGGTCATCTGATGCAGCACTCCATCACTCTCCTTCTTGGTCAAATAGCCTTTACACAGCCTGGAGGTGTGTTGGGTCATTGTCCTATTGAAAAACAAATGATAGTCCCACTAAGCCAAAACCAGTAGGGATGGCGTATCGCTGCAGAATGCTGTGGTAGCCATGCTGGTTAAGTATGCTTTTAATTCTAAATAAATCACAGACAGTGTCACCAACAAACCACCCTCACACCATAACACCTCCTCCTCCATGCTTTACGGTGGGAAATACACATGCGGAGATCATCCGTTCACCCACACCGCGTCTCACAAAGACATGGCGGTTGGAACCAAAAATCTCCAATTTGGACTCCAACCCAAAGGACAAATTCCCACTGGTCTAATGTCCATTGCTCGTGTTTCTTGGCCCACGCAAGTCTCATCTTCTTATTGGTGTCCTTTAGTAGTGGTTTCTTTGCAGCAATTTGAGCATGAAGGCCTGATTCAGGCAGTCTCCTCTGAACAGCTGATGTTGAGATGTGTCTGTTACTTGAACTTTGTGAAGCATTTATTTGGGCTGCCATTTCTGAGGCTGGTAACTCTAATGAACTTATCCTCTGCAGCAGAGGTAACTCTGGGTCTTCCATTCCTCATGAGTGCCAGTTTCATCATATCGCTTGATGGTTTATGCGACTGCACTTAAGTTCTGCACTTCAGACATTCAAAGTTCTTGAAATGTTCCTTATTGACTGACCTTCATGTCTTAAAGTAATGATGGACTGTCGTTTCTCTTTGCTTATTTGAGCTGTTCTTGCCATAATATGGACTTGGGTCTTTTACCAAATAGGGCTGTCATCTGTACACCCCCCCCCCCCCCCCCTACTGGGTCACAACACAATTGATATGCTCAAACACATTAACAAGGAAAGAAATTACACAAATTAACTCTTAAGGCACACCTGTTAATTGAAATGCATTCCAGGTGACTACCTCATGAAGCTGGTTGAGAGAATGCCAAGAGTGTGCAAAGCTGTCATCAAGGCAAAGGGTGGCTATTTGAAGAATCTCAAATATATTTGGATTTGTTGAACATGTTTTTGGTTACTATATGATTCCATATGTGTTATTTCATAGTTTTGATGTCTTCACTATTATACAATGTAAAAAATAAAATAAAAAAAAAAAAAAAATTACTTGAATGAGAAGACTTTTGACCGGTAGTGTATATGGATTTCTTCCCATGTCATTTGTTTCACTACTGTTGATAATAAGTGACATTCATTAAGCATTTAGCTGTTACAGATAGCTTAGAATTATATTGATTATAGGCTGTTTTGAATTCAGAATCTAATTCTGGAGCATAGATTCTAGCTTCTGTAATGTATTATTGGTCCATCACAGAACTAATCTGAAACATTGTGTGGTCTGTCCCATAGGTTTCTTCCTGATGCTCCGATTCTACATTCTTGATCGGATGCGGAAACAATCGAGGTCTAGTTTGGATGGTAGCACAGCATCTTCCACCAGGCAACACATGCTGCAGGAGAAGAGCTGAGCTGGGGTACATGGGATACCATTTCTTTGTAGGCTAAAGGAGGAGCAATGTACCTCTGTCACTCAGAACATTCCAACTCTGGGGTTGAGATTCAGAATATTGCACTATACAAGCCATTTCCATACACATATCTGAGTGACTGTAAAAAAAATACTGTCAAAATTAAAGCTTAAAGCTATAATTCACATAAGGTGAAACAGCGCCACTGGTCACTCCAGGCACATTTGTTATTATTTTATTATGGGGCAGAGATGCATCCTGGTAAAAAAATTATCATAGTACTCTGCTGATCTATCGCATGTGCAATGAAAAAAATGTGTGTTCGTTATTTGAAGTAACGTCTTTGTTGTAATATTGCAAACGGATGTGGCAGTTTCACCCCTACAGATTTCAGCTTTAAGCCCAGGGCAAACCTTGATAAGCTTGTTTTATTCTGTGTAAACTTATCATTTCATAGATATCTGTCATCGCTGATTTCAAACTTTTCAAGTAGCACTTTAGCTTCTTAGTCTTGTCATTTACCCATTCATCATGTTGTAGAATCACATATGTAGAAAACTTTCATACATAGTTTTCCAGAGAATGGTAGTTACTTTACTCAGAAAAGGACTCATAGAAGTGTCACTCAGGCCATCATCTGAAAGACAGCAGGCATTGTACAATGACATTTGGCTGAAGTTGGCAACTTGCTCTATTCTGTGACAAACACTGTATTTTCAGATCATAGTTACTGGACTATGTTTTGCACTTTATTGGACAGAGATTTATTTTTTAGAAAACATGACTGGTTGTGCCACTGCCATTATTATGTGTATATATTTTGCAACTTTTGAAAACGTATTGTAATATTGTATTTGTGTGGCTGTAAATGTATATTGCTTCAATAAAAGTTTACTGTATAAGAAAAGAACACCAGGACCTTAGCTTGAATGCACAACTCCAAAAATATGTAATAATTGATCTTAACAATTCATAAGCGAAATACCTGCACTGTATACAACTACAATGTGTGTACAAAACATTAAACACCTGCTCTTTCCATGACATAGACTGACCAGTTGAAGCCAGGTGAAAGCTATGATCCCTTATCCCTCATTAAATCCACTTCAAATCAATGTAGATGAAGGGGAGGAGACAGGTTAAAGAAGGATTTTTCAGCTTTGAGACATGGATTGTGAATGGGCAAGACAAAAGACTTAAGTGCCTTTGAACATGGTATGGTAGTAGGTGCCAAGCACACCGGTTTGAGTGTGTTAAGTACTGCAATGCTGCTGGGTTTTTCGCACTCAACAGTTTCCTGTGTGTATCAATGATGGTCCACCACCCACCGAACATCCAGCCAACTTGACACAACGGTGGGAAGCATTGGAGTCAACATGGGCCAACATCCCTGTGGAACATTTGACGCCTTGTAGCCCGTGCCCTGACAAATTGAGGCTGTTCTGAGGGCCAAAGGGGGTGCAACTCAATATTAGGAAGGTGTTCTAATATTTGGTACACTCAGCGTATGACGCTGTAGCTCTGGTTTACAGTAAATTGCAGAGGTACGAAAGGAAAACAGAGTGTTTCATGATTGCAGGATGATTACAGTGACTGTGTGGAAACTTGCACAACAGGGTTTTTACGTGGCCCACACACTGGGTTACTTCAGAGTGACAGGGAGCAGGGTAAATGCACTGTAAAAACACATGATGGAAAGAGTGGGGGAGAATGAGGAAGTAAACCATCAAACTGATACTTATGTCTCTTTTAGGCTGTCAATGAGATGTCCATTCTTAAGAAGAGGATTGACTATATTTAGCATACATTAGAATTTACTGTTACCAGACTTAGATACAGCAAACCGATTGTGTCCACACTATCTCCCTGAGCTTTTAATGCCCAAAGGCAGGTGTGAGTAAAACATAGTGTTTAATAAGACAGTCTTTTCATACCCACAAACAATTCAACCTACTCATTATGCACTCATACATTGTAGCCTATTGTTAAATAGCGTAACGCTCCAACCACATCTTAAAGTAAATGGAAACAGGAATAAAGATAGACACATAGGCCATGCTCTTCTCTATTTCTGTTTTATACCTCCATCACCTGTGTCTACCTCATCAGTCTCAACAAATATCACTTCCTCTGTCTGAGTCATCAAGGCCAGTCATAAAATTATCACATGGACAAAATGATGATCCAGGTCAGATACAGTACCAGTCAAAAGTTGACACACCTACTCATTCAAGGGTTTTTCTTCATTTTTACTATTTTCTACATTGTAGAATAATAGTGAAGATATCAAAACTATGAAATAACACGTATGGAATCATGTAGTAACCAAAAAAAGTGTTAAACAAATAAAAATACATTTTATATTTAACCTCCTTCAAAGTAGCCACCCTTTGCCTTGATGAACTCTGAACCAACTTCACCTGGAATGCTTTTTCAACAATCTTGAAGGAGTTCCCACATATGCTGAGCACTTGTTGGTTGCTTTTCCTTCACTCTGCAGTCCAACTCATCCCAAAACATCTCAATTGGGTTGATGTCAGGTGATTGTGGAGGCTAGGTCATCTGATGCATCACTCCATCACTCTCGTTCTTGGTCATATAGCCCTTACAAACCCTGGAGGTGTGTTGGGTTATTAGATCATTTTTTTGTGAGTGTTGTGTTAGATGGTATGCTATTTGTTTATTTTATAAAAATAAAAAAAATCAAGCAAAGTATAAGGGAGTTGTACTCCAGTCTAGTAGGTGGCAGTAATGCAACATTTATTGGATACAAACTACCGTTAAACCTCATGGAAGAAGAAGGAGATTGGCTAGGCGGCAGCTCACGTGCCACTGATCGCGGGTTTGAGAATGAGCCAATCCAGAGAGAAATAGTAATGGCGTCTTTTTGTAGGCACTAACTCCGCCATGGTTCATTGGACAAAGTCTAAGTGGAAATTGATGCCGTTTTTGTAGGATTTTGTGATGTACGCCGAAAATAAGGTGAGGTTGACAAGTTTAGGAGATCTTATACGTTTTGATCTATGAAAATCTTCAGCAGCTAGTCACATTTTGTGAATTTTGTAGCATTTTTTATTTCAAAAAGCACATAGACTTCATAATTCATTAAGGTCATGTTAACTTTTTGATATTATCTCGTTAAAAAAAACGTATATGATCTCCTAAGCGTGTGTTAACCTCATACCTTATTTTCTGTGTTAATCCCAGACCCTTTTCTTTCCCCATTTATTTTCAACACACTGTAGGAATGGCTGAAACAAGAGGTTAGGACTACAAGCTGGCTATCTCTATTAAGGTGCTGACAAACAGCGGTGGCCCATACATTTTCAATTAAGCCTAGGTGGGGGTGGTATTCTATCCAGGTGGAGAGGAGAACATGACCGTGTTCGAGAGCATCAACGCGACTGCTTAATGACTGATCAACAAATCACCTTGCATCATAAATAACAACTTATTATTATTTGTAGATCAGTCAGTCACAATTTATCCATCATACACTGCTGTTTTGATCCTCTCCAACACAGCCCGTTGGCTTCTGCTCTATTTTTTCAAGAAGTGCCTTTCATTGTTGACCAATCACAGTAGAAAACGTAGCATGCGTGGTGAAAAGTTAGGCTGTGTAGCTGAAGAAGCTCATTCATATTATCACATCATTCGTTGGCTAATTATTAGGCCTAATAGGCTACTGCAGTACATTGATCATCCCCAGTCAATGTTATCACACCATCACAGCTAACTTCCCCACTCTAGCTAGCTAGCTAAGTTAGCTGGCGAGCACAATCTGCTTACTGTCACGTTTAACAATAAAAAAATCATTGTTTTGTCATAGATTTGTTTGTGAATAATTTCTGTTGCATGTAAATACGTTTTAATGTATGCTTATGTTGTTATAGCGATTATTCTTTTCGCATGTTGACAGTGTTTGTTTATTTCATTGCTATGGTCACCGGTGGCTGTCGCATAGACTGTGGTGGGCTGTCGCCCTGTGTGCGAAGGCACTAGTCGCTTTGACATGTGGTGTATTCCGCAGGCTACTCTGCGACATTCCGCTGGTTGGCTGAAAACCACTTTGTGGGCACAGCGACTGGGGAGCGACTTCTCTGGTAAAGGGTGGCTATTTTAATAATCTCAAATATGAAATAGATAGATTTTTTTAAACACTTTTGGGTTATTACATGATTACATATGTGCAATTTCATTGTTTTGAAGTCTTCACTATTATTCTACAATGTAGAAAATAGTAAAAATAAAGAAAAACATTTGAATGAGTAGGTGTTCTAAAACTTTTGACCGGTAGTGTAAATTGTTTTATTCTGTTATATTCCATAATTTTCTTACTGTAAAATATGTGTGTTGACTGTTTAATCAACAAGATATTGAACTATTGATTTCATTTGCATGCAGCCTATAGGCTACACAGACCAGTAACATCATTAAACTCAAAATATGCTATTCTATTTTTCTTTGTCTTATGTTTCTTAGAACCTGCCTAAATTAATTAATAATGGATTTCTTTGTGATGTATTTTCAATGGATTTATTAAAATATCAGCGCATACTCCCACTGGTAACCAACAGGTGCCGGCATGCAAACAGGATGTATAAAAGGCTTACGCGGGCAAGCATTTTGTGAAAATGGAACTGTTTGAAAAGTGCTCATATAAACATTGGCCAAGTATTTTTTTACAGGTAACATACAGTCAATTCTGTCGGAACAGTGTAGAAAATAGAAAAGTGGGTAGGCTATTGGACTACTTACCCTAAGCCCCTTGTTTATATACGTATATATAGTATATTTCACTAGTGCAGGCTTCCTGACACAGATGGTATTTAAAGTCAGTTGGTTGCAGCCCTTATGCTTGGAAGTACATTATGTAAACCTTTTTTAAATTAATTTCCCAACTCTGTCCCCTAACAGCCCTCTCTACAGGAGGCATGGGGAAATCCTCTTCAGCCCTTTCACTTTTGGTTGAGTTGTCAACTAACAAAAACATTCACTATGTAATTGTCATTTAGGTTAAACGTTGGGTGAAAAAAGACGAAATGCCCTCAGTTTTCCACGTTGATTAAACATTGTCATGTAGATTTTGCGGATTGAAATCAAGTGGAAAGTACGTTGGTTCAACCTGTTTTTGACCAGTGGTAGTTGAATCAGGAGTTGTTCAAGCCAAGTTATGCCGCTGCCTTTATCTGTTGTTACGCCATTGCCAAAAAAATGACTTCATCCCTCATTTTATAGCCTTCTGTAACTAGCCAGGAGATTTCCGTGAACAAAGCAGCCAATCGCGTCGATATACATACACTGTCTTCATAGCACACGCGGCAACTCGATGCTTGCTGTTCAATTTGTCAGTGCAGTGAAAGACAAATACATTAACATGGCAAAGCAACAAGCAAGATAAAATAAAATAAAGTTGTATTATTATAGAGTCGACTGGTTTCTGTTCCTACTATGAGATGGCGGTGGAAACTGTTCATCAAGAGGACGTGCTAAATGTGATATTGTGCCGAACCAGCGCAGGCGGGTGTCTTCGGGGTACTTACCGGAGAACGGAGCTACAGGTTTCAATCAAGCTCCTCTCGTCTCGCACTGCGGGTGGAAGGTAAAGATGGCAAATATCAAGCTCAAATGCAATGACAAAATCTATCTCTACAAGTCAAATGGCTTTATAGGCATGGGAAACATGTTGACATTGTCAAAGCAAGTGTAGTAGATAATAAACAAAAGTGAAATAAACAATCAGAAATTAACAGTAACATTACCCTCTCAAAAGTTTCTAAATAATAGAGCCATTCTAAAAGTTGTATTACTAGCCATGTACAGTGTTGCAACAATATGCAACTAGTTGAAAGGCTACGAAAGGGAAAATAAGTAGACAGATAAATATAGTATGTATTTACAATGGTGTTTGTGCTTCACTGGTTGCTCTTTTCTTGTGGCAACAGGTTACAAATCTTGCTGCTGTGATGGCACACTGGTATTTCACATAATAGATATGGGAGTTTAAAATGTGATTTGTTTTCAAATTCTTTGTGGGTCTGTGTAATCTGAGAGAAATATGTCTCTA
Source organism: Salvelinus fontinalis (assembly GCF_029448725.1). NCBI lineage: Eukaryota > Metazoa > Chordata > Actinopteri > Salmoniformes > Salmonidae > Salvelinus > Salvelinus fontinalis. The sequence continues at coordinate 15,280,495 of NC_074699.1, forward strand.
ATATGGTCATACATTTGGCAGGAGGTTAGGAAGTGCATCTCAGTTTCCACCTCATCTTCTCTCGAGAGCCAGGTCTGCCTATGGCGGCCTCTCTCAGTAACAAGAGCTATGCTCACTGAGTCTGTACATAGTCAAAGTGTTCCTTAATTTTGGGTCAGTCACAGTGGTCAGGTATTCTGCCACTGTGTACTACTCTCTGTTTCATTTCATTTATTTTATTTAACCTTTTATTTAACTAGGCAAGTCACTTAAGAACAAATTCTTATTTACAATGATGGCCTACCAAAAGGCAAAAGGCCTCCAGCGGGGACGGGGGCCTGGGATTTAACATTTAAAAAATAATACAATATAAATATAGGACAAAACACACATCACAACAAGAGAGACAGCACAACACTACATAAAGAGAGACCAAAGACAATAACATAGCAAGGCAGCAACACATGACAACAGAGCATGGTAGCAACACAACATAACAACAACATGAGAGCAACACAAAACATGGAACAAACATTATTGGGCACAGACAACAGCACAAAGGGCAAGAAGATAGAGACAACAATATATCACACAAAGCAGCCACAACTGTCAGTAAGAGTGTCCATGATTGAGTCTTTGAATGAAGGGATTGAGATAAAACTGTCCAGTTTGAGTATTGTTGCAGCTCATTCCAGTCGCTAGCTGCAGCGAACTGAAAAGAGGAGCGACCCAGAAACCTTTACCAGCATGTGACTGGCAGAACGGGTGTTGTATGTGGAGGATGAGGGCCGCAGTAGATATCTCAGACAGGGGGGAGTGAAGCCTAAGAGGGTTTTATAAATAAACATCAACCAGTGGGTCTTGCGACAGGTATACAGAGATGACCAGTTTACAGAGGAGTATAGAGTGTAGTGATGTGTCCTACAAGGAGCATTGGTGGCAAATCTGATGGCCGAATGGTAAAGAACATCTAGCCGCTCGAGAGCACCCTTACCTGCCGATCTACAAATTATGACTCCGTAATCTAGCATGGGTAGGATGGTCATTTGAATCAGGGTTAGTTTGGCAGCTGGGGTGAAAGAGGAGCGATTACGATAGAGGAAACTAAGTCTAGATTTAACTTTAGCCTGCAGCTTTGATATGTGCTGAGAGAAAGACAGTGCACTGTCTAGCCATACTCCCAAGTACTTGTATGAGGTGACTACTTCAAGCTCTAAACCCTCAGAGGTAGTAATGACACCTGTGAGAGGAGGGGCATTCTTCTTACCAAATGATTACCACATTACCTTTCTTTTGTAGGTGTTCAGAACAAGGTTAAGGGTAGAGAAAGCTTGTTGGACATTAAGAAAGCTTTGTTGTAGAGCATTTAACATAAAATCCGGGGAGGGGCCAGCTGAGTATAAGACTGTATCATCTGCATATAAATGGATGAGAGAGCTTCCTACTGCCTGAGCTATGTTGTTGATGTAAATTGAGAAGAGCGTGGGGCCTAGGATCGAGCCTTGGGGTACTCCCTTGGTGACAGGCAGTGGCTGAGACAGCAGATTTTCTGACTTTATAGACTGCACTCTGAGAGAGATAGTTAGCAAACCAGGCCAAAGACGCCTCAGAGACACCAATACTCCTTAGCCGGCCCACAAGAATGGAATGGTCTACTGTATTAAAATCTTTGGCCAAGTCAATAAAAATAGCAGCACAATATTGCTTAGAATCAAGGGCAATGGCAACATCATTGAGGACTTTTAAGGTTGCAGTCAGACATCCATAACCTGAGCGGAAACCTTATTGCATACCCAAGAGAATACTATAGACATCAAGAAAGCCTGTCAGTTGATTATTGACAAGTTTTTCCAACACTTTTGATAAACAGGGCTAAATAGAAATAGGCCTATAACAGTTAGGATCAGCTTGATCTCCCCCTTTAAATAAAGGACTAACCGTGGCTGCCTTCCAAGCAATGGGAACCACACCATAAAGGAGAGACAGGTTACAAAGGTTCGATATAAGCTTAGCGATGATAGGGTCAGCAACCTTAAAGAAGAAAGGGTCAAGTTTAAGGAGCTCCTTTAGCACCTCGGACTCAGTGACTGCCTGCAGGGAGAAGGCCAAATATCATTACGGCCAAAGAGCATTCCCGTTTGTTTCGTTTTTTTGTTAGTTCTTTCCAATGTGTCAAGTAATTATCTGTTTGTTTTCTCATGATTTGTTTGGGTCTAATTGTGCTGCTGTCCTGGGGCTCTGTCGTGTATTTGTGAATCATAGCCCCAGGACCAGCTTGCTGAGGGGACACTTCTATAGGTTAATCTCTCTGTAGATGATGGCTTTGTTATGGAAGGTTTGGGAATATCTTCCTTTTAGGTGGTTGTAGAATATAAAGGCTCTTTTAGCCAGATCCTAATTGGGATGTTGAATTTTATGTTAATTTTGATGGCTTAGAATGCCCTTACTTTGTCTCTCAGATCATTCACCGCTTTGTGGAAGTTACCTGTGGTGCTGATGTTTAGGCCGAGGTAGGTGTGTTGTTTTGTGTGCTCTAGGTCAACGGTGTCTAGATGGAATTTGTATTTGTGGTCCTGGCAATTGAACCTTTTTTGAAACCCCATTATTTGTATTATAGGTGCTGCTGTAGGCCCTTGTTGGGAACAGAAGCACCAGATCATGAGCAAACAGTTAACATTTGACTTCAGATTCTAGAAGGGTGAGGTCGGGTGCTGCGCTCTCCCTCTTTCTCTCTCTCTCTCTCTCTCTCTCACACACACACACACACCACTTTCCAAAATAAAATACAAATCTGACACATTATTGCGGTTACTTGTTTAGTGTAAACAAAAGCCTTGTGAACCAAGACCACTTCAGCAGGTGCGTGTCTGTTTGAGGGTTTGTGTGTTTTTATGTGTTTACTCCATATGTTTCTATGTGGTGTGTTTACTGTGTGTTCTCTTCTTCCCCAGTGAGTGGACTGAGTGGATGAGAGATGTGGCTGTGGTCAGACAAGTCCATTCAGAGCGGGTTTTGGTTCCTCTGGGTGTGTACAAGGCCTGGTGTCTGATGGGCCTGCTGTATGACTGGATGCCAGAGGGCTCTCTACATTCTCTACTATACCAGGTCAGTGTTATATATACGCACTCAGTCTAACTCAAATATGAATATGCATGTATAGTGTGTGGCAGTAGGCTAATTGATTAATCTAAGTTGGTTCTGCAACTTCCCTTGGTTGCAGCATACAGTAGACACAGAGTACACCAAACATTAAAAACACCTTCCTAATATTGAGTCGCTCTTTGCCCTCAGAACAGCTTGAATTTGTCAGGGCATGGACTCTACAAATGTTCCACAGGGATGCTGGCTCATGTTGACTTCAATGCTTCTCACAGTTGTGTCAAGTTGGCTGGATGTCCTTTGGGTGGTGGACCATTCTTGATGAACACCGGAAACTGTTGAGCATGAAAAACCTAGCAGCGTTACAGTTCTTGACACAAACCGGTGCGCCTGGCACCTACTACCATACCCCGTTCAAAGGCACTGAAATATTTTCTCTTGCCAATTCACCCTCTGAATGGCACACACACACAATCCATGTATCAATTGCATCAAGGCTTAAAAATCCTTCTTTAACCTGTTTCCTCATCTACACTGATTGAAGTGGATTTAACAAGTGACATCAATAAGGGATCATGTCTTTCACCTGGATTCACCTGGTCAGTCTAACTCATGGAAAGAGCAGGTGTTCCTAAAGTTTTTGGACACTCAGTGTATCAACAAACTGGTGGACAAACTGGTGGTCGATAGACACATAAAGTTAGTCAAATAATGTCCTTCTTTTGATTGCTTTATTTACAATTCCTGTGTCTTCATGGAGAACAATGCTGTGCTTGTCGCCCACATGCTGTATCTGGAAAGCCCCTGGCTGATGCAAAAAGAGATCTATCTGTCATCAGCACTGTCACTGCCTTATTTACACAAAGAGCTCTTCCTGTTTCAGGAGAAAGTTCAGACAGTAGACGTGACACTGCACATGATTTAGTCTATCTGTGGTTAAACTGTATTTACATACAGTAAGTTGTGTTGTGGTCATGTTGAATTCTTTAGTATTTTCAGTTCACAATTTCAACTTTGTGTTGTCATGTGCTTTTCTTTCAGTTCCCTTTTATTTATTATCCATTATAATGAAGTGAATAGATTTGATACTGCATCTTTTGAATGATTGTAACCCTTGTAATCCCTGTCAGACCCAGCTGTATCCAGGTCTACCCATGAGTTTCAGGCTAGGCATCCTATTAGATGTGGCAGAGGGGTTGTGCCACCTCCACTGCATACCACTCCCCCACCAGGCCCTGAAACCCACCAATGTTCTCCTGGACCAGCAGTACCGGGCCAAGGTAGAGAACAGTGACTGATAACTGACCCAGTCCTGTACTACAGAGACAAAAGTATTCTCTCTGAGTGGTGAAACTAATGTGAGAAAGAACTCCCTTTGATTGATGGTATATTTTCCATGGGATATGGTGTATTGTGAAGAGTTACAGGTGTAAGCTTTACAGTGTACGTATGTGGGTTTGAGTCTGTGTTAGAGCAGGTGTTTTTTGTCGGTTTGTGTGTGGGTGTTTATGTTAATCTGTGGGGGTGTTTATGTTTGTGTGTGTTGTCATTTATGTTCATCTGTGTGTTCATGTTCCTACCTCCAGGTGAGTGACTGGGGCCTGCCCAGGCAGTGGAGGGTTGGCTCCTCTCTCTCTGCTGGAGGAGGGCCCTGCTTCAGGGACTTGGTGTACCTATCTCCTGAGGCCCTGACTGGCACCACACCCTCTGTGGAGGCAGACATGTACAGGTGAGGTCATCTTTCACGATCCTGCCATTTCAAACAGTCATACTCACCAATTAAATGTACCAGGTGGGGAAGGAGGGGTTTACCACTTCTACAGATGCCTTTACTAATGAACATGCAGCTACCCAATTAACATCTTCTCTCTTTAGCTTTGGTGTGCTGCTGTGGGAGACGTTGAACAGAAGACAACCATGTGAAGGTGTTTCTATTTATTTCTGTCTATTCAAAGCACAACTCTGTTTCTATCAGCAGAGACTAGATTATACCTGGCCGTATATCATACAGTCTCAATATTTTATTACATTTGTCATTTGTAACACATCGTTGTCATTGTTTATGCCCAAGCAGATTTGCTCCAGCTGCTTTCAGGTGATGATGGGATTGGTTCAGGCCTGAAGGATGAGCTGCTACCCAAGCATGTACCCCACTGCCATACCCTCTCTCAGCTGATGACCAACTGCTGGAGCACTAACCCACACAGCCGTCCAACAGCAGAGGGTAAGTCTGTCTGTGAGGATGAATCAGAGTATAGATAGACAATGGTGAAGAGAGCAGCTGTGCCTGGTCTTTGTGATCTCTCCCTACAAGACCCCCGTCCTTGACTGCTTACCTACCTGCCTGGTGAGGACAAGTGACAGGCAGAACCACTTGCAGCACCCACCTTCTATCTGTTCCACACGCCATGACTGAGAGATACAATTCCATACCCTACTTCTGCCACTTAATCAATAAGACTCTTTGAGTCTTCTCATCTAAAATGTGTTCAATTGTTTATTTTCTGGTGTTAGTTCATATCCATGTATTTCCTTGCCAGTGACTGCCATGTGGGTATAAAACAAAACGGGAACTTTTGGTGCATTATGGTCAATGTGATGTTTACTTGGCATACATCTTTCTCATGTCTTCTTCTTTCTCTGGCTCTCTGTCCATAGATTGTGCACTGGAACTGAGGAGCGCCATAGCAACCTTTGATCCCGATGCCATGACAAGGGCTACCCTCAGGGTGAGGGAAAGCAAGGTACGGATCATCCTCATTTAATAAGTTCTATTACACTCCGAAGTCCGATATTCTCTATTTCCACAACCCTGATCTGCTATCGGTTTGTTTTGACTGAGTAAATCAGGATATGTTTCATGTGCTTTTAATCTCTCAACAGTTTTTACTGAAAACGGTAAATAGACCAGTCACTAATCATGAGCAAACATGTGTATGTGTTTTCTGTCCCTTTACCAGGAGAGGGCGCTACATGACTCTAAAATACATCCTGTGAAGGACATTCCCATTGAGATAAACAACCTAGAAGTGAGCTTGGTTCACATTTTTTTGTGATATTCTGATTGTACTTAATGCTTGTGATGTCTTACATTGAAAACAATATTTACATATCTCATTACTAGGCCTGCGCTGGTTCCGGAGACACTAAATATGTGGGCAACAAGACACTGCTCTTTCCACAGACTTCCTGCCCTAGTGAAACACTCCCTAGTCCCACTACAGCCATATATACAGGGGAAGCACCCCAGAGGAAGCACTGTCAGGGTAAGAACTTCAAGCTGATTGATAATTAGAGCAGTTTGTGAATATGCTCAGTTTGTTGTCAGTGAAACTACCCTGTTGTTTATCTTCTTTATTAAATAATAATTAATTGATATCTATTCTTGAACAGTCTAACTGCAACGTTTCTCTCCCCAGACTGTGTGACTGGCTCTGTGGTGACTTCCACCAGTCCCAGATGTCCCAGCAGTGGACCGGGTCCTGAGCATTCCAGAGGGACAGGAGGCGTCTCCCAGAGACAGAGCCCACCACCCCCACTCTCTTCCAGCCTCTCCAAAGCACTCAGACAGAGCCCTCTCAACCAGCCCACTGCCAGCTCCCATGGTAGAAAATGTGTTTAAGCTTAGACCTCCCACCTATTACCCAGTTTTGTCTGCAAACTTATGTACAGTGCCAGACTGTAGCTATCTAGAATTGACTTATCTTTCTCTAGCGTGTCTAAAATGTTGCTGAAAAAGGTGAAGACAAAGTAAAGCAATATGAAAATGGGTAGATGTTACAAACAGTGCCTCCCTCTGTGTGTTTGTATGTGCACAGTAAGCAGTTTGGGGGATTGCTGGTTTCCTGCATGGCCATCCTTTCACAGTCTTATCAGTATCCAATGCGTTTCCTCCCTTGAGGATCTTTGTTTCTCTCTATAAGTTGTCTGTTGTCCCAGTAAATGCTCTGAGTCAAAAACATGTTCTTTTTAAAAAGCAATACATGGCTACTAGACATTTATGATTGTGACCAGTGTGTTGAATAAGAGGGTAACTTGTCTAGTAGGGCTATGAATTTCAGTCTTCAGTGAAATGATCTACTGTACGTATTACTGTCTTTCATATCAGATAGCTACTACTTGTCTCTTGTCCTCTTTCTCAGAGTTGCCTCAGTATTTTTCTCAAAGTCCTCTTTACATGATTTGTGTTTTATGAGTGTTTGAGAGAGATGTGATATTATAGTTCTTGTGTCATCCCTGAAACTTCACCCTTCCTTCATCAGCAGCTGCACGGTGTGTTTCTACGACTCCGATGGCGGTGAGCTATTGTCGTATCCTGCGCGAGAGACGTGAAGGCATCATTCGAGGCATGACGGAGGGACGACTCAACAACCTGCTGGATGTGCTCATCTCACGGCGAGCCCTTCCCCCGGAGGCCTGTGAGGTCATCTCTGCCTCTCTGACACTGACCGCTCGCACACGCTCCCTACTGGACACCTGTGCCTGTCAGGGGGAACATGCAGCTTCCCTGGTAGCTACCACCCTCGGTCTGATGTCCATTGCCACCAATCGTGGCCCTCCACAGATGTCTCACTGAAGGTGGATGGATGGTTATTAGAGTGGGGGTTGTGTAGTGAAGGGCCCCTAACCAAATGTATCTGTTCACGGTTTATCATGTCATACTGTATCTCAGAGAGTGTCAATTGAGACTGGAGCCATGGAATGAAGAGCTGAGGAACCCTAACCAAATCTATTCTATACTCACTCAGGTCTAATACAGACCACAGTCAGTCAAAGTGAATATCAATTGGAGAACCTGAGATTCCTAACTTCATCAGAACAGCTGCAATGACTCATCTATATCCACAGAGATCCATGTTGGGGACACACCTGTCCATGCCTTTGATAAGTCTTGAGTATTCAATCAGTGGTGCTACCTCTGAAGTTGATGTCAATGAAATGTTTGATTAGAGTAAGCTTCTGTGACAGTCAAATGATAGAAACAATCGTGTTGGAGAGAAACCAATGAAAGTGAATAGCTGTGTAGATGATTAATCTGCTTTGATCATGTTTATGACCCATCACTAGCGATAATGAGTGTTAACTATGTGTTGAGGGACTACTGAACTAGCACACAAAAAACAGTTTGTTCTATATTAGATGCTACATTTTCTGTGTTGTGTCATGACTTGTGACCCTCTCTCTGCTCTGTGGGGTATTGTGTGGTGCCACAATGTTGCTCGTCTTTTGACAGACTGTTTGTAAAGTACATATTGTACAAAACTATATGTTCAAAATAGTTTGGATTGTCCTGTTCAGCAGTGTCTGACTTGGTATCTTGTAACAAGATGATTATTTTATCAGATAAAATAACTGAACTTGAGTCTAATTTTATGCCACTGTTGTTGGTTATTTGTGTTTGTAAACGTGTTAAATCCTTGAACCTATAGGTCATTGTCACATTCCCCTCAGGGTACCCTTTGATTTTGTTGGCCATCTCATGCAACACTCCTTTTAACAGTACATGTCGAATTGCATGTCTGGTCTTCACACTGTACCACCGGCTTCACACAGTACCAATAGTCACACAAGTAGAGTCTAAAGACGTTTATGTACTAAAAGGGTAAAAAGGGGTCTTGTCAAATGAGACGCCCAGTGAAGTATTGGCCATAGTGTACATATTTTTGTTGTTGTTGGTCTGTTTAACGTCATGCTGAGAACAGAAGACAGTAATTTCCCCAAGCACTGTCTGTGTGAATAGCCTAATGAGCTGAATATTTGGAGTTGTATAATAAAGTAAATGAATCTATAACGACAACATTAGATCAAGACTCGTCCTTGACACTCAAGCAGCTATTCTTGTTGGTTTTTGAGTTCATGCGCTCAGAAACAAAGGAAGATGTTTAATAGAGGATGTAATTTTCATCCAGTGGCGTAAAGTACGTCTACTTCTATAATTGTTGCCTATTACTCTTGCGCTCAAATATATTGCCCACTGGGCACACACTTGTTGTATCAATGTTTCCTCGTCATTTCAATGAAATTACGTTGAACCAATGTGGAATAGACGAATAATTGTTATCTGTGCCCAGTGGGTGTTCTCTCGCTTCAAAAGTGGTTGAATAGCTATTTTCACCCCGAAGGCACCTGCAAATTACCACAGGTGAGAAATTACACAGTAAACGAGAAGCACTTCACTTGCCTCCAACCAAATTCATTTGATTTCTGAATAATTGATTCCAGGTAATTATTTTACGTTGAAGTGAAAAATCTGTTTCATTTTTGTTTCTTGGTCCAGTGCAGTTGTAAATCAAAGAAATACACTGAACACAAAGTATATATATTTTTTTTAAACTTATTTTAGAGGAAAATAAATAGTGAATCATACAAGTGTTCTAATATACTGTATTTGAGAGACGGTATCCATTCATGTGATCGTTTATTGCCGCTGTCACGTGACTGTGATAATTGATCTCTGCTGTGTGCTCAGTGGGGATGCCGCAGCCACACATCTTGGCAGGTCATCAAGAGGGATAAACAGAAAACAAGAAAAAGGTAAGACAAATAGCCAATACAAATGTAGCGGTTACTACTAATTTCACTAGTTAGTGTAAATGCCTGATTCACAGCCTACCTGCCATGTAAGATAATGGACGTTGTTATTTCCTGGAAAGAAGATTTAAAAAATTACTGGTCCCTTGCGTTTGCATAGGGTTTTACAGTATGTTTTACTGAACATTACAGTAAACATAATGTCAATATTGTTTTAGAAACAGACGACAATCAATCTCATTTCGGCTAAAAATTCAAATCCTCGATTTCCCTGTAGGGGAGAACGGGGTTGGTTGTCACAGTGCTTACTCAAAATCCATGGGGGCTGTGTAATAATTTGCTGCTACTGTAGGCTGAATGATAGAACAGCTATTTCCATGTTAAAATGTTATGGGATGCATTTTTCTCCATTGTTTTTGATGGTTGCATGTTTGGTAGGCCTACGTTATGAACAAATAGCCACAGCAGTCTACTGTTAAAACGAACTTAAAGTGGGTACATCCTCAGTGTTAACAGTAAATGCACTGAAGTTGCACTGAATTTTCACAATGTTCAGGTTTGTGCTCAGCAGACCTGAAATTTGCTCAGGGCCTAATCTTTTTTGAGGGAACATTGGGCAGGTGCATGATTTATGTCTACGTAGTTTGAGAGATTTTGATAAGCCTCACCCCAGAATGATCCTTTTACTGAAAACGAAAGGCTGGTAATTTAAAAGATTCATAGTCATAAGTCATGACTTTCCTTTGTGTAGAGACCCTGTGAGTATGGTGGTAAGGCTGGGCAATATATAGTATTTTAATGTATACTGGTATTGATCCACGTACAGGTATAAAAAAATTAAAAAAACGTCTATAAAGGTATTTTTGATACAGTGCTAAATAAATGAAAAGTTGGACAATTTGGACTAGTTTACTGTCAGTTTTGTCCTAGTTTGGTTGAGTATAAAACAATCAGAATGGAGAAAGCCCATTTAAACCACTTAGAAATCATTGGTTGTCATCAAGGGATGCACGACATATCGGTGAACATATCGGAATCGGACGATATTAGCTAAAAATACCAACATCAATGTCTAGTTTAACGGCAATGTTAAAAACCGATGTCAAAGGTACCGTGCATACCTATGTAACGTACGTACATGACTTAATAATGCCATGTAAAATTTTGCGCTACACATAACCGCCATCGATAACAGACATTACTGTGCAGCCGTATTCATTGACTCTGTCAATCACAACATTCTTATTGGCAGACTCAACAGCCTTGGTTTCTCAAATGATTGCCTCGCTTGGTTCACCAACTACTTTTCCGATAGAGTTCAGTATGTCAAATCGGAAGGCCTGTTGTCTGGACCTCTGGCAGTCTCTATGGGGGTGCCAAAGGGTTCAATTCTCGGGCCGACTCTCTTCTCTGTATACATCAATGATGTCGCTCTTGCTGCTGGTGATTCTTTGATCCACCTCTACTCAGACGACACCATTCTGTATACCTCTGGCCCTTCTTTGGACACTGTTAACTAACCTCCAGATGAGCTTCAATGCCATACAACTGTCCTTCAGTGGCCTCCAACTGCTCTTAAATGCAAGTAAAACTAAATGCATGCACTTCAACCGATCACTGCCCGCCCATCCAGCGTTACTACTCTGGACGGTTCTGACTTAGAATATGTGAACAACTACAAATACCTAGGTGTCTGGTTAGACTGTAAACTCTCCTTCCAAACTCACATTAAACATCTCCAATCCAAAATTAAATCTAGAATCGGCTTCCTATTTCGCAACAAAGCATCCTTCACTCATGCTGCCAAACATACTAGAGGTCGACCGATTATGATTTTTCAACACCGATACCGATTATTGGAGGGCCAAAAAAAGCCGATACCGATTAATCGGTCGATTTAATAAAAAAAAAAGTATTTGTAATAATGACAATTACAACAATACTGAATGAACACTTTTCTTTTACCTTAATATAATATATCAATACAATCAATTTAGCCTCAAATAAATAATGAAACATGTTCAATTTGGTTTAAATGTTTAAGTTCCTTGCATGAGAACATATGAAAGAGTCTTCAATATTCCCAGGTAAGAAGTTTTAGGTTGTAGTTATTATAGGAATTATAGGACTATTTCTCTCTATACCATTTGTATTTCATATACCTTTTACTATTGGATGTTCTTATAGGCACTTTAGTATTGCCAGTGTAACAGTAAAGCTTCCGTCCCTCTCCTCGCCCCTACCTGGGCTCGAACTAGAAACACATTGACAACAGCCACCCTCGAAGCATCGTTACCCATCGCTCCACAAAAGCACTTGCAAAGCAAGGGGAACAACTACTCCAAGTCTCAGAGCGAGTGATGTCACCGATTGAAACGCTATTAGCGCGCACCCCGCTAACTAGCTAGCCATTTCCCATCGGTTACACCAGCCTAATCTCGGGAGTTGATAGGCTTGAAGTCATAAACAGCGCAATGCTTGAAGCACAGCGAAGAGCTGCTGGCAAACACACGAAAGTGCTTACGAGCCTGCTGGTGCCTACCATCGCTCAGTCAGACTGCTCTATCAAATCATAGACTTAATTATAACATAATAACACACAGAAATACGAGCCTTTGGTCATTAAAATGGTCGAATCCGGAAACTATCATTTCGAAAAACAAAACGTTTATTCTTTCAGTGAGAAACGGAACTGGCATCCCTAAGTCTAAATATTGCTGTTACATTGTACAACCTTCAATGTTATGTCATAATTATGTACAATTCTGGCAAATTAATTACGACCTTTGTTAGGAATAAATGGACTTCACACATTTCGCAATGAGCCAGGCGGCCCAAACTGCTGCATATACCCTGACTGCTTGCAGGGAACGCAAGAAAAGTGACACAATTGCCCTAGTTATAAGAAATTCATGTTAGCAGGCAATATTAACTAAATATGCAGGTTTAAAAATATATACTTGTGTATTGATTTTAAAGAAAGTCATTGATGTTTACGGTTAGTATATTGGTGCAATGACAGTGCTTTTTTCCCAAATGCGCTTGTTAAATCATCAACCATTTGTCGAAGTAGGCTGTGATTCAATGAGAAATTAACTAACCCTAACTAACCCTAACCCTAACCCTAACCCTAACCCTAACCCTAACCCTAACCGCATCGATTATATGCAACGCAGGACACGCTAGATAAACTAGTAATATCATCAACCATGTGTAGTTAACTAGAGATTATGTTAAAATTGATTGTTGTTTATAAGATAAGTTTAATGCTAGCTAGCAACTTACCTTGGCTTCTTGCTGCCCTCGCGTAACAATTAGTCAGCCTGCCATGCAGGCTCCTCATGGAGTGCAATGTAAGACAGGTGGTTAGAGTGTTGGACTAGTAACCGGAAGGTTGCAAAAACGAATCCCCGAGCTGACAGGGTAAAAATCTGCAGTTCTTGTAACACCCGGGGTGTAGTGGGGAAGAAGTCAGGCGCAGGAAGCAGAGATTTCAGGGTAGCGTTTAATTTTATTGCACCACAACAGTGAACAGACGCCGACCAAAACAAATGCCCCAAACACAGGGGACTTAAAGAGTCCAGTAAAACCCAAACACACGGACAACCGTGACATACAACCGTGTACAACATGTACATCGAAAAATAATCCCGCACAACCAGCAGGCGGGCCTGCTTGTAAATAAAGCCCAACCAATCAGCCTAAACTACACACAGGTGAAACCAATAAACATAAAAGGGGGAAAAAGGATCAGCTAGTAGGCCGGTGACGACGACCGCCGAGCGCCACCCGAACAGGAAGGGGAGCCACCTTCGGCAGGAGTCGTGACAGTTCTGCCCCTGAACAAGGCAGTTACCTCACCGTTCCTAGGCCATCATTGAAAATAAGAATGTGTTCTTAACTGACTTGCCTAGTTAAATAAAGGTGTAAAAAAATATATATATTTTTTTAAATCGTCCAAATCGGTGTCCAAAAATACCGATTTCCGATTATTATGAAAACATGAAATCGGCCCTAATTAATCGGCCATTCCGATTAATCGGTCGACATCTAAAATATACCCTCGTAAAACTGACCATCCTACCGATCCTCGACTTCGGCGACGTCATTTACAAAATAGCCTCCAACACTCTACTCAACAAATTGGATGCAGTCTATCACAGTGCCATCCGTTTTGTCACCAAAGCCCCATATACTACTGCGACCTGTACCACTGCGACCTGTACATAGCTCATCTGTAAATAGCCCATCCAATCTACCTCATCCCCATACTGGATTTATTTATTTATCTTGCTCCTTTGCACCCCAGTATCTCTACTTGCATATTCATCTTCTGCACATCCTACCATTCCAGTGTTTAATTGCTATATTGTAATTACTTCGCCACCATGGCCTTACCTCTCTTATCCTACCTCATTTTCACATGCTGTATATATATTTTTCTACTGTATTATTGATTGTATGTTTGTTTATTCTCTGTGTAACTCAAATAAAATAAAATTTTATTTGCCACATACACATAGTTAGCAGATGTTAATGCGAGTGTTGCGAAATGCTTGTGCTTCTAGTTCCGACAATGCAGTAATATCCAACGAGTAATCTAACCTAACAATTTCACAACAATTACCTTATACACACAAGTGTAAAGGAATGAATAAGAATATGTACATTCAAAAAATATATGAATGAGTGATGTATAGAACGGCATATGCAAGATGCAGTGGATGGTATAGAGTACAGTCTATACATATGAGATGAGTAATGTATGATATGTAAACATTATATGAAGTGGCATTGTTTAAAGTGGCTAGTGATACCTTTATTACATCAATTCCTCCATTATTAAAGTGGCTGGAGTTGAGTCAGTATGTTGGCAGCAGCCACTCAATGTTAGTGATGGCTGTTTAACAGTCTGATGGCCTTGAGATAGAAGCTGTTTTCAGTCTCTCGGTCCCTGCTTTGATGCACCTTTACTGACCTCGCCTTCTGGATGATAGCGGGGTGAACAGGCAGTGGCTCGGGTGGTTGTTGTCCTTGATAATCTTTTAGGCCTTCCTGTGACATCGGGTGGTGTAGGTGTCCTGGAGGGCAGGTAGTTTGCCCCCGGTGATGCGTTGTGCAGACCTCACTACCCTCTGGAGAGCCTTACGATCATAGCGGAGCAGTTGCCGTACCAGGCGGTGATACAGCCCGACAGGATGCTCTCGATTGTGCATCTGTAGAAGTTTGTGAGTGTTTTTGGTGACAAGCCGAATTTCTTCAGCCTCCTGAGGTTGAAGAGGCGCTGCTGCACCTTCTTCACCACGCTGTCTGTGTGGTTGGACCATTTCAGTTTGTCCGTGATGTGTACGCCAAGGACCTTAAAACTTTCTACCCTCTCCACTACTGTCCCATCGATGTGGATAGGGGGGTGCACCCTCTGCTGTTTCCTGAAGTCCACGAACATCTCCTTTGTTTTGTTGACGTTGAGTGTGAGGTTATTTTCCTGACACCTCTCTCCGAGGGCCCTCACCTGCTCCTTGTAGGCCGTCTCGTCAGTGTTGGTAATCAAGCCTACCACTGTAGTGTCGTCTGCAAACTTGATGATTGAGTTGGAGGCGTGCATGGCCACACAGTTGTGGGTGAACAGGGAGTACAGGAGAGGGCTGAGAACGCACCCTTGTGGGGCCCCAGTGTTGAGGATCAGTGGGGTGGAGATGTTGTTACCTACCCTCACCACCTGGGGGCGGCCCGTCAGGAGTTCCAGGACCCAGTTGCACAGAGCGGGGTCGAGACCCAGGGTCTCGAGCTTGATGACGAGTTTGGAAGGTACTATGGTGTTAAATGCTGAGCTGTAGTCGATGAACAGCATTCTCACATTGGTATTCCTCTTGTCCAGATGGGTTAGGGCAGTGTGATTGCGATTGCGCCATCTGTGGACCTATTGGGGCGGTAAGCAAATTGGAGTGGGTCTAGGGTGTCAGGTAGGGTGGAGATGATATGGTCCTTGACTAGTCTCTCAAAGCAATTCATGATGACAGAAGTTTATCTCAGTTACCTTAGCTTTCTTGGGAACAGGAACAATGGTGGCCCTCTTGAAGCATGTGGGGACAGCTGACTGGGATAAGGATTGATTGAATATGTCCGTAAACACACCAGCCAGCTGGTCTGCGCATGCTCTGAGGACGCGGCTGGGGATGCCGTCTGGGCCTGCAGCCTTGCGAGGGTTGACACGTTTAAATGTTTTGCTCACGTCGGCTGCAGTGAAGGAGAGCCCGCAGGTTTTGGTAGCGGGCCGTGTCGGTGGCACTGTATTGTCCTCATAGCGAGCAAAGAAGTTGTTTAGTCTGTCTGGGAGCAAGGCATCCTGGTCTGCGACGGGGCTGGTTTTCCTTTTATAGTCTGTGATTGACTGTAGACCCTGCCATATACCTCTCGTGTCTGAGCCGTTGAATTGCGACTCTACTTTCTCTATTCTGACGCTTAGCTTGTTTGATTACCTTGCGGAGGGAATAGCTACACTGCTTGTATTCGGTCATGTTTCCGGTCACCTTGCCATGATTAAAAGCAGTGGTTCGCACTTTCAGTTTTGCGCGAATGCTGCCATCAATCCGCTGTTTCTGGTTTGGGAATGTTTTAATAGATCCTGTGGGTACGACATCGCCGATGCACTTACTAATAAACCCGCTCACCAACTCAGCGTATTCATCAATGTTCTTGTTCGCCGCAATGCGGAACATATCCCAGTCCACGTGATCGAAGCAATCTTAAAGCGTGGAATCCAATCAGCGTTGAACAGACCTGAGCGTGGGAGCTTCCTGTTTTAGTTTCTGTCTATAGGCTGGAAGCAACAAAATTGAGTCGTGGTCAGCTTTTCCCGGAAGGAGGGCGGGGGAGGGCCTTATATGCGTTGCGGAAGTTAGAATAGCAATGATCTAGGGTTTGCCAGCCCTGGTAGCCCAATCGATATGATGATAGAATTTAGGGAGCCTTGTTTTCAGATTAGCCTTGTTAAAATCCCCAGCTGCAATAAATGCAGCCTCAGGATATGTGGTTTCCAGTTTACATAGAGTCAAATTAAGTTCGTTCAGGGCCACCGATGTGTCTGCTTGGGGGGGATATATGTGGCTGTGATTATAATCGAAGAGAATTCTCTTGGTAGATAATGCAGTCGGCATTTGATGGTGAGGAATTCTAAGTCAGGTGAACAAAAGTACTTGAGTTTCTGTATGTTGTTATGATCACACCACATCTCGTTAATCATAAGGCATACACCCCCGCCCTTCTTCTTACCAGAAATATGCTTGTTTCTGTCAGCGCGATGCGTGAAGAAACCAGCTGGCTGTACCGACTCCGATAGCGTGTCTCGAGTGAGCCATGTTTCCGTGAAACAAAGAATGTTACAGTCTCTGATGTCTCTCTGGAAGGCTACCTTTGCACGGATTTCCTCTACCTTGTTGTCAAGAGACTGGACATTGGCGAGTAGTATGCTCGGGAGCGGTGCGCGATGTGCCCGTCTCCGGAGCCTGACCAGAAGACCGCTCCGTCTGCGCCTTCTACGGCGTCGTTGTTTTGGGTCGCCGGCTGGGATCCGATCCATTATCCTGGATGGTGGGCAAAACAGAGGATCCGCTTCGGGAAAGTCGTATTCCTGGTTGTAATGTTGGTGAGTTGACGTTGCTCTTATATCCAATAGTTCCTCCCGACTGTATGTAATAAAACCTAATATTACCTGGGGTAACATTGTAAGAAATAACACATAAAAAAACAAAATACTGCATAGTTTCCTAGGAATGCGAAGCGAGGCGGCCCTCTCTGTCGGCGCCGGAAGTCTGTGTTGTTGTCTGTGTCGAACTGCTTTGCTTTATCTTGGCCAAGTCGCAGTTGCAAATGAGAACTTGTTCTCAACTAGCCTACCTGGTTAAATAAAGGTGAAAAAAATTAAAAACACAGCATTCCTAACCTATGACCTACAATGTCTGCTGTGTGGATCGAGCAGTCAACAAGTCGAGCAGTCATTTGAAAGAGTAAGAAAATTTCAGCAAAACAACTCAAAGGCCAAATCCATTAAA
This sequence comes from Salvelinus fontinalis, assembly GCF_029448725.1. Taxonomy (NCBI): domain Eukaryota; kingdom Metazoa; phylum Chordata; class Actinopteri; order Salmoniformes; family Salmonidae; genus Salvelinus; species Salvelinus fontinalis. The sequence goes on from NC_074699.1 coordinate 15,298,155, forward strand.
GTCAAATTTCTGCCCTGATAGAGCTGCCCCGGTCAACTAAAATCATCTTTCCTCGGTTGCAACATTCACTACCTAATTCCAAACTGCCTCTGGAAGCAACATCAGCACAAGAACTGTTCGTCAGGAGCTTCATGAAATGGGTTTCCATGGCCGATCACCCACACACAAGCCTAAGATCGCCAAGCGTCGGCTGGAGTGGTGTAAAGTTCACCACCATTAGACTCTGGAGCAGTGGAAACGCGTTCTCTGGCGTGATGAATCACGCTTCACCATCTGGCAGTCCGACGGACGAATCTGGGTTTCGGCGTATGCCAGGAGAACGTTACCTGCCCCAATGCATAGTGCCAACATTAAAGTTTGGTGGAGGAGAAATAATGGTCTGGGGCTGTTTTTCATGGTTCTGGCTAGGCCCATTAGTTCCATTGAAGGGACATCGTAACACTACAGCATACAATGACATTCTAGACGATTCTTTGCTTCCAACTTTGTGGCAACAGTTTGGAGAAGGACCTTTCCTGTTTCAGCATGACAATGCCCCCGTGCACAAAGCTAGGTCCATACAGAAATGGTTTGTCGAGATCGGTGTGGAAGAACTTGATTGGCCTGCACAGAGCCCTGACCTCAACACCATTGAAAATCTTTGGGATGAATTGGAACTCCGACTGCAAGCCAGGCCTAATCGCCCAACATCAGTGCCCGCTCACTAATGCACTTAATGGAAGCAAGTCCCTGCAGCAATGTTACAACATCTAGTGGAAAGCCTTCCCAGAAGAGTGGAGGCTGTTACAGCAGCAAAGGGGGGACCAACTGTTCGCATACTCTTGGTCATGTAGTGTATCATTTCACAATATTTAACTTATTTTTGACGGAATGGCGGTATTTGACTGTTTTTTATTCTTCTGAATAAAAGAAGTTCTAAATATGTTTCATGAGTAGTGGATGACAACCAATGAATTCTAAGTGGTTTAAATGGGCTTATTCCATTCTGATTGTTTTATATTCAACCAAACCAAACTAGGACAAAACTGACAGTAAACTAGTCCAATTTGTCCAACTTTTCATTCATTTAGCACTGTATCAAAACACCTTTATCGACGGTATTGTAAAAATCCATACTGGTATACCTCAAAAGACAATATATCGCACTATCCTACCATTACATAGCACTAGGGTTTGATATGTCATTGATGCAGTATACACCTTATGGGCGTGAGAATCTGTACATATTTCATGAGAAGAAACAAAAGCAGAGCTCCTTCCAGACAGGGCAGTTCAGAAACACAACCCCTGTTTTGTTTCAGGTTCAAATAACCACCACCTTTTTCTCTCACAGTCTGCATGTATAGGGCATATCATAGTGAAATGACAGTCAATGCTCCCTCAAACTTTTTTGGCGCAAATTGTTGTCTCCAACTTCCGGCACGTGTTTACTGTGAACACTGAGGCTGTACCCGCTTGAAGTTACAGTTTTAACAGTGGCCAAGTAGGCTACTGTGGCTATTTGATCATAATGCAGGACTACCAGAGTGGCCTACCATCAAAAACATCAAAGAAAAATGTATC